>NC_134099.1:94904664-95225800 GCF_000715075.1 Nicotiana tabacum | reverse complement strand
ACACCCATTCAAATTGAAATAAAAAGATACAATTCTTAACATCTCATAACGTGCCCCACTTTCTACTTGTGTTGTAAATTATTAGATCATTTGTTCAAGGCGGGGCTTGACCCGGATGACCTCCCAATGTTCGGTACATCCTTTCCAACTCCACTGCTAGATGACGGGCAAAGGTGGGTGCATGCTCTGTAAACCTTCCATAATCCATTCCTTGGCAGTTTACATAACTTTGAGAGGTGTAGACCGCCAGGTCGTGGATCTGTGTCCTGAAATCTTGGAGATGTTGGCCTTGATTCTGCAATTGCTGCTGGCGAGCGGTGGCTATATCTCGGATACGGCCTTCATGATCTAGGGATGACTCTAATAGAGCTCGGAGTCTGGCCTGCTCTAATCTCATCTGCGCTCTTTCTCTATCAGTGTCTACTTGTTGATGTTCTCTGTATCTTCTTGCCTCTTCTAGTTGTGCACGAAGTTGGTCTTCTGATCGTATCCAATGGTCTTTTTCCTTCTTGAATTGTGCCCTGTCTTTCTCGGATTGCCTATCTTGGCGTTCCTTATCAGATCTGGCTTCTTCATTTAATTGTTGGATCCTTTCTTTTGCTTTGCTCAACGCCCTTTCTTTTGCAGCAAGAATGGAATCATAATCTTGCATTCTTTCAAAAAGATTGGCGATGGTTTTTTGATCCTTCCAATTCCTCATTGGCGTTTCAGAAGCATTTTTCATTTTCAGAAATCGAGCATGAAGACTTTCATTCTCACAGGCTAGACTCTTCTTCTCGCCTTCAGCTTCTTGTGCTTGCAAATCCTTCTCCAGACTGAGGTTCCTTAGATTTTCCTTTAGGGCATGGATAGTTGCTTTGTACCCCTTCTCTTTTTCTCCCCAGATCAACCGCTCTTGGATCTTATCATTAAAGTTTTGAATATGGGGTCTTTTAGTTGGCCTTCTCAGCTCAGGTTCTGGTACATCATCCACGCGAGACCGTTTCTCGAACCATCTTGCATATCCAGGATTTATCTCACCCTTTGTAGTGTCTGGGACTTGAGTATCGCTTTTTAAGTATCGACATCCATTCCACATCTGCTGAAGTAACGCCTCAGGAATAGTGGCCTCTGGGTGTAATTCGATTTCTTGCGTACTCAAATCTTCATCATCAGGAACTACTTGATATCTTCCTAGTTGTCTTAGGACTCTCAATGGCGCGTATGGCTGGATGCTTCTCAATCCCAATAGTAGCAGATAACTATTTGAGTTTGACATATGTATCACTTCCCTCATCGGTAGCCATCCTAGAGTCCATTCAATTTGATTTGCCGTTAGAGCCCTTAGCCGAGATACCCATGCTTCTATCCCTTCTGGAACCTGATAATTTTTCACTCTTTCCTCATAACCCTCGATGTAATTATCGTTGCTTGGCCCATACTGTATGATCTTGGGCTGTTGCTGGAGATGTTCAATCAGCCACATTTGCAACAAAATTTTGCATCCTTCGAAGACTTTCGCTCCTGCTTTACATAAAGTCAAAGCCCGATAAATGTCTGAGAGAATGATGGGGACAAGGGTGTGGTTTTCCTTGGAGGTGAGGATATGCACAACTTTTGCGGTGTGAATATCGATTGTTCGTTCTTTGTTCGGGAAGACCATGATTCCTAGAAAAGCCACCATGAAGGCGAAACGACGGTGAACCTCCCATGCGTCTTTGTCTTGTTTGTTAGTAAGGCCTTTCTCATGAATTTCGAACCCATCTGACTTTCCGAACCTTGAATACAAAAAGTTGAAAGAACAACATCCGTTGACGACATTGCTTTTCCTGATTTGACTGCTGATGTTCAGAAGACCGAAGAATCGATGTACCGAGGGAGCCTTTGGGAATATCAAGCTTTGATTCCTTAAACTTCCGTCAAAACCAACATATCTAGCTACCTCTTCTAATGTAGGAGTGAGCTCGAAGTCAGAGAAACGAAAGACATTGTGAACAGGGTCCCAAAAAGTTACTAATGCCGCAATCAGATCATCACGGGGTTTAACTTTCATAATGTCCGGGAGATTTCCCAAATGCTTGATGACCCACTTTTGACCATCTTCGCCTAATTCACACCACCACATTTGAAGCTGGAATAGAAACTCTTCTGTATTTGCGGAGGAGGGGTTTTGTGTGGTGCTCATTTTGTATCTGAAATTTAATTTAATAAAGTCAAGACTCATTTTGAAAACATACTCTAATCATTTTCAGTCAAAACTATTTTCAAGATTTAAAACTATTTTTTGGGAATTTTTCAAACTATTTTCAAGATTAAATACCTTTCAAGATTAAATACCTTTATTTCAAGATTTGAAAACTATATTTATTTTTATTATATATATATTTTTTATTTTATTTTATTTTTATTTTTTTTATTATGAAAAAAAAACCCATTTTATTCCTCGGATCTTACCATGATTTCATTTAAGCCGGTCAGCAAGCATGTTCGAGGCAAATGAATGCACATATAGCAAGTAGGATGCATCAGGATGGTCTTTTATTTTGGGTTCACCTGTCTTAGACAGACCCAACCCCTGTGTTGAGTCCCCTAAGTCAAATGCACGTGATGCAAATAAACGTTCCTACTAGGGATCCGGTACATGGCTGAGTTATTCTAAGTGTAAACCTGAGGTTGATTGTTCTAAACCTGGCTTACCCAAACGGACAGTTCGAGCCGAAGCGGGGGCAATGTACCGGGAGCACGAAAGTCTACCCGGCCTAGTTACTTGTCCCAACTTCGTCTTATTTGGTGTGACTTTTAACAGAAAGGTGGGTCACGCGCACGTGTACACCATAAATTTAGAAGACTCAGAAAGAAGAAGGGTTTCGCAGCAATTTTATATACACAATTCAGATAATATTAAAGCGGTAAAAGCATCATTTAGGCACATTAGGCATATATCATGTAAAAATCAGATAATAAATAAAGCCAAATAACAACAATTATTCTAAGCTCGAATTCTTAACCCTGAACCAGTGGTTCTGGGTTTTATAACTTCCCCAGCAGAGTCGCCAGAGCTGTCACACCTCCTTTTTCCGCACCCGAGGGGGTACAAGGGATTTTTTTCCAATTAAAAGACAATCGAAACGGGATTGGTTTAATTATTTCAGAGTCGCCACTTGGGAGATTTAGGGTGTCCCAAGTCACCAATTTTAATCCCGAATCGAGGAAAATAATGACTCTATATTATAGTATGCGTACCAGAAATCCGGATAAGGAATTCTGTTAACCCGGGAGAAGGTGTTAGGCATTCCCGAGTTCCATGGTTCTAGCACGGTCGCTCAACTGTTATATTCGGCTTGATTATCTGATTTTATACAAGTGTGAACTTATGTGCCAATTTTATCTTTTAACCGCTTTATCATTATTGTTATTTTATAGGACTTGCAACGTCATGAAAACATATATCGAACCACGTCACATCAATGCACCCGTGGTTATTGACATATCTCAACTCGGTTGAGATTTGGATTTGGGTCACATAAATGTGCACCCGAGTTTAAGAGGGGTAACTTTATTAAGTACGCGCTTAAAGAGACTATCGCGTTATTATTCTGGGAGGGTCGTGAGATTCGCTAAACGACCCGTTCTGGAAACTAAATGCTTCGATAATATATATTTAACGAGGGCCCCGCATCTTGTGCGTTTTTGTTTGTCGAGGCTCATCTCGTCTTTATTTTAAAAGGATATCCTATAGCAACTACGTTTCTTGTTGCGTTTGTCTCTACTAATTGAAAACAGTAGATAGCCCTAGTTGATTACATGCTTGCGAGCTTATTTATAACAGGATTCAAAATGCTTTTACAGAATAATAAGAAAACGTGACTACACTTATGGACAACTAATCGAACATTATGGGCCCAAACCTAGCTCATGCGAGATGGGCTAGACTTGGGCCCTTGCTTTTCCGATACGGGCCTACTTGGTTTGTTTCGATTTGGGCTCGACCTTCATGAGGTTGAGGCCCTGAACTGGTTCTTTGTTCTGTAAAATGAGTTTATCAATTTAGATGTGACAATCTGACAAAAGAGGAAAGAACTTTAACTAAAGTGGATAGTTTTCCTATTTGGCCTACATTAGAGAATATACTACACCATCAGACTAAGTCTGAAATACAACTTATTGCAATGGGAATATTTTCACCTAACAGCATACATATATGACTAGCATTCACTAACCTACATTGATATACTAAGCATGTAGGCTACTTCTATTATCCAAACGGAAATGTAACTATTATATACTACATGACATTTAATACAACAGTCCATGTATGTATAAAAACAATCTGCAGGCCCTCTCTTTTGCATTCATGCTCAAACTTTCAGTTACATTGGTGGTATTAATTGTGTACCTGGTAAGGAAAGGAAAGGAAGAAGGAGGGTGATCAGTTGAGTAGTATGCAAACAACAGCAAAAGCAGATTCACAGCAACAACACAGCAACAACAACCAGCCAACAAGGATGAAGCTCAGCAAGGAGTCGAGCAACAAATAAACAATCCCAGAAAAACAGAGTAGGAAACAACAGCCCAGAATGTCGAATGTAACAGCAACAGAAATCCAATGACCACAAGAAAGCTTGGCCAACGACAGAAAAAGCAAAACCACAAAGACAACCTGATCAGACTGGACTCTTACACAGTTTCTTCTAGACAATACTCATTCACAATGTTCTGAAGTTTATTTCTGTTTTTCCTTTTTCAGTTTTCTTACTCACAGGATCTCTCAAGACTCAAAAAATTTGAACCCCCTTTTCTAATGGAAGGTCTGCCTCTTTTATAGCCTAACCTTAACACTTTACAGTCTGTTTGACAACTCAGAATTCCCCCTCCCTGTTGTTTTTCCACTCACTTATTTTAAATAACAAAACTCCCATGAAATCTCTGACAGCCCCTCTCTCTTTTTGTTGTTAAAGTGTCCTAATCTCTTGTTTATTTAACCAAAGTATGGGCAGCAGGAATATAATCTGACAGCACATGCTGTCCAATTATTTTAATTCCTTAAAGCTAACCATACACATGCTGCCCACGGTCTAAACCAACTGAACATGGCATCGTATTTAAAATCAAAGTCTGAACTGCCATTATAACCTTCCCCCTAGATGTTCTTTAATTCAATTTGAACAAAATCAATAGGTAATACAATTCAGTTCCTAATGGGGTTCAAATACGATCACAGCAGAAATAAACAACACGAATCAAGTTGTTACCATTAACGACTAAAACTAATTGACGACATATATCGACTCGATTATATTAATCGTAACACATAACAATCAATCGTTCATATAAACAACACGTATAGAGTCCCGAATGACTTCAGACAACTTTGTTCAAACACTGGGAACCTATATGAATTAAACTCGTTTGACGACTAATCTAATTGACGAGCATGTATATCACAGAGTATATTCAGAGCACACATAGAAAATCAAACGACCAAATAAAAGGTCTTTGACAGAGACGGGAGAAATTAAGAAAACATCACACAATAACAAACAGGCACAACAAAGCATGCTAACAATTCAATCAAAACTAAAACAAAGAGAAGGAAAACTTACTGAAAAAGTTTAAACCAAACTGTCCCAAATCCGACTTAGCTTTGACCATTTGAGGCCGAACAAATTTTAACCAGGGTGTTCTCACATGAGAACACCTTGGTTAAGATCCATTAAACCTCAAACCTTTGTTAAGACCGGCCGGATTCCAAGGCTATTAGTGTTCTAGGTTTTGGATCTCCAGATCTGATTTTTTAGGAGTTGTGTGTAGATTCGGACCAAACCAAGTTTGGTTTGGTCACGAGGAGGGTCATGGGAGTGTCTGATACAAAGATGGTGAGGTTTGGTATAGATCGAGTTTTGTCTCGAATCTTCAAATCCAGATTCGAGACGATAGGAGGTGATTCGAGGTTCATGGTTAGTGGATTCGTGTTCAGGGTGGTTGGATGCTTCAGGGGTGTGAAGGGGGTGGTCATCGGCGTTCATGCCGCCGGGTTCTGGTGAAAGGGGAACTAGGGCGGCGTTAGGGTTTGGGGGTTTCAGAGCTTAGGGAAGGGGACGAGTGAAGGGTGGGGTTCGGATAGGGGGCGTGGGGTGTAAGGGAAGGCTTATATACGGAGTGGGGGATTGGACCTGAGCCGTTAGATCAGATGATCTCAACGGCTTGGATCTGATGGTGAGAAATGATACGGGGTCGTTTGATAGTTAAACGGGGTCGTTTGGTTTAAGTGAGGGGATGGGCTGAACCGGTAGCTGGGTCGGGTTTGGAAACGGGTTGCTAAAGGGGGGGCCTGGGCCGTTGGATCGGCCTGGACTGACGGCTCAGATCAAACGCCTTTATACGGCGTCGTTTGGGGGGGTTTGTCTGAGGCCTCGTTTGGACCGGGTCAGATTGACTTGGTTTGGGCCTATTTTTGGTTTCTTTTCTTGGCCCAAACCGTTTTCTTCATTCTTTTCTTCTTTTTTTTTCTAATTTTTTTTAAAACTAAAAATAAAAATGAAGTTAAACAAGCATTAATTTAACACTTAATATAATTATCAAAATATTTAAATAGGTTAGATCGCACCCTAGAATATTTTTTTGTGAATTTTCTTTTACTGACCGAATTATGGTCTAATCACCATGACATACACATTTTGTATTTTGTTTAATAATGTTAAAAATAGCAAAAATGGACAGAACCACATATGACTAACAGCACACATTACGGAAAATCGAAGATTGTACAGCGAGGTCCTTTGTCACTATTTTTCTTTTGGAGTGACTGTCCGTGAAGCAAAAATCACGTGCTTACAGACACGGCTTCGAGACATCCTAGGACACTTCAAAACCTTAGGCTCTGATACCAAGTTTGTCACGTCCCAACCTCGAGAGGTGCGACCAGCACTCAATTGAGTGAACCCAACTGAGCAAGCCTTATCAAACACTTTCTACCCAACTCAATATTATTAAGGAAACCATGCTTTCGTTTATTTAGACAATAGGAGAAGTTGTACATTTAACATTGATAGTTAATTTTATAACACAACCCTAAATCGTAGTTAAGTTTCCAAGGTTCCATCCAGTTACAATCTAGAGAAACAAGAGCTTAGATTTATAACATAGTTCATAGACCCATCCAACACTTGTAAATAACCCACACAAACGTCTACGGAGCCTCTAAAGATACAAAGACAAATATGACAACGCTTGCAACAAGGTCCTGGCTATACCTCAAAAGTGGATATCTACAACAAAAGATGTACAACATAACCCCTTGAAGGAGAAAGGAGCTCACCAAGGCTTTAAGAGGAGGATACTCTACTACACGCAATCGGCATTATCCACTATGGATCCACCTACATTCATTTAAAAATGTAGCACCCCCGGCAAAAGGGGCGTTAGTACCATGGAATAGTACTAGTATGTATAACTAAACACCATTTTATTAGAAAGAACTATCATACAAGAACAAGGAAATCATAAGAGATAATCGAAAGCTTTTAATCGAACACCACATCATCAAATACAAAAATCATATAATCTTTCGCATAATTTCAATAGCCTTAGTTTGGGGCACTTCATACTGTCCATCATCACACACAATACCACCGCTTTCTAGAGCGGAGTCCGGTCATGACTCGATCGGCTAGGTTGCCTCATTTGAGACATGTACTTCAATCACAATCTTATTCTCCCTTTTCGTAATTCAATATCAGCACAATACCACCATGTGTGCGGCATGGCATCCGATCATGGCCCGATCGGCTAGGCCGCCTTACCGAGGCGTTGTTCATTTCTCATTAATCATCTCGTTTCAATCTTTTATTTCACATATATCAATTCATAGGCACTTAGGGCCACAATTATCACATCACTTCTATTTTCAATGTTAACCTTACAATTTGGGACCACAAGCACATACAAAAGCAATTCAAGTTGTAAGCATAGGTAAGATTTTACATAGTTGGCATAACAATCTTAGTTTTAATCTTGATGTGAAGTCTAAGCATTTCAATACATGGTTCATATTCTTCACACATCTTTAAATATTTAGAATAGTACATTGCACACATTGAGGCACACCTTTCATGTATATGTATAATTTCAAAACCAATTCATGTGAAATAACAATCATTACATCAATCAAGTTTTCAGTCTTACCATATTTGCACATACACCAACGGAGCTCTATTTCTAATAAGAGGGGGTTTTAGCAATACATACCTCAATAGAACTTTCTTTAAATTCTTACAAATTTCCAGGACTCTTAGCAACTTCAATCTATTTTATAAAAATTACAAATTAAACCAAGAATTAGAGACATGATTAAGATTCTAGCTCATTTGAGCACATTATCAAGCACTAGGTGTGCATTGTGATTATAGGATCCTTTTGTGAGAGATTTTCATTATCTTACACCCCAATTGCTATCTTTTTAGTTCACAACCTCCTCATACCTTATTATCTTTTATGCATGCAAGAAAATCCATTTTTGTACCCATGAACCCCCAAGATAATTACTCATTCTAGTGTGAATTTCGAAACCAAAGGCTAGGGCTCAAGTTCTTACCTCTTGAGGTGAAGGTCTAGCAACTTTACTTGATAATCTTCAAGGGTTTAGGCAAGGATTGAGTGGGGACTTGATGAAGATCACTCTCTCTCTCTCTCTCTCTAGAACTCCCTCTCTCACTCTATTTGCAGCAAAATAACATAAAAGTGGTCTAATGGGGTATTTTTAATGGCATGAGGTTGGATTTTAAAAGTTAGAAAATAGGAGCCCCGACGAAATCTGCGATTGCATAATGGACATGTGTCCCGCAAAAGGGACCGCAAAAATGGCCCCAAAAACCTAAACAAACTGTCCGGGTATGCGACAGAAATGCGGTTCTCATCCCTATTCTGCGGTCGCATAATGCACTGCAAAATTGCCCTTTACAAAAATTCCAAGGGGATTATGCGATGACTATGCGGCCCGCATATTGATTATGTGATCGCATAATTGGCCGCATAGTTGACCTCAAATTAATCATCAAACTATCTGACTCTGCGGCGACTATGCAGTCCGCATAGCTATTATGTGATCGCATAATGGACCGCAGAAATGCACTTTTCTGGAAAACATTATTCCTTAACTTTTTAATAGATCGATCAAAAAGGTCCGAACCGCGAGCTCGCTTAATTTTACAAATTTCTAACACATATTCTTAATTTGGTACTATGAGCTTTCGAGTTTTTGAGTAGAAATTTCACGGGGCCTTACATTTGGGACCTCGGAATTCATTTCTGGGCATACGCCCAAGTTCCATATTTTACTGCAGACCTCCCGGGATCGTCGAAACACAGATCCGGGTCCGTTTGCTCAAAATATTAAACAAAGTCAACCATAATCAAATTCTAACTCTAGAAATTTCTATTTCTCATATTTTCATATAAAGGCTTTCTAGATATAGGTCCGAACCACGCCCGCAAATTGAGGTGAGGTAAAAAGGAGGTTTTAAGGCCTCGGAACACAGGATTTGTTTCTAAAACAAGTGATGATCTTTTGGGTCATCACAATACAACGCTTCATAAGGAGCCATACCAATGTTGGCCTGATAGCTGTTATTGTAAGAAAATTCTATAGGTGGCAAGTGATCATCCCACCTCCAAAATCTATAACACATGCCCACAACATATCTTCGAGTGTCTGAATGGTCCTTTATGCCTGACCATCGATCTGTGGGTGGAAAGCGGTGCTCAAATTGACCTTGGTACCTAATCTTTTCTGAAATGCCTGCCAAAAATGCGCTGTGAACTGAGGGCCTCTGTCAGATATGATTGAAACTGGAGTACTATGCAATCGGACTATTTCTTTGATGTATAACTACGCATACGGCTCTGCGGAATCTGTCGTCTTTACTGGTAGAAAATGCGCGGACTTTGTCAGCCTGTCTACAATAACCCAAATTGAATCATGCTTACGATATATGCGAGGTAGACCTACTACGAAATCCATATTAATCATCTACCATTTCCACTATGGTATCTCTATATCTTGAGCTAGGCCACCAGGACTCTGATGCTCGGCTTTGACTTGCTGACAATTCAGACATTTAGCCACATGATCTGCTACTTGCTTCTTCATGCCTTTCCACCAATACAACTCTTTCAAGTCCAGATACATTTTGGTAGCACCTGGGTGGATAGAGTACCTCGAGCTGTGAGCTTCTTCTATTATGGCCTTTCTAAGACCATCTACATCAGGCACACATAACCGATCATTCAACTTCAAAATTCTGTCACTTCGTAGAGTGAAAGCAGTTATTTCTTTGTTTCTAACTCCTTCACTAAGTACGGATCTTCGTCTTGCTTAGCCTTAACATGCACAACAAGGGAGGATTGAGCTAAGGCATAAGCAGTTATACCTCCTTCTTCGGTCTCATCCAATCTAATTCCATCATTTGCTAGTTTTTGAATTTCTCGACCCAAAGATCACCTTTGTACTGCAAGATGGGTCAAGACACCCATTGAGTTCCTACTAAGTGCATTTTCTACCACATTAGCTTTGCACAGGTGATAAAGGATATTGATGTCATAATCTTTCAATAGCTCGAGCCACCTTCTCTGTCTCAAATTTAATTCTTTTTGCTTGAAAATGTACTAGAGGCTATTGTGATCTGTGAACACTTCAGAATACTCGCCATAAAGGTAGTGTCGCCATATCATTAATGCAAACACTAGTGCTCCAAGCTCCAAGTCGTGTGTGGGATAATTCTTTTCATGATTCTTTAACTGCTTGGAAGCATAAGCAATAACTTTTTCATTTTGCATAAGAACACAACCGAGACCAACTCTGGAGGCATCACAATTCACTGTGAACCCACCCGAACCTGTCGGCAAGGTTAATACAAGTGCAATGGTCAGCCTCTTCTTTAACTCTTGAAAACTCTGCTCACAAGCATCTGAACACTAGAACTTAACTGCTTTCTGGGTCAACTTAGTTAGCGGAGCTACAAGTGAAGAAAACCCCTATACAAACCTTCTATAGTAGCCAGCTAACCCCAAAAAACTCTTGATTTCGGTCGGCGTTGTCGGCCTAGGCCAGTTCTTGACTGTTTCTATCTTCTGACGGTCTACTTTTATTCCTTCACTAGATACCACGTGGCCTAAGAATGCCACTGGCTGCAACCAGAACTCACATTGTAAAAATTTGGCATAAAGCTCATTCTCCTTTAAGATCTACAAGTCTATTCTGAGGTGTTCTGCATGATCTTCCTTGCTCTTAGATATAACAAAATATCATCTATAAACATGATAATAAAGGTATCAAGGAATGGCTTGAAAACTCTATTTATGAGGTCCATGAATGCAGCTAGAGCATTTGTCAATCCGAAGAACATCACTAGAAATTCATAGTGCCCGTAGCGAGTTCTAAAAGCTGCTTTAGATATATCCTATTCTCTGATTCTCAACTGATGGTACCCCGACCTCAAGTCTATTTTTGAAAAGTATTTTGCACTTTAAGGTTCATCAAATAAATCATCAATTCTTGGCAGTGGGTACTTGTTCTTAATGGTAACTTCATTCAACTGCCGATAGTCGACGCACATTCTGAGAGACCCATCTTTCTTCTTGACAAACAGGACCGGGGCACCCCACAGTGAAACACTCGACCTGATGAAGCCCTTGTCAAGAAGGTCTTTCAACTGTTCTCTCAACTCATTAAGTTCTGTTGGAGCCATCCTATAAGGAGGTATAGATATGGGCTGAGTGCATGGCATGAGATCAATGCCAAAGTCTATGATTCTTTCAGGAGGAAGTTCGAGAAGGTCATTTGGGAAAACTTTTGGAAATTCTCTAACAATTGGCATTGACTCAAGAGATGGTGGTTTTGATTCTAGATTAATGATATGAGCCAAATAGGCGAGACACCCCTTACCGATCATTCGTGGTGCCTTAAGGTAAGAAATAAACTTACCTACAAGTGATGTTGAACTACCCTTCCACTTTAAGACTTCTTCATTTGAAAATTGGAACCTGGCTATCTTGGCATGACAATCTAACATGGCATAGCAGGAAGATAACCAATCCATACCCATGATCACATTGAAATCTACCATTTCTAACTCTATGAGTTCGGCTTTGGTGTTGCGACCTTGAACTGAAACTATACAACCTCTATAGACTTTTGTGACTTTCACTGACTCGCCAACTAGAGTAGATACTAGGAATGGCTCACTAAGTTGTTCCGGTTCTAGCCCGAGGTTAATTACAAAGTATGGAGTCACATATGAAAACGTTGAACCATGATCCATTATGGCATAAGCATTATGTGAACAAACTAGAAGTATACATGTAATAACTTCTATAGATGCCTCTGCACTCTGACAATCAAGTGTGGCAAACAAATGGGGTTGTCCCTCTTCTTGAGTAACCCGATCTGCACCTCTACCTGCCCCATACCCGATCTGATTATGAGACCCACGAGCCTTAGGTGGTGCAACTGCAATAGTTGAGGAACTAGAAGGACGAGTTGATCCCCCACTGAAATTACGTCACAACTTTGGGCAGTTGGCCTTTATATGACCAATGTCTCCACAATGATAGCAACCATGAAACCCGAGCATGCACTGACCTGAATGTTGTCGCTTAGATGTTCCACAAAGACCTTGTTATTGTGAATGTTGCTCAACATGACTCTGGCTATGTGAGGATGATGTCCTAAAATTCTGATTCTGGCGAGACTGGTTTCCGTAACTCTGAGTACGTCTGAAGGAAGACCCACCACCTAACCGATGACTAGACTAAGTTGGTGCTAATGACTCCTTATTAGAGGAATCCCTTCCACCTCCGCTGGATGTACCATTAAACCTGACCGTTGTCCGGGCTTTCTTGTTATGCTCTTTTTCTTCTCTCCTATGTTGTCTGTCTTTTTCTAAGTGCTTGGCAAATCCCACAACAGAGGAGAAGGCTGTCATCCCTACCACTGCAGCTGATGTCTTATCCTTAATATGGTAAGCTAAACCGCCAACAAACCTGCGAATCTTTACTTTTTCTGTCTTAACCATGTGAGGAGCATGCTTAGCTAACCTTATGAATTCTATATAGTACTCTTGCACACTTTTATTCCCTTGCTTGAGTTGTTCGAACTCTGTAGCCTTAGCTTCCCTATCCTCTTCTGGGTTAAAGTTAGCCATGAAGGCCTCTTCAAATTCTTCCCAAGTAGGCGGACCATTATCTTCATCTCTTTCATTTTCCCACATTTCAAACCAAGCGCCAGCCACATCTCTAAGCTGGTAAGCAGCCAGCTCCACAGCTTCATCATCTAATGCTTTCATCACTCGGAGGGCTTTCTTGACACCCTCCAGCTATAACATTGGATCTTCATCAACTATAGAACCATGGAACACTGGAGGACTCAACTTCAAAAATTCATTCACTCTTGAGGACTCAGAATTGTTCTGTCTATTTGATTGAGGTGGAATCTCATCTCTTCTCTCGTTCTGGTTGGCCATTAAGGCCTTAAACATCTCCATAGCACTGTAGACAACATTAAAGATCTGACCCACCTCGGGAGATATAGTTGCCTGAGCCGGAGCTGTCGTTAGGGGCGGCACTGGATCCTGAGGTACTGGATCACCATGCTCCACCCTTTCTTCATGTTCAACCGGGGGTACTTGAACACCCTTTGTGGATTTACCTTTCCTTTTCTGAGTTGAAGCCTTTTTAGTTCTGCCTTGAGCCACAATAGTAGCAATAGTTTCTTGAGCTGCATCCTGTGTGTCGGTGTCAGAGTTGCGAGTACGAGCCATTTCTGCGAGTTTTAGAGAAATGAATACATTAGATAATTTGTTTAGAGGTAGGATCTACTGCACGATCTAAAGTATGAAAAATGAGACTTTTTCTAAATGCTTGTAGCCTCCTGTTTATAAGTATGGCGCGCTTCATACCCATAAACAAGACTCTACTAACACGGCTTCATATACCCCTAGGACTCCATAAACCTGAGGCTCTGATACCAAGTTTGTCATGACCCATTTTCCGAACAAGCCGGGACTGGCACTCAATCACTAAACATGACCGAGCAAACCATCTCTACTTATCAAATCTATTATAACTCCAAACCTTATATGCAACAAGGCAATACTCTAACCAAATACTTTTAATTAATTTAAATATTTAAATAAATCAACTCCAAAACTTTATTCATAGAAACTACTGAATTACTGCTAAGTTATTATCAAAAACATCTGAATCTTAACCCATCGGCTATGTCTATGAAGCCTCTACTGATAAATTGACGCACTGCTCAATACATGAGATTTCCTGGCCAGTTCTCTAAGTAAATAAAGAAATAGCTAAATAAAAATGACTCTAAGGAATACTCCACGAACAACAGCGGAGCTCACCAATAGCACTGGAAGAGAAGGAAATCCTAACTCGTAGCTTGCTCGCCTGCAAAATCGGTTCCTACAATGTACCATAGACCAACGTAGGTTCCCAAAAGAGAACGTCAGTACATCCATTGTACTCAGTGAGTCTCAACAACAGGGGACGAAACTTTAATACAATACACATTACGAGCAAGGAATCTAAATGCATAGAAAACATAAAGCCTCTAAGAACAATTCTAAAATAATTGCATAATAGCAGTTTATGAATATTCTAAAAGAAATTCTTTTCTTTTTTTCTTAAAAAAATTACTTCTCTTTATACTTTGGGAGTTCCAACTATCCTGACTTAATTCTGTCTCAGTCACCATGTGATCGGCACGGGTTCGATCCCAACCTAATCGAATAGGCCCAATCCACGAGGTGCCACTCGTTTCATGGTTCTCAGCTCTCATGTACCATACCTTAGCATGGCCAAGTAAATTCTCAGCAACGAAACCCTCGGCTCGTGTGCTCCCTACTTTGGCACAAGTAGTTTTAGCAAGTTAACGCCTTAGTCAGGACCCTCGGCCTGGACGATGACCCCTTCTCAGAATAAAGGATACTCCCAAAAATCTTTTCTTTCTAAAACTTCTTCTTGTAACTTTTCAAGTCTAAATCTTTTCTTTTTGGAACATCATGTACATGCTCATGCTGGTATCCTTAAATGTAAAGCATGGCATAAAAATGAAATAAATATCTAAAAGTATTTCTAAAGATTCTTGCTCCTTCATAAATTTTCAACATGAAAATAGCATATAAGAATAACACAAAAATCTGAAAATTTATGCACATATATCAGAATAATCATCTAAACTTTTGCTAGAACAATTCTAAGTTAATAGGTACTCACTCGTTCCAATTAAGTAATTATAAACTCTTTTAAGCAATTCATCAAACACCTTGTATGCGTGCTTTTGTGAGTTAAACCACTTTAGTAAAGGGTTGTATTAACTCACCTCAAAACTTTTCGAGCCAATACGTAGGCCCCAGTCCAATTGACACCAGCCAAACAATCGATTCTACAACAATCAGTGCGTTTTAATTAATTTTAAAGTTTCGCACCTAAACACAGAACTTTACTGTTGATATAGAGAAAGAAGGGAATTAACTATTCAAGTCTTACCTATTACTACTTAGGATAATTGACAATAGGGAATTTTATATACCTAAATTCACGAATAAGTGATTTGTAAAGAACCCTAGATTTTTTTTCGTTGAATGAGTCGCTGCCTCTATTTCGTAGCGCTCTGTTTCAGTTTATCGTGTAAGACTTCTTAGCCTTATGTTGAATGCACGTTTTAGCTTTTTTGTTCTGTTAAGGCTTTTTAGCCTTTAGGCTTTTTGTTTGTTTTGTTTTGTTTTGTTTAAGGCTTTGCCTTTTGCCTTCCCACTTTATGGGTTTTAGGCTTTTCCTTTCTCTTTTTTTTTTTAACTTAATTAGTAATTAATGATACTCATTCTTAGTAATTAGTAATATTAACAATATTAATATTCCCTAATTGTATATCCAATTATTTTATATATATATATATATATATATATATATATATATATATATATATATATATATATATATATATATATGTATGTATGTATAATATATTATTTATTTATTTTTCATTATAGGTAAGAAAAAAATAATAATAATAATTTAGTACTATAATTAGCGTGTCTTGAAACTTTTATAAATTTGAGGAGTGTTACAATATATTCATCAAAAGTACTAATATTATCAAGCTATTTATGATGTTAATTTTCCACTCTCATGCCCAAAATAAGAAACCTAACCTTTGCTATAAAGTTCCAGTCATTCTGAAAGTGTAAACACTTGTATGTTTGTATAGTTGAGTTGTTTGGATTATCAAAGAAGAAATGGAATATCCCATTATAGACAAGTTGTTTGGGGATCTTTTCATACTCTCTCTCAAATTTCAAAGGTAATAATATTCTGCAACAGGAATGCTATGGAATAAAGCCCCACTAAAATTTGTCTGGTTTTGCTTACAAATGCCTCTTCCCTATGATTGGTACGTACGTAATCATGGAGGATATTTTAGCCTTTATGAAAGTGTGAAGCCAAAGGGTCTCATTTTACTCTAAGTTAGGGGAAAACAAAAGAAGATATATATCTAGTGGTTGAATCATATGGAAAGAAGATTTTTATGGGTGAATGATGTAAAGGTTCCAAAAGATAAGGAGAAAGATGCATTAGGCCTTGTGAACTTCCCATTGTTGAATTGTGTAACTTGACTAGTCAAGTAAACACATCACATTCAGGTTTAAGGTCCTGTTAATTAGGACCAGTTTTGTGAAGTATCTATCTTTCTGAAAATGAAATACTTTCATTGGTTGAATGTTTGCTTTCTGAAAGCCTCTCATAATTATCAAAAAGGGATAAATTTTCCCCTTTTAGACAACTTGCTTCGAGATTCTTTAATACTACTGGAGTGGAGGGTCCTTATTCTCAAATTTATAGTGGGTAATATTCTGCAAAATTTGCAGTAGGAATCTATGTAGGTATAGAGCAAAAACAGTCTGATATGTAAGAACATAGGAATTCAGGTTCCAGCCCCACTTTTCTCCCTATAACCCATCTTCTTTAGCTCACTGCTCCTCTTTCCAATGATTGGTAAACATTGAGAATCTTTTTTACTAACAATGGTGCACCTCGACTATTTCATGACACCTACTACCTCCTACTAGTACATGTATTGGATTATGGAGCTGTGAAGTCAAAGATTGTCAAAAGTATTTAGGAACAGAAGAAGTTAAGGTCCTTTTTTCTCTTGAAGTTCCTTGATAGACTCAGGTGTAAAATACTAACATTTCAACCATACACAACCTAAATTCAGGAGGAGAGTCTGCCTAATTCTTTTGTCCTCCGCTTAAGATATTTTTTTGCCAAAAAGGATATATTTTAAATTGGAGCTTTTTCCAATCATTTGCGCGAATATCAATCTTGCCTAGACGACTTTGGTGACTTCTCAGAAGTCAAAAGAGGTAAACCTTTGCCCAGTCATGTTCCAGTAAAAGTGCAACTACACAAAAGATGGATGGCATCTCTGTCTTTGAATAAAGGGAAAAGCATTAGTTCAAAAGATGTTTAGTGGCAAGGACGGCTCCATATTGAACGCAAAGGAAATGCACCATCTTCATCTCCAGTTATGTACGTAATATTTAAAATTCCACAAGTTGTGGAACATATCTCCAAAAGTTGTAGAACAGTGATTTAAAATCCTGAATTACGCTTGTCTAACATGGACAACCCAGGCACAAAGTAAAATTTGGGCCCCAATGAAGCATCGTAACAACTGATGAAATTCCAATATGTTGTACAATTATGATGAAGATCGGAGAAAGTTTAAATGTTTCGGCAAAAGAAATATTCATAATTGCATAACAAAAAAGTCCAACCACAAAATATGGTCCACTGCCAAAGGAAACCTCAATATTCTAACTAGAAACTTTTGCATATGGAAGGAATAACATCCAAAGGAGAACATAATGTCATCATATATCCATTGGTGCAGCACCTTCATCAGTAGGGGCGCCCGCTTCAGGTACTGCTGATTCGGCATCAGCAGCTGCATCTGTGCTTGCAGCGGGAGCTTCTTCACCAGCTAACTCAAATTCATTGATTAATCCTTGAATAGTATCTTTATCCAACATATGGAAAGGCTCTCCTATACCTAGCACAGCAACAGTACAGTTCGTGCTAGTCAGCTTTTCTCCTTGCAAAGTCTCCCTCAATGCAAAAAGTGCATCCTTAAGCAGACTTCCTCGTGAAGAATCCGTGAAACTCCCGTACCTACGCTCCAAGTATGTTTTTGCAGCTTGTGACCGAGATCCAATGGCAAAAGCTTGATATTCAAAGTAGTTACCACTAGGGCAATTGTAATAGAGGTGAGCGCCAGATTCATCTAGCCCACCTACAAGCAGGCCAACACCATAAGGTCGTTTCCAGGATCGTTGGGTACAAACCTGCCACCAAAAAGATGTCCAGAGACTATAGACATATAAGAAGCATCAACCTTTTGAAATCAGATAGTTCCGTATATCAAGTAGCAGCATAAGTATGTCTGATTGAGGAGGCAAAGGATGTAATTTCTTTAACTGATACTTGGGCATCGAAGCACTAAAGCAGTTTTTTTTTTTCCTTTCTTTTTTGAAGTTTTTTGTTTGGGGGGAGGGGGGACTTAATAGCTCCTCTAGGGTGCTATGCTGATTGCTAAAAATTTAATTATGAAAAAAGAGTATACTCATTAGTTGGTTCTTGCTGTTTTAGGAAAACATGGGAGGGCCTTAATCATCTTCTGAAAAATAGCAAAGTGATGTCAATTGTATGGAATATCGGAATGTGATGCTGAACATTTTAAATAGGCTTTTGGGTTTAGAAACAAAGGAGTAGAAAAGGAACAACACCAGGGGATGGAGTGTTATCCGCCAAGCTGTAGACTGGACGGAGGGAGAGGAACTCAGGAGCTTTGGGCAAAGAAAAAACATTATCCAAACATAAATGACTTGTTTATTGAAATGCAAATACCTATTGTGCCTTTCATTTATTTTAGTTGAACTTGAACATAAGGCATCCATCATTGTATGGCACTGTATGGCATTTGTAGAGAATTGTATATCTCTTGTATATGGGAACCCCTTTTTCTTAGAAGAACATATCAGCTACTTTAAAAAACCACTTACTTAATGTACTAGTCTTCCCCTTGAACCAGTCTTGAACCCTTGAGCTAGTGGAAGACTTTGAAGCCAATAAGCATTAAATCAACCACAACCACTAAACTCAACGAAGGCTAAGTCATTTACTTGGTGTAGTACTAGTACTAAATTTCAAACGATTAAGTTGCACTAGCCATGTCTACAAAAAGTTTTAGATCAATATCCACTAGGACATAAAAAAGAACACAAAAGTAATCCTTGTGTTTCATTCAAGACCTAGGGCTTTGGCAGACCTTAGGCACGTGCTACTGCTAGGCTACCGACCACATCCAGGTATCAGTTGAACCAAAAGTAGCTCTTTGGTCGAGTCGACCAAATTTCTTCTATGGAACAGAACCTCTCCAATATAATGTTCCTTTTACACTAAAGGAAGGCTTTTAAAACATACCATATTACACAAAAGCTACAAGGACCCATTTTACTCCTATGTATACAACTTCTTTCTATTATGTATTAGAAACCTAAAGTAATATGTGCAATCGTAACTTCTCGTCATAGGCTAAACAAAATTCACATTTGAACTCCTCTTAATATACTAAATGTTATCAAACCTCCAATTGGCAAATTGATGCAACTTATTACAATTGATTACTAAATATTATCAAACCTCCACTAGGTAACTTTTATGTAACCTACTCCAAATTAGTAAACAGAAGAGTGTGACTATAACAGACTTACACATGCAAGGCACATCATCAATGACTTAACGAAAAGGGTAGTATCAATTGAAGTGCCTTGAGTTTCCAACACTTGCAAAGACACACTCTCAAGCTTTAATAGTTATGGGAACACCCCTTATGCACTTTGTCCAAAAATATATTATTACAAATGTCCTACTAAACACTGAGAGGCTAAATATTAGTCGGTGTTTTCTTTTACTATGCATGTATGTGTCGCCCTTACCCCTATGGGATATTTATATAATTAAATTTTATTTTTTGATAAGATAAGTAAATATACAATTAGAAATTTGAGAGGGTTTTCGAAAAATTTCAGATCCTCAGTAATATGTGAAATAATTCTAAAGAAGCCGGCTTGCATCCCAGTCACCAATATATTCAGAGAAACAAGGCTCATCTTTACATATATATTCAGAGAAACAAAATAGAACACACACAAAAATGAAATGTTATGATATGAGTAAGAGATCTTGCAGATATCCCTATTACCCCGAATATTACAGATTTTGCTAGTTAAGAATTTGAGTAAAAGTCGAGGTGTGAGGGCATCTCCAACTTTTACCCCATTTTGGTCCCCAACCAAATTTCCCCATTTTGTGGATAACTTACTCCAACCATTCCCCCATTTTTTCCCCAAACTTTTTTATATTCTTCCCTCTCTTCTATATTATATTATTATCATTCATGTCAATTTCATTTTTTAATTTTCATTAAACAAATTCCATCTTTTATTTTTATTAATTTGTAATTTCTATTAAAACAATTCCATAAAATTTTAAATAATATAATTTGTAAACAATTATTATATATTAACTAATAATTGCCTTATCTTTTACTAAGAAACTAATCTAAATAGAAGTCCTTCTTTCTCAAAGTCAACTTTCTCCATAATTTGTAAGAAATTATTATAGATTAACTAATAATTCAAATAAAAGTGAAATCATTGCGATACAAGATTAATTAAATACATATTACATAACGATAAAATTCATTCGAAATACTACATAAATATTCAACTTCAACCTCTAGTATTCTCCCATAAATGATCTATTAATGCATTACGAAGTACAAAATGAGCATCTTTGTCCTCAATTCTTCTATGTGCAAAATGATCATCTTTGAGATAATTATATATTTTTTGGACAATTATAACTTATAATAAAATTAACTTACAATGTTACATAAAAATAATAAATACATGAAAATTAATTTATCAAAATTATACACCAAAGTTAAAGATGTTAAATTAATATTATAAAGACATTATATAAACAAAATTAGGTATATATAAAGATATAAATTAAAAGATTAAATAATAAAATAATAATAATAATAAAGTGATGAATAGTAAGGGGGGAGATGAATAATGTGCCCCATATTAGAGGGAACACTATTCATCCCCCATTTTGGGGACAAAATGGGGGAGGGTTGGAGCTAAATTACCCCAAAAATTGCCTCCATTATAGGGAATGGGGGTAAGGTTGGAGATGGCCTGAGGCTATGGTAAGTTGTTGTGGCCTACAACAAAACTCTGAAGGGTGCAGTTGAAAGTTTACACAGCACTACCTTGTCCAAATCCTCTAAACAAGAAAATAAGGATTTCCTTTACCTGGTTGGTACACCACCTAATAGGTGTACAAGTGGTAAGAAATAAGCGAACGGCCGAGAAAAGGAGTATTCCTCAGGGATTTTAGTTTCAGATTCCAGCTGGAAAAAATGCATTTCATTTCACTCAATACAAATCTATGGATGGAGAAACCAAATCGAACACCCAAACTAAAACCCTAACCCCTTAATTTCCACAATCCAAATACAAAAATTCAATTCATCAACAAACAACAATAGCGCGCAGACACACACACAAAACATTATAACAAACACAATTCTAAGGGTTTTGATAAAATATTTCGTACCTGAGCTTTATCAGCGAGCTGAACGACAAGTCGACCAACAGGCAACGGCGATTCATAAGAATAACTATAATTAATACATTCCGAACGCATATACCGAGAAAGTACACGACCGTCGGCGGTGAGTCCGGCGATGGCAACACCGATATGGTCATCAACTTTGAAGATCTTCTTCTGGTGAGATGAAAGTTCAGAATTAGCCTTGTTAACGCACGCGAGAATGACGTGACTCTTCGATCGAAGTCCTATTGCTGCTGATCCTTGTTTAACTGCTTCCATTGCATACTCTACTTGAAATAGCCTTCCCGCCGGCGACCATGTTGTTACGTCGGTGTCGTACTGGTTCCTGAACATCTTCACGCGCTGAGAATGTTGAGTGATTCACACTCTACCCTCTGAAATGGTTTACCTTGTGCTTATGGATTTTGGTTTTCTTTTTGTTCAAGGCAAAGTGGGTGAAGAAAGAGGTTATCGCTGCTACTCTTTCTTCACTGTCAGTCAAAGTAGCTCGGTCTTGGGCCGAAACAGTTACGGCCCAGTCTATTAAGCTGATTAGTATAACACAATGTAGCCACTTTGATGGCTGCTGTTGAAAATATAGCCACAATTTGCAAAATGTGTAGATTTTAATCTCTCTTTGTTGCTGCGCTTATTCAGAGTTTTATTTGCGCTGGTGTTTTTTTCAGTCCAGTTAGATTTTACTCTTTCACCTGCAAGTGCCAAACGAGACCAAGCTAGGATATGTTACTGAATAGAGTCGTGAACATACAACCTGGAAAAAGTCACAAGACTCATTTTGATGTAAAACAAATCCACAAAAATACCGTCTTTATCCATGTGATAATGTTGAATCACAGTATGTCTCTTTGCTAAATGAACCGCAAGCCTCATGGAATAACTTAAACTCGGAAGAGTGGTAAATAGTAAATGATTACATTGCCATGAGCTGCTGCTCCAACCTGTGCTATATCAATAATCACAACTTCGAAAGGATGAGAAAAGCTCCAAGTATTTCCTTAATTTTTGCCCGGTATATACATGATCTATCAACAATCTAACAAGGACACAAGTTAATGATTCCTTAGTTTGAAAATCAGGGCAAAATGATTATAATTCTAGAAGATGTGAATTAAAGAAAATATGCAAATGATGTATCTACCGTGCAAGCATGTTATCACCAACGTCATACGATAAAGTTAGCAAAGAAGACCATTCCCTAATTCAAGAGATCCAGAGCTTTGGTTTGTTGGGTCTAAAATGGCAATTGCCACAAGATGCGAAGGTTATCTTGGAACATCCATTTTAACAGTTAAGACATGGTATTAACCAATGCCTTGGAACCAACTTGGGACCGCATTTCCTGTGGGGACTTGCTTACATACAAAATAACAATATCGTAACATGGCAAAATAATATTTTCAGCATGAGTCAATTAATCCTAGAACACGTTGAGCTATATGCACAGAGATAGTCTCTACGTTCTTAAAATGCTCCAAAATGGTTTAAGGAGAACAGAGTGAGGATTTGCTTTTTGGTCCTAACAAGGCTCTCTTCGTTAGGTCAAAAAGAGGGCATTTACAAACCAAGAACATGAAGCATAATTGCATTTTGCGCATGCATGCGGTTCTCAGCTTGGGGGAATACAATGGAGTTTGGTGCTTCAATAACGCCATCAGTAACTTCAACTCCTCTTTCTGCTGGCAAACAGTGCATGAAATACGCTTTTTGTCCAGCTAGTTTCATCAGTTCTTCATCCACCTGTAGAGAAATAATAATACATAATGTCAAGCATGTGCTGCAGCGTTGGTGTGGAATCGATAAATGCTTCTGAATGTAGGGGAGTACAAGTTTATTTTGACAAGTTAGGCAGAGTTCAAGTTTGTTTCGATAATATAAAACAATGGATTGAGATTATTGTTTGCTTTTGATTCTTCTCAAGTTGTATATCAGAACTAGAGAGGGTATCGCACTAACCCGAAAACAGGAAATATAGCCATCTTAAACCATTTCTAAGAATTGGCAGAAATTGCAGAACTTAATTGACTGTGAAGCAAGCCACAGTAAAATATCAGAGTGATGCTTTTCAACTATCTATTACCCAAGTATCACTTGCTAGCGAACCCTCCCTTAACTATATGTTGCAACCTTGGTTTTTCATATTAAAAGAAATATGATTCAGGTCTCTACCTTTCCACTAATATGAAAGTCTAATCGCACACAAAGAAGTTAATGCACAAGCAGTGCCTACACAGTGAGCACCGCCCCATTAAAGTTCCAGAAAGTTTGGATAACTCCCCAACCACCCCAACAGTAAAGGATAAACTGGCTCCTACAAACCTGGATCCCAGTGGTCAGAAATGTTAAATAGAAAACCATTTGGAGCAGTTCATTAACTCCCCGCATAATATTTTCATAAACCCTCAATAAAGTCAACCTTGCTTCAATAGCTTGATAGCCATAGCAAGACGTATTTTTAGAAACCTACTAAATTGCCAATGTATTGAGCTCTCTGCCAAGCTATTTCGTGTTAGGTTGAAATAGGTATTTAATTCTCCTACTTGCACAAGCTGACTAGATCATAAGAGCCATTTCTCATGCTCCTACCTGGAATCCTTGAAAGACTTGACGGCGATGTGCAGCTTCTTCCTTTTGTCCCATGCTGGCCCAGACATCTGCATAGACAACATCAGCACCTCTAACAGCCTCCTTAGGATCATTAGTTATCTCGATTTTGCTGACTCCAGCCTGTCGTGCTTTCTCAACTGTTTCCTGATCAGGTTCAAAACCTTTCGGGCAGGCACAAACAAAGTGGAAAGGTATCACTGACGCCAACAGCAGCCAGGAATGCACTATGTTATTTCCATCTCCAACATAGACGACCTGGAAGCAGCCACCACTAGGTTATTGAAATCAAATTACCAATACAACAAAACATGTTTGAGATTATTTAAAAGAAATCTGAGATATTTTGAGGTGTTTCACTTCCACATCCACCCTCAAGGTTAGATGTATACTGAATCCCTTTTGTTGGTAAGAACAATGTAGACAATATAGATCACTTTTTGGATTTTCTATGCTCATTGTGTTCTATTTAGAAGTGGAAGGTGAGAATATATAAAGGAGCTGTAATGCCTCTTGATTGAGATGTACTCTTTTGCATCTTCTGGGTGCATATAAATAAAACGTAATTGCTTCATCAAGAAAACTAAAAAAGAGCTAACCTTAGTTCCTTCCAGCTGACCGACATGTTCGATCATTGTAAGGGCATCAGCCATAATTTGACAAGGATGGTTATAGTCTGTGAGGCCATTGATCACAGGCACAGTTGCATATTTAGCTAGATCAAGAATGTCCTGCAAAACACATGAAATACAATTGATACCAATATTTGATTTGCAGTGGGAATGAAAGAAAGGGGGGAGATTTTCCTAAACTCCGTGGACAGATAACTTGGTCCACATTTCTAATTAAGCAATGCCTAAAGAATATTCAGACATGAACAGCTATACACTCAATTAACTTGCTGAGAAAAGCACAGCAACATCATCAAATTGCCATATCTGTAAGCTGCAGTAATAAAACTAGGTTCAAGAGCATCTTGATGGTTTGCGTCATTGTTGTCAGGAGATGTGAAAAGAAAAGACAGTTTGATGTCTTTGGAGCCAAATGCCATCAGAGATTTAATCATAACAAAATTTGTAGGACCATCAAATATAAATGGGCCTTCTCTTTACGCCGTCCCCTACTTCCTCCTAGCTGCCCCCAGGGAACATGAAGAAAATATTTGTTTCAACTATTATATGGAGTTGCCAAGAGCGGCTTTAATTAAAGATGCAAAAATGCAGACTTGACAGCTGTAACGCTACAACAAATATCTGTTATGCAATGCTTCTTATAAGCCTTAATTCTTACCAAGCACCAGGAAAAAGTCACAACAGAAAACTCACCAGCATACCTGATGAGCAAAAACTCTCGCCATAATTATGTCATTATAGCGAGAAAGAACACGAGCAACATCACGAGTTTCTTCCCGCTTACCCATCTGTATGTCATCTGGTCCCAAATATATCGCATGGCCTCCAAGCAAGTAAAACCCTGTCTCGAAAGAAACCCGTGTCCTCATGGAAGGCTTGGCAAAAATCATTGCCATAGTTTTACCCGTGAATGGGAGATATGTCCTCTCTCCCGATTTTAGCAACTCTTTAACCTCTCTGGCTCTATCCAAGATGTTCAAAATAGTGGCTTTGTCAAAATCGCTGATGTGTAGAAAGTCCTTCTGATTGGCAGTTGCTGGAATAGAAAACTTAGAAGACATGTTAAAAATATCCATCTTCAACAGACTATGATAAGAACTTGTACTTAACACATGATTAGTAAGCATGTTCAGATCACATCTACCCCATCTTTAATCCAAACACAAGGATTAAACCATCAGCAGACATGCTCTTTTGACAAATTTGCATTTTTGCTCTGAGAAGCTTTACATCACTTTTCTTAGCATTCATGTTCTATATACTGTAGAAGATTACATGTTGGTTCTCCAAATTCATATGTTATTTACACTTTATCCTTGTCAAACCAATCTGTTTTATAAACCTCAAGTTTTTTAAATACTGGCAGATAACTCCTCAGAAACTGGCCAATCAGCCACATGTACAATAGACAATACAAATGTCCATGTAGCAAAATATTTTTCTTAACCAAATCAGTAATAACAAATTTTTAAGTACTTACTCCACAACAGAAAGACAGTTAAAACTAGAATATGTCAACAATTTTAAACAAAACATGCCTGGTTTTTGGTGATTATTTCAACTCCAGTACTAATTACTATGAAGCAACTGTAAATACCAAAAAGGTGAAAAGGCAGACGAACAAAGCGTGAGTTTGGTACAAATTAAAACGCCTCCATGGAATTATCATAGAAATGTTTTATTTTGGGAAAAAGATTATTGTTTGGACATTTTGTAGTGTTTGACTGGCTATAAAAGATTATAACTAGGTGGGTAATCTTACGGTGTAGAGGTAGCATATGACGATAGTGTTCCGGTCATCTTTCAGAGTATTAAAGATTAATACCAATGTCTAAATATTGGTTGGAGCAAGTGATGTGGCATATGAGTTGGGATGCCTTTAAAAGGAAAAACGACTTATGTACACAAGTAACAGAAGTCATTTTTTACTCTTTTGGTGGAGAATATTTCCCTTGGAGAAAACATTTTCAAAAACTCAATGTAACCAAACTCTGAAAATTGATTTAATCAACAAAAATTATTAGCGAGGAATTTATTTTGCATCTACCAAAAACACACCCAATAAGAAATGAAGTAGAAAGCATACAAGCTCAATCAGGTTAATCATCCAATGTGCATGATAAAATTAGACTTCCTAGACCAATATATGAGGATAAGCAACAATATCCCTCTTAGACAAAGTTCCACCAGAACATGAGTTTTCGACAAGTAAATTAAATAGAGTATGATTTAAGCTATACACACTGACAATGTAAAGATTTTTTGCACTACCAATGTAATTTTACCTATGATAGTAGGTTACTTACTATTTTTACCAGGATACCAATTACTGCCAAGGGCGATACACGTGGTTTCAAGCGGTGTCACGTGACACTGCTTCAAGGGGAAAAAATCACTAAATATATGTACAAATGATAAATTAAAAGAGAAATAACAGATAATTTCCATTACAGTAACACCACTTGAACAAGTGAGGTGCTCTAGTCTGTTGTTAACACAGTTCTTTATGCTAATGTGAGTCCTGAGTTCGATTCTCTACATATTTTTAGTCTAGGCATTTTTATTACCTTTTTATTATAAAAAATTTCTTAATAATATTCTAAAGGTCTTACACACCAAATGTTTCCCCGAGTGCGTCGAAGACAAAGCTTATCCCTGAGTTTGGTGTTATAGTAAAAAAAAAAAAAAATCATTTGTCAGCTTTTTTAAGTGACACTGCATACACAAAATACTCAGTACGCCACTGATTACTGCCCATCATAGAGATTTACAGGTAATTGCTTAATACGTGACTTGATTGTGTAAATATCCGTCATGCACAGAACTTAACTCAATTAAGTCAATGCAAAAGTATCCCTAATATTGAAATGAAATGTTCTGCGTGAGACTACGCGTTCCAAGTTAAAAATAGCCCCGGATTAAAAAATTAATGAACTAAACAATTCCAACGGCAAAAACTTCAAATTAAACACAAAAACATTTAAAAAATTCGAGGAAATGGAGCGAACCATTTGCAATGACGGAGGAAGGAGATGTAGCTGAAGAGCTGATTTGGCATGAGATGCGTTGACGAGTAGCCGTAAATGTGACCGGAAAAGGCGCGATTACGCCGGAGAAGTGCGACGATTGCTTGCCGGAGTGAGAGAGAGAAGAGACGGAGGAGAAGGAAGAGAGGGTTTCCGGTGACCGGAGAGAGGATAGCTGAGAAAAAATGGCCGCCATTGTTTTGCTGAGTAAAGCAGAGAGAGTAATTTGGTAAATTTGGAGTAGCAGAGCGTTTGTTAATGATAATAATAAACCCTACTCAAGCCTAGTTTTAAAGCTATGTCAGGGAAAGAATTTGAACATTAGCTTTAATAACTATATGTTTGAAACTTGTAATTTAAAATAAATTATATAAATTTATATAATTATAAATTATCTTATTAACGGGAAGTAAAAAGTTTAAAAATTAAATTACTTTTAAATATAAAGATTATTAATCTCTTAAACAGATTAACTGGAAAAAAAATACTAGACTCCTGGCTAAGAAAGGATTAAAGTTGGATATGGCGGACGTAAAACGCTAGTTTGCGACCTCTTCTTGCTTCCCCTAGGCAGCTATCTAGAGTGAGATTTTAACCTTATGAATTTAAAATTAAAATTATTTTAATTTATTAGGTTTTAAATTAATAATTTATATATATTTATTAAATTTCTTAATATAAATATAAGATTTGAAGAAAACTATTGGATTCGACCGAACCCGTAACCCACATTGGGGCTCTGCCCCGGTGACAAGTTTGTATTATTTTGTGTTAAGAGCTTGATGAAAAATGTTTGTACTCCTTCCGTTCACTTTTACTTGGCACGTTTTGAGTTTTCACGCCCCTTAAAAATAATAAATGAAGTGCATAATTTACCATGATACTCATTTTAATTGATGCATATTTTATTGGATTTGAGAAAATAATTTGAAATGAGTAATAAATATTGTGGGTATAACTGGGGAAAAAATTATCTTTTCTTGATATGCGTAAAGTGACAAGCAAAAATGAAAATATTTTTTTAGTATATATGCTAAATAAAAATGAACGGAGACAGTAATAATTTAGCTAGTTGTGGTAATATTTGTGCTCAAAATTGCACTACTACGTCGAATCTTGATGGTATTGTCTCTACCAAGAATGATGATCCCAATGGAACAATTATTTTGTATAATGCTATCTAATAATAGCTTTGCTGAGTCGAGGGTCTATTAGAAATAGTTTCTCTATTCTCATAAAATAAGAGTAAGGTCTCATATACACTATCTTTTTCAGACCCCATAATGTGAGATAAAACTGGGTATATTGTTGTTATTGTTGCTATCTAATAATAAATAAAATTCTCCGTTACCAAAAAAAAAATAACTTTGACGCGAAGGGAATATTAAGTAAACTGAGTAGTTTCTCACTTGTCCAATTTCTTAAATCGCAAATCTAATGCTCCCTCCGTCTTATATTATCTGTCATGATTTTCTTGTACACGCCCCTTAAAAAAAATTAGTTAGAATTGGATTTTGACTACTTTACCCTTATTCATGTCTTGATATTTAATCTTTCTTCATTGAATTTTTTCTCAATTTATGTGTCATCTCCATTATTATTGATTACATTTGTGTAAAATTTGATAAAGTGCTTAAGAAAATAAGGTTGACTTATTGGTATTTGAACAAAGTTATTTATAATTAAGGTGTTTGTAGTCTTTAAGAATAATTATTATCAAGGATAAAAAAATAATTAATTTTATTTTAAACTTTTAAAATGATAAATAATTTAAGATAATAATAACTACCACTGATATATGAGAGGGAAGAAGTATGAGATAGCTTCAATTTGTACTTCCAGAACAATCAAAGCAGAAAAAGAGGAGCAAAGAAGAAAGCGATACCAAAAGTAATTCCAAAATAAGATAAGATAAAAACTTACCAAAGAAAGTTCCAAACAAGATAGGATCACTTTGAAAGAGAGTGGCGCTTACCACTAAAAACTATTCTCACTTGTCAACTTTAGGAACGTGACATCGACCGCTAGTTGTTTTCTAATATTGTATTTCTAAAGGAAAAATCGCGCCTTCTATCATTTTGAAAGAATTACAAGAAAATACACATGGCATCACAGCATAACAAAAAGTAACTCATATTTTAAAGTTTTATCTGATCTAACCCATATTATACATATTTTAAAAGCACTAGTGATACCAAATTGAGGTATCGAAGGCAATGTAACAGTAACTTTGAAGAAGAAATGAGAGAAAGGAAGGAAGAAGAAGAAGAAGAGATGAGCTGAAGATATAGAGAGAGGGAGATTAGAATTTCAAATTATCATTCAAAACATATGTTTTCCTATTACAAATGTCTTATTTATCTAAGAAGATGAAAACGAAGTGCATAAGCTGAAAATTGAGTCCTAACTACTTTTCCCGCCAACTGAAATTCAAAACAATCAACAACAAATGTGTGAATAGGTAAATAGACTTCTTAGGTGTCATCTGAGTTGTCATCCTAGTTGGCAGCACCTGCAATGTGTGTATCAATACCCCTCCCCCCTCCCCGATGGACAACACCATTGTCCTCAAGGGTGAATGTGGGAAACCTGGTGCGTAGATCAGAGGCAAGTTCCCATGTAGCCTGGGAGGCATGCAAGTCCATCCATTTGACCAAGCGTTGGGCCACAGCTTTATTGCCCTTCTTGATTAATCTTTTGCTCAACACAGCTTCTGGTTGGGGACAACATAGGGGACTGGCTAAGTTCAAGAATGGAGGATGAACAATTTCTGTAGGTAGCTCATAGCAAAACTTGAGCTGAGAAATGTGGAATGTGGGGTGTATTTGAACCTCAAGAGGGAGCAAAAGTTTGTAAGCAACGGCTCCTACCCTTTCTATAATAGGATAGGGTCCAAAATACTTAGAAGTGAGTTTATGATAAGGAGAAATGGAGAGAGTAGACTGTCTATAGGGCTGAAGTTTAACAAAGACCCAATCTCCCACCTGGAATACCTTATCAGATATGTGGCTGTTAGCATGAGCCTGCATTTTTTGCTGAGCACGACAGAGGTGAAATTTACCCAGATGCAGCTTAAACTCTCTAACCAACATGATTTCTTCAACATTATCAACAGAAGAATCACCAGGAAGATAGGGAAGATGTATATGAGGAGGGTAACCATATAGGAGTTCGAAATGAGAGGTTTGAATAGCAGAATGGGGATTAGAGTTGTACCACCATTCTACTATGGATAAGAAAGCACCTCAATCAGTGGGGGAATCTGAGCAAAAACACCTCAAATAAGTTTATAAACACCTGTTGAGCACTTCACTCTAACCATCTGTTTGAGGATGGTAAGCAGTTGAACTCTACAGTGTGACCCCATGAGTTGACGTGAATTTCTTCCAAAAAGAGCTGATAAACATGGGATCCCTATCACTAGTAATTGAAGCAGGAAAACCATGGAGTTTGAAGATAGTATCCAAGATTACTTGAGCAAGAGTTTGGACAGTATAAGGATAAGAAATGGCAATAAAATGACCATATTTAGTGAGCCAGTCTATAATGATCCAAATAACAGTTTTTCCTTTAGACTTAGATAACCCCTCTGTGAAATCCATATTGATGTCAGTCCAAGGTAGTGAAGATATTGGTAAAGGTTGTAGCAAGGTAGAGTATGCAGAGGTGTCATATTTGTTTCTTTGATAGACATCTCACTTAGGAATGCAATCCAAGATATCCTTCCTGATTCCCTTCCAATAGAGGTAAGCCATTACCTTTCTTGTGGTGGCATCAATACCAGAATGGCTGCCTGAGGGAGTGGAGTGCCAGAAGGTGAGGATTTTGTGCCTCAAGCCAGCATCATGTTCTATGACAAGCTTGACTTTCCTCCTTGGTTGATTATTGATACAAAAGTAGTGCTTCCGGGGTGTGTGTTGCAGGGAAGCAATAAGGCTGCTTAACTCAGGATTAGAAGTCCAGCTAGCTGTGATATCCTGCCAAAGCTCATCTTGCACAAAAGCCACCATCAAGGAGATGAGTTCAGCACCATCAATTCTGGAAAGTGAATCTGCAGCAACATTTTCCTTTCCCTTTTTGTACTGTATTTCAAAGTCAAAAGGGAGCAACTTAGCTAGCCACCTCAATTGTGAATCAGTGTGCAACTTTTGCTCCAACAAATACTTCAAAGCCTTTTGGTTAGTTTTAACAATGAAATGCTGACCAAGCAAGTAATGGGACCATTTGGTGACAGCAAAGACTAGTGCAAGAAGTTCCCTTTCATAAACTGATCGGGCAAGGTGCCTGGGGGCCAATCCTTTACTGATAAAAGCTATAGGATGATCATTCTACATTATAACAACTCCAATACTTGTTCCACTGGCATCTGTTTCTACTACAAAAGGAACAAAATAATCTGGTAAAGTAAGGACATGAGCAGTAGTTAAGGCTAACTTTAGTGCAGAGAAAGCCTGATCAGCACTATCAGACCATTTGAAGTTATCCTTTTTGAGTAATTCAGTGAGATGCCGACTAATAAGACCATAGCTCTTGATAAATTTTCTATAATGGCCAGCCAGTCCTAGAAAGTCTCTCAATTGTTTGATGGTAGTGGGAGTAGGCCAGTGTTGAACAACTGAGATTTTCTTAGGATCCATAGATACCCCTTCATTAGAGATGAAGTGTCCTAAGTACTCCACCCTTGTAACTCCAAAAACACATTTAGATTGCTTAGCTAGCAAATTGTTATGCACCGTGACTTCAAACACCTACTGCAAATGCAATACATGATCCTATAAAGTCCTGCTATATAAAAGGATATCATCAAAGAAGACCAAGACAAATTTCCTTATGAAGTGCTGAAATAAATGATTCATGAGGCATTGAAACATAGAGGGAGCATCGGTTAAGCCAAATGGCATGACCAAATACTCATAATGGCCCAAATGAGTCTTGAAGGTTGTTTTGGGAATGTCAGCTATCACCATTCTTATTTGATGATAACCTGATCGAAGATCAATTTTAGAGAAGACCACTACTCTAGCTAACTCATTCATCAAGTCATCTATGATGGGAATATGGAATTTGTCATTGATAGTACATTGATTTAGCTCCTTGTAGTCCACACATAATCTCCAGGAACCATCCTTCTTACCTACTAACACTACAGGTGATGCAAAGGGACCATTGCTATACTAAATCACACCCTGCTACAACATATCCTTGACCAGCTTTTCAATGTTATCCTTCTTCATGGAGGAGTATCTGTAAGGTCGTATGTTGATTGGTTTAGTCCCAGGTTGCAATGGTATGCTGTGATCAAAAACACCTCTTTGATGAGGTAAAGTGGTGGGTTCTACAAACACCTGATGGTACTGACATAGGAGTTCCTTAATGACAGTAGGAGTTTGGAATTCCTGAGGGAGGTGTAGTGCATTAAACTGGTTGGTTGACTGTAGGGCAAGTTGGGTAACTAATACTTGCAACATAAAGAGTTGAACATCATCTCCCTTCATTTTGTTAACAAACTTGGTGCTTGAGAACTTACACTCCTTAGATACTCCTTTAAGGAGGTGGAATTTGCCTCGATAAGTGAATGACATAGTTAAGGCTATATAATCCATAGTAACTGGCCCCTAGGTTTTCATCCATAATGCTCCCAAAACCAAATCATATTTGCCTACTGGAAACATAATAAGATCAGAAGTATAGGCAGTACCCTGCAATATCCATTGGAAGTCTCTCACCACTCCAGAAGTAGCCTCTATAGAGTTATTACCAAGGCTTACATAGTCAACCTTAGTAGGAGAAATTTAACAACCTAACCTTTTAGCAGACTCACAATCTATGAAATTATGAGTACTTCCTCCATCTAAAAGAATTTGCAATGGCATCTTATTACTATAGCCAATCACATGAATAGTTTGTGCCCCTTGAATACCACTCAGTGCACACAAAGATATCATAGGAGGGTCTCCTTCAGTAATAAACAATTCTTCATTAGTAGCATCACCATCTGCCTTTGGTACTACTTCTTCTAAACTTTCCTCCTCTCCATACTCCAGGTCCAGCACAAATAATTTCTTAGGGGTTGTGCATTTATGCTCGGGAGTGTATTTGTCATCACAGAATTAGCATAATCCATGTGCTCTCTTAGCCTGCATTTCAGGAGGGGAAATAGTTCTTCTATTCCTGGGAACAATTGGAACTCTAGGAATAGGTAGGATTAATTTAGGGCATGTAGCAGCAATGACAAGGGATAGTTTCGGCTATGCAGAATCATAGCTAGGCCTCTTTATAGCAAAAGAGGAATGACCTCGAGAATTAGACCTTTGTGCTCTAGCATTAGCAGCTAATGTTGATTCTGCTAGTCTAGCTAATCTATATGTTTTAGATAAGGTTTGAGGCTCATGCATCTTCAGAGGATTCACTAGTTCCTTCTTGAGTCCTCCTAAGAAACAAGAGATAGCTTGACTTACAGACAAATCACATTGGGCTAAGAGTCGAGCAAAAGCAAACTGAAATTCTCTCACATAACCAATTTGTCTCAATTGTTTAAGCTCTAACATTGGATCAGAAAACTTATCACTAAATATTTCAACCAAGGCAACTAAATATTCATCCCAGTCAGGCATTTCAAGTGATTCACGACATTTCATATAAGACTGATGTCATTCTAAAGCCTCATCATCTAAGTTCATTGCAACTAAACTCACTCTTTGATTAAGAGGCGTTTTATCAACAGAGAAATATTGCTCGATCCTGCACAGCCAACTCTTCAAATTTTCCCCCATTGAAACGAGGAAAAAGCATGTTATGGCTTCGATTTGTATTAGCACAATAAGGATTGGGACCTAAGATGCCTTGCCCTGATTGGAGCAGCTTATCCCTAGCATTTGAAGTAGATACACTGTCTTCGATTTCTAATTCAATTGCCAACCTTCGAATGAATTTTTTAGAGAACTTACCATCTGAAGCAACTCAGCATGTCGCTTATCCATATCATCTGGCAACTCCTGCTACTTCTGAGCTAGTTCTTCTCTGAGATCTATCTGTTGTACAATCAGATCTTCATATTGCTCCTACAAATCAGTAGGTTGATCTCCTGTCACCACATCAACAGCTCTACGCGGTCCCATTATCGACGAGCTCTGATACCAATTGATACCAAATTAAGGTATCGAAGGCAATGTAACAGTAACTTTGAAGAAGAAATGAGAGAAAGGAAGGAAGAAGAAGAAGAGATGAGTTGAAGATAGAGAGAGGGGGAGATTAGAATTTCAAATTATCATTCAAAACATATGTTTTCCTATTACAAATGTCTTATTTATCTAAGAAGATGAAAACGAAGTGAATAATCTGAAAATTGAGTCCTAACTACTTTTCCCGCCAACTGAAATTCAAAAGCAATCAACAACAAATATGTGAATAGGCTGCTTAGGTGTCATCTGAGCTGTCATCCTAGCTAGCAGCAGTTGAAATGTGTGTATCAACTAGCAAATTTAAAATCTGTGTTATTACAACTATTGCTTCTAAAAGCTATGGAGTTAAATATGTGTTCTCACAACCACTGCTTTCACTTTCTCTTCTTCTCACATCTTCTACATATGCTTCAAGAGGCCGTGTATTTTCTGCTTCTCCCTATGTGTCACCTGGTTGCAATGTAAGAAAATTGAAGAGTAGAAGTCCAACATTGAAGGTCATTCAAAGCTTTGCTTTCGAAAATAGGATTTTTTTGAGTTTGTTAGTTGTTTGGATTGGATGTTGTTCCAATTGATTGAAAATATCAAAAGAAGTTCAAAATTTACATTTTAAGTAGATTTGAGCAAGATTTGAGTTAAGTTTCAGAAAGGACGTAAGGAAGAATACAAAGTCAGTTTTTTGCATAATTATGTATAATCTTATATAATAGTGTATACGAGTGTATACGAGTGTATAAACACATCTTATACACTATTATACACCTTTATACAAGCGTTTGTAGACGAACTTCTTCCACGATTTTCCGTTACAATTCTTGTTCAAAATCAGTCCAAATATCGATTAAATGACTTCAAATTTTATATACTATTTCTAACAAGTTTAAATAACATCCACTCCAAATTTGTCACAAAATCAAATTCGGAATTTAAAGCCACATATTTAAGCTTGTTAAAAAAATCTAATTTTCACCACCCAAATGGAGTTGGTTTGTTGAACTAATATTTGAGTCACAGTTACTGATTCAAAATTAACTTAAAAGCTTGAGCAATCTTTTTTAAAAATTAAATAATAATTGCGAGAACCTATTGGATTTGGATGTTGAATCTTGGCCTATTATTTTTGGGTTAGTTGGTTGTAAATTGAAATATAGGCTATAAAATTAAAAAGTAGGGAGTCCAGTTGTTCTTATGTAAAATATTCCCTTTTATTTTCTACTAGTATTAGCACCTGCGCGGATGTGCGGACACTAATCATGTTAATTATTTAAGTTATTTGGATTATATGTAAATAATCTTACAATACAAACTTTCTCGGTATATAGATAATAATTGGATATTAATAAGAAATATTACATGAAAAAAATTAACCATTTCTTCTATTTTTCTTTTTCGATACCATTCTCGCCGATGTCATTGGATCCTAAAAATAATCATGAAGTGAAATAATAACTCATGATTATGGCAAAACAATCAAATGTTGAGACTATGAATGACTCTTTGGATACGACTTGACTCTTTTACTACTACTTGAACACTTATTTGGTGTATCGATATCTCTTAAAAAATAATTTTTTTTAAAGATTTTAGTTTCTAAAATTTTATTTTCAATAATAATATTTTTATAATAATGTCAATTAAAATATTATCCTTAATTCAAAGTTCATTTTAGTTGGCTATCTAAAAATTTAAAAATTCTTTAGCCAGTGAATTTATTTTTCAGTATGGCCCCATTTTGATATTTGACATTAGTCATGTTAAATAACTAAGTTATTTGATTTATATGTAAATAACCTTAAAGTTTGTGTACTTGAGTTAAAAAAAATATTTGAAATCGATGAGATTAGCTTTCAAATTTTTTATACTCAACAAAGATGAATCATCAGAAGAAATTTGTTGTCATCTCTTATTTCTGGTTTTTAGATCTTTCATACATTTTTTAAATATTTTTTTCTTTTATCTTATTTTTTATATCATTCTTTCTTTTGTTACAAAAAATTAATTGATTTCACTATAAAAGGACGAGTTTTAATAGAAATTGTCTACATAAGAATTTTATTTATATTTCTAGTCTTTGGTTGAAATTCTTTCATATTTTTCTTCTAGCTTTGTTTAATCAGCCTAAATAGGTGTTCACCCAACCACTTAAATTAAACAATTGAAGGATGTGTAATTTTTGTACAATTCATATATAATATGTGTACAATCGTGTGTTGTCGGCATATCATCTACTTATATTAGCTACAAAAGTAAACAATAAATTTGGCTGGATATTTATGTAAATATTCCATAATATTTTGGTTTTTTGAGTTTATCCATGATACGAATTCTATTATAATAATTTTAAAAAATCTCTACTAATGTTGAAAAATATCTATATTCTTATTATCTTTAAAGTAGAAAAAAGTAAAGAGTTTTTTCGAAATAATTTATTTACATTTTAAAAAAAATATTTCACATCATACCAATTTTTTTTATAAAATATATTTTTGTTACACTTGAAAATCGCTATAGAAACTATCAATTAGAAACCAATATCTCTCTTGTTGAGTTCGAGAAAAAAAACCTTTCACATAATCTAATGATTCAAAACTAATATTGTTCAACGAAAAAAATATTATACTCTTGCAATATTGGCTTGACTACAGCTAAATGAAGGGGTTCCAACTTATACCCTTCAATTCCTAAAATATGCTAAATTGAATTAATAATAGCAATTGTGTAACCAAAGTTTTGTTAATAGTTTGATGTCCATTTATACAAATTGACTCTTCAAACAACTATTCTTCATAAAAAAAGAAAAAAAATAACTTTTTTTAAATATTGACTAATTTTTGTGATGTATTTTCTCTGGCATGTATGTTGACTTCATTATGTAAGTAGATTTTTATTCGATTTTTAAACTCTTTTTTGTTATTTGGATAAACATAGACGTGTACCCTATATATTACATTTATTTTAAAAGAAATTCGCTTTATTCTGTTTTACAGCTTGTTTGGATGGTTGTTACCCATTGTATCATATCGTATTATTACTTTAAATACAATGCTTGTTTTGATTGTTACTTAAATTTTATTGTATCGTATCGTTAAATCCATCGTTACATAACGACGAAATGTGCCACTTTATGTAACGACCGATTTGGTGTGGTCGCGTCGTTACCTTGTCTTTTTCGCTCAATCTCACCCTTTATTATTATTAAATTATTTTATTTTATCATTTACCCTACTTTTATATATAGTAATTTTACCTTGTATCATAATTTTTCTTTATAATATTGCAAGTTTATTCTTCATATTGCTCGTGTATTATATCATGAAACGATGACAAACGACACAATCTATCCAAACATTGTATTTATCAAACGATACAGTACAATACGATACATTATGAAACGATGTGTGATAACCATCCAAACAAGCTATTAAAGAACTATAATTGTAGGGTTTTAAATGTGAAAGAGTTTTATAGTTATATGTGTGAGCACGTGATTTTTGCCCTACAATAACTACTCCCCAAAATTCAAAATAAAATAGTTTTGTGTTATTTTGGATAATTATTTGTATTTTGTCTGTGAATGTTTATTCTATTTTAATTAATAAAAAATACAAAAAAAATATATGTGTTGCATCTGCATTTACAATTTAGGATTAATTAAACAGTAACGCACTTCGCATTTTTAATGTCTAATGTCAAATTGTGTGATTATCTTTGTATTTAATATTGTGTGATAAATATTATTAAGGGTTAATTAGTATTTCCTAAGTTAATTTTGGTTTTACAATTTAATTTAGAACTTTTGGTAATTAAGAATTAAAAAAGAAAATAAAGTAAAGGAAGAAATGAAAAAAGAGTTGATAAACTCGGACCCGGACAATTTTTTCTACAGGCCCAAACAATATGTCCGCAGGCCCAGTCCGAATACCCCTTTTACTCGGTCCAACCGACCTGGCAATACGACGTCCAAACGACGTCGTATCTGTCACGTTCAATCTCAGCCGTACATCCCAATCCATCAACGGCCAAGATCATCTCTCCCTTACCCGTTCCTATACCCGCCCCGACCCCGTTACTACCAAACGACCCCGTTTTGATCAACAAATCAATTGTGGCCATTGGATTCCCATCATCCAACGGCTGACATCAATTGATTAAACTCTAACCTATCAAACCCCCTCCCAATCCCCTACCCCTCTTATTTCCACCCCCCCCCCCCAGTCGTCTCTTTTAGAGACGGACCAAACGACCCACCAAACCCTAGCCGCCCTCGTTCCCTTCGCTTGAAAACCCGACGGCCTGAGGACCGATGACCCTCAAATTCACACCTCTGAACCTTCTAACCACCCACAACACAAATCCCTACCCCTTTAACCTCGAATCATCCCGGTTTGTTTCGAATCTTCAATCGAAGATTCGAGCAAAACCCAAACCCTACCCAACCAGTCCCAAGTTCACACCCCAGCTCCACGTGACCTCCCTCATTCCCAAACCACCCCTACTTGGGCTCGAATCTTGCTAGAACTGGTCGAATTTTAAATCGATTGAAGAACCCTAGAGAGCCAAAACCTGGAACATGTCCGAGTAAAGGGGAAATTTGAGGTTCTTAATCGATTTTAGTCGAGTGTTTTCAGTCGAGAACACTCGATTGAGGTCCGTTTGGACCTCAAAAGTTCGAGTCGAAGTTTAAAATGGGAACCGTTTGAAGTTTAGCCTGTAATTTTGAGGTATTTTTCTTCTTTTTCTTTTCTATTTTTGTTGTTGTTTATCTGCTTAAGCTTCATTGTATTTCATCATCTTTTCGATTTATTTCTCTCTTCTCTTTCGGACCTTTTTTTTTCTTGGTCCAATTTTTTCTGTTGATTAGCATATGCTGTAAATTGTTTAGTCGATTAAATAGTTTCGTCGCTTAGTCCGTTCATATTTGTAGTTTAGTAGTCCTCGTCAAGTTATTTGGTGTCGATTGACTCATTTTGTGATCCTTAGATTCCTAGCTTCAGGGCTCATCATTAGTATGCTTTCTGTTCCTACATCTTTGTTTTAATGCTATTCATTTAATTTGAGTTTCGAGCTTAAACTGTGGTCTAAGTTTGATGAATTGAATCCTACTGTTTAGAGTCTGAAATGAATCTGACATTCGTTTGAATTCAGTATTGGTATGATAATGTTCATTAGATAGTAGTGAGTTATAAGGCTGCATTTAGAACTTAGGAGAATTGGTTATAGCTGCAATCACAGGGGTTTCAGGGGTAATTTGGGAATTGAAAACTTGAAGAAATGGGTAGTCTGAGTGTTTTGTCCACCAAGCACTAGTGTACCATTAAAATAATGCATTTGTTTAATAATTAGTGGGGAACAAAATATAATGGTATAGGGAGGCTTAAAAGGAATTGATTAAAATATGTTGCTCATACCTGCTTGAACTTTAAATAAAGAAAAGACAAGGGTTAATGGGGACAAAACATACTCTAGTGGAGTTCTAAAGGGATCATGGGCAGAATTAGTTTCTTAATTCTGCCTAGTGTTCTTACGAGCTGGCAGGGTCAGTGTTTGGGTATAAATGGAGGGACTTAGGACAGAGTTAGGGGTCCTTTTTTGGGGGTTCAGTTTTTGAGAGAGTCTTCCTTCTTGAATCAGTTTATGAGAACTAGAACTCATAGAGAGAGTTTGAGAATCAATTTTTTTGAGAGCTTTTAAAGCTGAATTCTTATACACTTTGAAACCTTAAGAGTTTGAGAGAGTGCTTTAGACAATCAGCTCACACTGTTACATTGATTTCAAGAGCAGAAATAGTTCAAATCTCTCTGTTCCTGTTTTGTGCTTGGATGTTCAGGGCATTTGAAGATATTTGGTGATTTACTCGAGGGTGCTGGGTATTATCTGATTGCTGAAAGGTGTCCTATGACTGCCTAGTCTAATTTCTAGTAGATTCAGTGTTTTGGTTAAGCTTCTTTCTTCCTGGGCTTTGTGACTGTGGTTTGGTCTTGAGCTTGGCCCCATTTGTTGCTGTTGATTGTCAACCTGCTGGTGTTATTGTTTGTTGTTGCTACTGTTGCATTGTTGTGGCTGACCTCTTTTTCTTCCATTGTAACTGATTTTCAGGTACACAGCTTGATCTTGGGTAATTGTGAACTGAAATGCGAAGAATGAACCTGTAATTGAAGCATGAGATCACTTGATTTAGTTTTCTAGTTTATGTATCAGAATGTTTGACTTCTTAACGTTATTAAGACCTTTGCTTGAAGTTGTACTAGTTGGATCAAAATTGTTTATGTCGTAATAAACTAAAAATTGTTTGTATTAGCATGGAATGTTAATTGTTTTGTCTCAAATGTATATGAGTTTTCTTCTACAGTTTAAGTGTTAGTTGTAATTAGGTTCATTTAAATTGGTAGAATAAGTTGGGTTAGCTTCAGCTAGTTGCCTATTATCTTGTGTTGTAAATATGTTTGAAAAAGTAAGCCAACAATAATATAAACCTTTAGTAGTTACCTTTCTTTTCAATTAGCCATAAAAAGGGATTTTGAGTACCACATTTCATATCTGCTCTAATAACTGGAAGCTGAAGGAAGAAAGTATAAATTACAAAGCAAAACGAATCCACTGTTTAAATATGTCTGATTAAATGATAAGCACATTTGTGAGCTGTTTCATGGCTTGCCCGGCTGCAACGGGTCGCCCCCTTAGCCCCGCCTATGCGGCTGATTTCGCCCCATCTAGCTTGGGCCCGTCCTAGGCCCAATATCACGCATCTAATAAGAACCCTTGTCCATTGCCTGGATTGGGTTCCTTTGGGCCCAAAAGTTGAAATGGCATTTGGTCAACTAGTATTTAATTGATAGACTATGGGATTTCTTAATAACAATTAATTAGGATCTTTGTTTTATTTTTAGAGACAAACAAAAATAGGAAATCATAGTCGTTTCTAGGCTGGCCTTCTAAACAATAAATGAGATGAGCCTCGCCGGACAAAGTACATAATTTGCGGGGCCCTCGTTAAATATATATGTTAAAATGCTTAGATTTTGGGACGGGCCGTTTAGCGGATTTCAAGGCCTTCCCCAAAATAATAACGCGTTAGTCTCTTTTAGCGCGTATTTTAATAACGTTACCTCCCTGAACTTGGGTGCATATTTATGTGACCCAAATCAAAATCTCAACAAAGTCGGAATGTGTCAAAAATGACGGGTGCATTTATGTGGCGCAGTTTGAGACACATTTTCACGATGTTACAATTCTCTTTTAAAATAATAGTAATAAAAGCGGTAAAAAATTAAAATTCGCACATAGGTTCAGCATGAATAAAATCAGATAAATAAGCCGAATATGACAGTCGAGCGACCGTGCTAGAACCACGGAACCCGGGAATGCCTAACACCTTCTCCCAGGTTAACAGAATTCCTTATCCAGATTTCTGGTGCGCGGACTGTAATACAGAGTCATTCTTTTCCTCGATTCGGGATTCAACTGGTGACTTGGGACACCATAAATCTCCCAAGTGGCGACTCTGAATCTTTAAATAAAAATTCCGTTTCGATTGTCCTTTAATTGGAAAAACTCCCTTACCCCCTTACGCCCTTGCGGGTGTAGGAAAAAAGAGGTGTGACAGTTCTGGCGACTCTGCTGGGGAGCGAACCCAGAATCTCTGGTTCAGGGTTCAGAATTTGAGCTTAGATAAATTGTTATATTTGGCTTTATCTGATTTTGTTACATGTTTGGGCCTAATGTGCTAAGTGATGCTTTTACCGCTTTGATATTATCTGAACTGTATATAAACTGTTAAGAAACCCTTCTCTTCTCATCTTCGGGGATGTGCTCGCTGGTCGGGACTCCCTATTCTGTTAGTGTTATACCTTGAAATAAGAAAGAGGCTCGGACAAGTTACTAATCCGGATGTCCTTTTGGTTCCCGATACGTAGCCCCCTCCTCTACTCGAGTTATCCGCTCGGGTACACAGTCTAGAACAAATACCCAGGTTATGAACCTAGAATAACTCAGCTTCATGCCGGATCCCTAGTAGGAACGTTTGTTTGCATCACGTACATTTGACTTTGGAGGCTCAACATAGGGGTTGGGTCTGTCTAGGACAGGTGTACCAAAAATAACAATAGACCATCTTGATGCATCTTACTTGCTGCTTGTGCATTTGTTTGCTTCGGACTTGCATACTGACCGGCTTTTGAATATTTTAAGGAAAGAGAGATAGAGGTACGAGGGTTAAAGAGAGTTAATCGCCTATTTTGAAAAAAAAACAATGTCCAAATAGTGTCGAAATTCTGCCGAATTTTTGAGAAAATGGAAAAAAAAAGAAAAAAAAAGAAAAAAAAGAGTTTTGTTTATGAAAAAATAGTTTTATTTGCCAATGGAAAAAAGAGTCTTGTTTTCAAAAGAAGTTTGTTTTATCTGCCCGAACTACGCTAGTTTGATTCTCACAGGTTGTGAGATACGTAGGCAACCCCCATCGGGTCCAACTTCACTTTTTGCGAAAATAGCCAAAAGAACAAAGTTTTTATTTAAAAATAATTAGGGTGATGCCATTCTTGTTAGGAATAGCCGAATGTCCCTAAAAGGCCGCCAGAAGGCTACTTTTGCAAGAACAGCCACCTGTGGTCATTTTTTTCAAGGCTTTCATCGGTTAGCCGACACAGCCTTAAAATCTTCGACCCCGAGATGCTGAAAGGCCGTATTGACAAAACTAGGTTTTATTTTAAATGAAAAAAAAAGAAAAAAAAGAAGAAAAAAGTGTCCATGTTATCTTTGAGTCAATTGAATCGTGATTTTTACTTAACCACCCTAATAAATGTGCAGAATGAGCACACATCAGAATTTACAGGTAACAATTGTGAACAAGATCCTTTTGGAGTTGCACATGTGGTGGGATGACTTGGGCGAATCAAGGCGCGACACGGTCAAGCTATACCTGGGAGGCCTCACTGGGTTGCTGAAGATTAATACTAGGGGGGATATCATAAAGGCCTTGGTCGCATTCTGGGACCCGACTCACAATGTATTTCATTTCTCAGATTTTGAACTTACCCCAACATTGGAAGAAATAGCCGGATACATCGGGGGTCCCAAGGTTCCTCTGAGACACCAGTACCTGATTTCTCTAAGGGACGTAGCCGTACACAGGTTCCTAGACTCTTTAAAAATAAGCAGGGGGTCCACAACCCAGACTTGGCAGCTGGTTTTTGTACTTTGCGGTTTATATACAACAGATATGGCCACATAGGGGGGTTCAACAAGCCGGAAAACAAAATCTGTAGCAAAGGAAACCGCCTTAAGTGGGAAGAACATAGGTGTTTTGCATTCATGGTAGTCTTTTTGGGACTCCTGGTGTTTCCTAGAAAAGACGGGAACATTGACATACGAGTATCTGGGGTTGTCAGCACTTTACTTGCTCAGGCCAACAACACTCTCGCACCCATGATAGTAGCTGAAATCTTCCGCGCTCTCACAACCTGCAAAGCTGGGGGAGACTTTTTTGAGGGGTGCAACGTGTTGCTGTAGATGTGGATGATCGGACACCTATGTCATCGTCCTCAATTTATGAGTTGTGGGTCGACAGAGAAAACGTGCATAGAGGAATTTCCTACGAAGGTTGACGGAATCAACTTACCAGAAGGGGTCACAGAGTGGACAGCGCGCCTCCGTTCTGTCACTACAAGCCAAATAGAATGGACATTTGGATGGTTGCCTGTGGATGAAATCATATATATGCCAGCCACTGGACCCCATTTCCTTTTGATGGGACTCAGGAGTATTCAGCCCTATGCCCGGTATCGAGTATTAAGGCAGTTGGGGAGATGCCAAATAGTTCCGAAAGATGAAGATCTTAGCGGCCAAGTGGTCGAGATCGGGCCTAATGGACAATTTCATGAAGCAGCAGTCCGACAAATTTGGAGCGAGTGTCAATACTTAACGGCAAATATGTATGTATGTGATCGGTCCAAAGGTGAAGTTTCGTCGGGATACCTTGCTTGGTATAGGAGAGAAATCGAGTTTGGAAGGCCAGCTAAAAGACCCTATCTCCAGGAGTTCGTCGAGGCGTCGCAAGGACAGTGGGATTGGTTGACTAAAGAACATGAGTATAGAGCCGCAATAGGCAGATTGGAGAAGCAAGTCATGGAGCTTCAGTTTGAAAATGGTGTTCAAGCCGCTGCAAACAAGGGCAAAAAGAAAAAACTAGCTCAGGAAAATGAGGTCCTCAAAGCTCAAATCCAGAAAATGAAAAGAAACCCGGAGAGAAGCCGGGCTGATAAAAGGCTCATAAATGGTCTGAAGAAGAAATCCCTCGAGTATCAAGAAAACCTGGAAAAATCTGAAGCTGGTCTAGCGAGAATCTAGGCGAAATGGATAAAGAAGGCAGAAGAGCAAGTACGGTTTTATGAAGGGACCATCACTATCCTAAGAAGAAAGATAGCCACTCTCAAGAATGAGGCAGTCAAGTAGGCTCAAGATTTCAAAGCTGATAGGGAACATTGTTATGATCTGATGGCTCAGATAGAGGAAGGAATGCAGCAGTTGCAAAATCAACACCTTCAGGACTCTCGAGTGTTAGAAGCCCGTAATCAGCAAATAGGGCGGTTGCTTCAGGAAAAGGGCATCATAAGAGAGAGAATTAGAAACATCGCTGATTACATCATTATGAAGTGCCACATTTGTGAGGGTATGACCCGCACTACATTCTTTGCGACAGTGATGACCTTTGTTAAGCAAATAATGAACAATTTGGACCGACTTCAAAGGGATATTGCACAAAGGCCCGTGACGAGATCGAACGATGTCCCACGGACACCAGGAGTATTGATATACTCATAATTTTCCATTTGAATCTGTATTTCCTTTTCTGTCAGAGTCTGTGAGTCATGTTGGGTTTGCATTTTCTTTCTGTTCCGAGTCTGCATTTCTTTAGAGTATGATTGCTTGATTTCGGAGTCTGTTTGTCGTCTTTGCGTCAGAGTCTGTTGGTCTTTTGAAACTTGTTGATATTGAGTCTGTGTAATCGAAGCATCTATTTTATAAAAGCTAAAAATCCCAAAAATGTTTTATTTACTTGCACACTTATCTGATAGAACTAGGCACGGTCTGATTCATGCGGAGACATGATACGTAGGCAATCTCTATAGGATTCGACCACCACTAAAAGGGAAAAGGAAAAATAAAGAAGGATAGAATAAAGAAAGTTTAAAAGAAGAGGCATAATTGTGAGAGGCCGGAATGACGCACACAACCGAAGCAAATGCATGATAGAAATGGTTAATTGCCTAGGTGCATTGCATCCCAACGTGTAATTGCATATGTGTTAAACTCTAAAAAACTAACAAGTTTGTTGATTTCCAGAGAATTCAAGCAGATAGTTTATTTAGAGGATACTGGCACATTATCATTACCAAACCAGATCAAAGGGACCAATGCCAGAAATCATGTCTATCCCAGAGGCCGACACTAGTGTTGAGGTAGAGGAGTTGGACGTCAATAAAATGAAAGAGGAGATGTTCAAGTTTAAGCAACAGATGGCCGAAATGTACCAGGCCTGGTCCCAAGGGCAATCACCACCATCTTACCCAGCCAACCCGGCTTTTGCCCCACCACTAGCTCAGTCTCAAGATCATCCCGCCATCAATCCAGGTTTTCCCATTTATCAACACTACCATGGCACTACTTCTCATATGCCGCAAGCTCCACCACCAAAATCGATTCCATGCCCTCCTCCGCTAGTCACCCCTATCTTTGTGACATCTCCACCAGCTGCACTCCATAAATCCCTGAGTGAACCCGTGTTCCAGGCCTAGGACAACCATTATTATCCCCCGGAACCTACCCTTAAAGTTCCCGAAACCTACCCCTACGATCCACGTTCTGATCCCCCGAGAGAAGCTGAGAGACCAGCCAAAAATCCCGAACATGAGGAGATGTTCAGAAAAATGAAAAGCATAGAACAATCCTTCAGGGATATGAGAGGGCTAGGAGGTCAGGTAAGCATGGCTTACAAAGATCTGTGTTTATTCCCAAATGTACAACTACCGGCAGGGTTCAAAATGTCCAAATTCGACTTGTACAACGGACACGGTGATCCAGTGGCTCATCTGAGAGGTTTTGTAGCAAGATGAGGGGAGCACATGGAAGAGATGAATTACTCATGGCTTATTTCAGCCAAAGTTTAAGTGGATCGGCGTTAGAATGGTACACCAGACAAGATCATAGTAGGTGGTACACATGGGACGATTTGGCCCAAGCATTCGCTTGTCACTTTCAATATAATCTTGAGATCATTCCGGACCGAATGTCCCTGACCAAACTGGAAAAGAAGCACAGTGAAAGCTTTAGAGAATATGGTTTCCGATGGAGGGAGCAAGCAGCAAGGGTAGATCCCCCAATGAAAGAGAGCGAGATGGTTGATTACTTTTTGCAGGCTTTGGAGCCGACCTACTTTGGTTATCTGGTGTCCGCAATTGGCAAATCTTTTAATGAAGTTGTAAAAATGGGAGGCATGGTCGAGGAGGGGCTTAAGTCCAACAAGATCATGAGTTATTCAGCGATCAAGGCAACCACCCAGGCCATTCAAAGCGGCACTGGGGGTGTGCTAGGGAAAAAGAAGAAAGAAGATGTCACGACTGTTGAATCCGGAGCCTGGTTCGGATCTAGAGGCCCGTCACCCTACTATAGCCAATCACAACCCTACCACCAAAATTACCCCCACACTTTATATAGCCCTCCACAGCCCTACTACCCACCGCCAGATCCCCATTTTTCCGTCCATCATGCACAAGCCTATACCCAAACCCTGGCACACGTACAATGGCGTGCGCCGGCTCCACAAAATCCATACCCAGCTCCACAAAACACATATCCACCCCCAAGGTCCTACAGAAATCCCCTCGGGATAGGTTTCCGACCAAACCAAGCCCTCAAGAATGAGAGGTCACAGAAGCAAAAGACTTTCACTTCACTGGGGGAATCATATACCAGTCTTTTCCACAGGTTGAGGCAGTTGGGCATGTTGAATCCAATTGAGCCTAAAATGCCAAATCCTCCCCCTAGAAATCTTAACCACTCGGTGAGTTGTGAGTACTGTTCAGGGGTCCCTGGGCATGATACAGAGAAGTGCTAGAAACTAAAAACAGTTGTGCAAGAGCTTATTGATACTTATCGGATCGAGGTTCAAGCCCCAGAAGCACCAAATACCAATCAGAATCTACTGCCAACTCACCATGAGACACACATGATTGAGTTGATACACAAAGAGGGGGAGCCCAAGAAGCCCCCACAGATGGTAATGATGATCCGTTCCAGCGAAACCAGATCAAAGGAAAAAGTAACCAGTGGGAAATTAGTGGTCCAATTTAGAGGGGTAGATGATAAGCCAGTTGTAGTAGCCGAGAGAAGGTCGTAAAGCATTGTTGCAGTGAAACCAGAGAAAGCTAAAGTGGTAGTGCCAGGGGTTGCAAGTAAACCTGTTGTGGTCGTGAAGGGTGCTCGCACAGAGCCTGTTATTATAAAACCAGTAACTCAGCTTCCAGTAATCAATAGCAAGGCTGTTCCTTGGAATTATGAACGGGTGACGGTGATTTACAAGGGGAAAGAAGTCAAAGAAGAAGTTTGTGAAGCGCAAGGTTTGACTCGCTCAGGAAGGTGTTATACTCCCGAGGAGTTAAGAAGAGCTAAAGATAATTCAACGCCGGTAAAGAAAGCTGTAACTAAAGAAGAGGCAGAGGAATTTTTGAGAAAAATGAAAGTGCATGACTATTCTGTTGTAGAGCAGTTGAGGAAAATGTCCGCTCAGATCTTATTACTCTCGTTGCTAATCCATTCAGATGAACACCGCCAATCCCTGATGAAAATCTTGAATGAGGCCCATGTTCCCGACAAGATCTCGGTAAACTATCCGGAAAAGATAGCCAACAAGATTTTTGAAGTAAACAAAGTCATTTTTTCCGATGACGAATTGCCGGTAGAGGGTACTGAGCATAACAAAGCCCTTTACCTGACAGTGAAATGCGAGGACGTCGTGGTTACCCGGGTATTAGTTGACAATGGTCCCAGTGCGAACATCTGTCCTCTCTCCACTCTAAGCAAGCTGAAAGTAGAAGAGGAAAGGATCCATAAGAACAGTATCTGTGTGCGGGGATTTGTCGGCGGAGGCAAAAATTCAGTCGGGGACATAATATTGGAGCTGACCATAGGTCCAGTAGAATTCACAATGGAATTCCAAGTGCTGGATATAGTTGTTTCCTACAATTTGCTATTAGGGCGACCGTGGATTCACGCCGCTAAAGCAGTACCATCAACACTCCATCAGATGGTCAAGTTTGAATGGGACAGACAGGAAATAGTGGTGCACGGCGAAGATAATTTGTGCGCTCATAACAGCAACATTGTGCCATTCATTGAAGTGGAAGATGACAAGGGACCATGGGTCTACCAAGTTTCTGATGCAATGTCAGTCGAGAAAGTTCCATAGGGGAAATGTATCCCGAATCCAAAGATAAACGCTGCCTCAGTCATGGTAGCGTATGAAATGTTGAAAAATGGTTTTATACCAAAAAAGGTTTGGGATCAGCGTTGCAAGGCATCATACAGCCCGTGTCTCTTCCTGAAAACTTGGGAACATTTGGTCTAGGATTCAAGCCCACAACCGCCGATATAAAAAGAGCCAGGAAATTGAAACAGAGGGCATTGGTCCTTCCAAAGCCGGTCCCACATCTTTCCAGATCATTTGTCAAGTCCGGTACGATGAGCTGCCCAGTGACAGCAATTCCGAGTTCTATGATTAATTCTGACAAGAAGTTGATTGAAAGATTTGAGGAGTTGTTCGATAGTGTGAACATGGCAGAAATTGGAGAGGGTTCTAGCAACACAGAAGTGCAATTCGTCAGGCCAAAAACAAAGCTTCATAATTGGAAGGCTACTCCTCTCCCTACTCGGAAGGAGTTTTGGTAGTTCGCTTTGATTTTCCTTTAAGTTTGTACGGATTATTCCAGGATTGTAATCCAGATTTCATTTTTTCAGTCTGTTTGAGTGTGCATACCTTGTTATCTTTTATCATTCAATGAAATACAATTTCCCTTTCTTCATCATTCCTGATGGTTTTCCTTTTTGTTTTCTTTTCTTTTCTATATAGTTCTTTTTACGCTGGTTCTAATGACATGTCATGCATGAGGAATCCTCAACCCAGTCTTAAAAATCAATCTAATTCTGAAATATTAGTTCAAGAAGTAGATTGTGATTACAAATCAGAATAAGATGATGAGGATGAAGCCTTCGAAGAGATTAGTAAGGAGTTAATTTACTTCGAAGAAAAACCCAAACCCAACCTGAATGATACAGAAGTCATCAATTTAGGGAACACAGACAATGTCCGAGAGACTAAAATAAGTGTCCACCTCGAGCCAGAAATCCGGGAAGAGTTAATCAAAGCACTCATCGAGTACAAAGATGTTTTTGCATGGTCATATGACGACATGCCGGGTTTGAGCACTGATTTAGTGGTCCACAAATTGCCTACTGATCCAGCATTCCCTCCCGTCAAGCAAAAGTTGAGGAAGTTCAAAATTGATATGAGCGTGAAGATTAAAGAAGAAATTACCAAACAGTTAGATGCAAAGGTTATCCGGGTCACCCGATATCCTGTTTGGTTGGCTAATGTCGTGCCTGTGTTGAAGAAGGATGGCAGGACCAGAGTATGCGTCGATTACCGCAATCTCAACAAAGCAAGTCCGAAGGATAACTTCCCACTACCTAATATCCACATTCTGATTGACAATTGTGCCAAGCGCGAGATTGGATCTTTTGTGGATTGCTATGCCGGGTATCATCAGATTTTAATGGACAAAGAAGATGCGGAAAAGACAGCCTTCATCACGCCATGGGGAACTTATTGCTACCGAGTAATGCCATTTGGGTTGAAGAATGCTGGGGCAACTTATATGAGGGCGATGACTACTGTATTTCATGATATGATACACAAGGAAATTGAGGTATACGTAGATGATATGATCATAAAATCAAAGCATCAGGCCGACCACGTTGAGGATTTGAGGAAATTTTTCCAGAGGCTTCGTAGGTACAACCTCAAGCTTAACCTCGCCAAGTGTGCATTTGGTGTTCCATTCTGAAAGCTGTTAGGATTCATAGTCAGTCGGCGAGGCATCGAGTTGGACCCATCAAAGATCAAAGCCATACAAGAATTTCCCCCTCCGAGGAACAAGACTGAAGTGATGAGTCTGTTAGGAAGGATGAACTACATCAGCAGGTTTATTGCTCAGCTCACGACAACTTGTGAGCCTATTTTCAAGTTGTTGAGGAAGGACGCTGCGATCAAGTGGACTGGTGAGTGTCAAGAAGCGTTTGATAAGATAAAAGGTTACTTGACAAACCCACCTGTGCTGGTTCCGCTAGAACCAGGGAGACCTTTGATTCTTTACTTGACAGTCTTGGAAAATTCATTTGGTTGTGTACTGGGGCAGCATGACGTCACCAGGAGGAAAGAATAAGCCATCTATTATCTTAGCAAAAAGTTCACAGCTTATGAGGTTAAGTACACTCACCTGGAAAGGACATGTTGCACCCTAACTTGGGTGGCACAGAAATTGAAACATTATTTGTCATCCTACACTACCTACCTCATTTCGCGTTTGGATCCGTTGAAGTATATCTTTCAAAAGCCTATGCCGACAGGAAGACTTGCAAAATGGAAGATTTTGCTCACAGAGTTTGACATAATCTATGTGACTCGGACTGCGATGAAAGCCCAAACATTGTCCGATCATTTGGCCGAGAACCCGGTTAATGAAGAATATGAGCCACTAAGGACTTGTTTTCCTGATGAAGAGGTGATGCATATTGATGAACTAGAACAGGCCAAAAAACTAGGTTGGAAACTTTACTTTGATGGGGCTGCTAACATGAAAGGAGTCGGAATAGGAGCTGTGCTTATTTCTGAAACAGGGCATCACTATCCTGTTATGGCTCAGCTTCGATTTTATTGCACCAACAATATGGCTGAATATGAGGCGTGCATTTTGGGTTTGAGGCTAGCTGCAGACATGAATGTTCGGGAAGTTCTGGTCTTAGGAGACTCGGATCTTCTGGTGCACCAAATTCAAGGAGAATGGGAAACACGAGATTTGAAGCTCATACCATACCGACAATGCTTACATGATCTTTGTCAACGGTTTAGATCAGTGGAGTTCAGGCATATTCCAAGGGTCCATAATGAGGTCGCCGACGCTTTGGCTACCCTAGCGTCAATGCTGCACCATCCGAACAAAGCCTATGTCGATCCTTTGCACATTCAAGTACGAGATCAGCATGCTTACTGCAACATGATTGAAGAAGAATTGGATGGCGAACCATGGTTCCATGATATCAAGGAATACATCAGAATGGGAATATACCTAGTGCAAGCCACGGGGGATCAAAAGAGAACAATTCGACGGTTGGCAAGCGGATTTTTCTTGAGTGGAGGAGTTTTGTACAAAAAAACACCAGACCTAGGATTGTTAAGATGCATAGATTCTAGACAAGCTACGTCTGTCATGTCCGAAGTACATTCAGGAGTCGGCGGACCACATATGAGTGGATATGTGTTGACAAAGAAAATTCTCCGAGCAGGTTATTATTAGCTCACCATGGAGCGAGATTGTATTAGTTTTGTGCGCAAATGTCATCAGTGCCAGATACACGGAGATTTGATTCATTCTCCGCCATCAGAATTACACACAATGTCAGCGCCATGGCCCTTCGTCACTTGGGGCATGGATATCATTGGACCAATTGAGCCAGAAGCATCCAACGGGCATAGGTTCATTCTGGTAGCCATTGATTATTTCACCAAATGGGTTGAGGCCAAAACTTTCAAGTCTGTGACCAAGAAAGTAGTGGTCAATTTTGTTCACTCACATATTATCTGTCGATTTGGAATCCCGAAGGTGATTATCACAGATAACGGTGCTAATCTTAACAACAATTTGATGAAAGAGGTATGTCAACAGTTTAAGATTACACACCGCCATTCTACCCCATATCGTCCCAAGGCGAATGGAGCAGTTGAGGCAGCCAACAAAAACATAAAGAAAATACTTCGGAAAATGGTGGAAGGTTCTAGGCAATGGCACGAAAAATTGCCATTCGCATTGCTGGGTTATCGCACTACTGTCAGTACTTCGGTAGGTGCAACTCCTTATTTGTTGGTATATGGAACTGAAGCAGTAATACCGACGGAAGTTGAAATCCCGTCCCTTCGGATTGTCGCTGCGGCTGATATTGATGATGATGAGTGGGTCAAAACCCGTTTGGAGCAGTTGAACTTGATTGATGAAAAGAGATTGGCAGTTGTGTGCCATGGCCAGATATATCAAAAGAGAATGGCAAGAGCATACAACAAAAAGGTGCGTCCCCGAAAATTTGAAGTGGGTCAGCAAGTGCTGAAACGCATCCTTCCACATCAGGTTGAAGCAAAAGGCAAGTTCGCCCTGAATTGGCAAGGGTCATTCATTGTAACCAGAGTATTGTCCAATGGTGCTTTATGTTTAACAGATATCGAAGGAAAATGCATAGACATAGTTATCAATTCTGATGCAGTAAAAAGATATTATGTATGATTTATTTGGTATAATTGTTGATTGTTTGTATTTGGCATTATTTCGAAGATTGAAATGACGAAATCAATTTGTTCTACTATCTAAATACTTTACCCTTTGTTCCCCTTTTTTGAGCCTTATTTATTTCTTTCATATCCCTCTTTTGGAATCAATAACGAAAAAGAGAGAAAAAGAAAGAAAAGAAAAAGAGAAAAAAAAAAGAAGTGAAAAAATATAACAACAAGGAAATTCAGGTGTGAACTACGTTTGACCTAATCCCTGTTAAGGGTACGTAAGCAGCTTTACGGCTCGGTCATAGTAAAATAAAAATCAAAAGATCCCCAAGCAAGAAACTGGGGCAGATGTTGTATTTGTAATAAGAAATGTGATTCCAAAAGTTGTAATTTTAAACTCATGTCAAATTATTTTGAGCCTTTGATACCCTTTCTTTCTAATCCCATCCAAAAGCCCACATTACGGTCCAAAGAAAGACCTTCTGATAAGTTTTCGAGAGATGCCAAGTCGAGCAAATAAAGTGATTCATATCAGGGTAATACTCCGGTCCAAGCAGGGAAATTAATGAAAATGAGAGAGTCTTATGAGTGAAACCTTCACAGGCATCATAAGGCAACAGAAGTTGAGAGAAAGAAAATGAGAGAGTCTTATTGGTGAAAAACTTCACCGGCACCATAAGGCAACAGAAGTTGAGAGAAAGAAAATGAGAGAGTCTTATCGGTGAAAACCTTCACAGGCACCATAAAGCGATGGGAGTTGAGAGAAACGAGAGAGTCCTATTAGTGAAAACCCCTCGAAGGGCACTATAGGGCGACAAGGAATTAAAAGGGGCAAACGAGGCAAGCTTGATGGAAAGGATCCGTCAAGACATCAAACAGAATAAAAATGTTGTTTCGGCAAAAGAAGATGGGTTGTGGGACCTTTGAAATGCAAAGTAGGGACATCAGAAAGATTAATTGATGTGAATAGACTGGGTTGATTAATCCAAAAATGCACGACATGACCATTGGGATCGGTTATACCATTCAGATAAGTTATTTTCTCTTCAAACAATTGTTCAGAAAGATTTTTCTTGTTCTATCTTTCGAAGTCATCATTTTCCATTTCTTTTTGATCAATAGTAGTTTGTTTTTAAGAAGGATTTTCAGAGCTAACTACCAGTTGCCAACATGGTGCAAGGTTAATGGGGGTAAGACATGCGAGCATAATGTGATGGGACGAGAAAGACGTCGTTGTAAGACCAAATGATGGATTGGTCTAAGTTTTCGGGGACAGTATGGAGCAAAGGTGGAAAACAACGGTTGAGAGGTTGGTGAATACAGAATCATCAAGAAGGTCGGAAGTTATCAGCCAAGTTTCAAGATGGTCGAACAACGCAGAGCATGGAAAAGAGCGAAAGGGAAAACCGTCCCCAACAGGAGCATCCCCACATTTTAAACTAACAAATTCTCTTTGATTTTAAGTAGGGAAAGGAAATGTTATTGATGACAGAAAGACATGCCACAAGAAAGATTGTCAAACTGGGGCAGAAAATTTTCTTTCATTTTTGAAAATTTTCTGGAAGTCAGGTACCCACTTGGGGAAGAAGGAAGATAACACAAGTTTGGAGAAAAGTGGTATCCCCAGCAGTCAGAAGAAGACAAAACAAGTTTTAAAGAAAGCAATTTCGAGAGGAAGATAACACAAGTCTTAAGAGAAGTAGTTCCAGAGGAGGAAAACACCAGCTTTAAGGGAAGTAGTCGTTGAAGGAGGAAAATAACATATTTTGAATGAAACACCGGTGTTATCCCTAGCAGTTCTCAGAGGAATGAAACACCAGTTTTGAGGGAAGCAGTTCTGAAAGAAGATAATTCAAGTTAGAAGGAAAATGGTTCAAGAGGCAGGAAGGAACAACGGCAATAGAACGCATTTTTAAGTTGCAGTTGAAGTCAGGAGCCCGCCTGGAGAATGGAGTTGTTATATTTTTAAGAAGTAGTTGAAGTTAGGAGCCCTCCTGGAGAATGGAGGTGTTATATTTTAAGAAGTAGTTGAAGTCAGGAGCCCTCCTGGAGAATGAAGGTGTTATATTTTAAGAAGTTGTTGAGTCAGGAGCCCGCTTGGAGAATGGAGGTGTTATATTTTAAGAAGTAGTTGAAGTCAGGAGCCCGCCTGTTTAAGAAGTTGTTGAGTCAGGAGCCCGCCTGGAGAATGGAGGTGTTATATTTTAAGAAGTAGTTGAAGTCAGGAGCCCGCCTGGAGAATGGAGGTTGTTATATTTTCAAGTTGTAGTCGAAGTCAGGAGCCCGCCTGGAGAATGCAGGTTGTTATATTTTCAAGTTGTAGTCGAAGTCAGGAGCCCGCTTGGAGAATGAAGGTGTTATATTTTTAGAAGTTGTTGAGTCAGGAGCCCGCCTGGAGAATGGAGGTGTTATATTTTAAGAAGTAGTTGAAGTCAGGAGCCCGCCTGGAGAATGGAAGTTGTTATATTTTCAAGTTGTAGTCGAAGTCAGGAGCCCGCCTGGAGAATAGAGGTATTATCTTTTTAAGTCGTAGTAGAAGTCGGGAGCCCGCCCGGAGAGCGGAGGGTTGCAACAAAGATTCCCAGCATAAATTAAAGTTCAGAAGTCGGAAGGAAGGGAACACTAGTCAGAAGAAGGCGGTTCAAGCTTCGAAGGAAAAATAATTCGAAGCTCACAAGAAGAAAATAAGCAGTTCAAATTCGACAATCAAGAGAAGACTACGAGTCAAGACAGAAAGAAAGAAACATCAGAGGAAACACCAGTCACCAAGACGTCAAAGCTACAAGAGACACAAGAGCACGGCAGAAGATCTAGATAAGATTTTGTAATTCATAGACTATAGTTTAGTCTAGCTTCTTGTTTTCTTTTAGCATGGTGTAATAAGGAGGTTAGTAAGTAGCGGCAGCAGCAACAACAACAGTAACAGTAAAACCACAACTCCGTGGTAGTCCCAGCTACCAAAACTTTCCGAACTACATTGACCTGATTCCCTTTTAGCCAGGGATATGTAGGAAACCTTTGAAGCAGAGGTTCGGTCAAATCTTTCAAAAATTCTTCACACGGAGTAGCCGAACGGACAAAAATCGCTCGTATCCGCTCACTTTATCTTTGCACGAAAACTCTTCATGTTTCCAGACAAAGAGGGGCAGCTGTGAGCACATGATTTTTGCCCTACAAGAACTACTCTCCAAAATTCAAAATAAAATAGTTTTGTGTTATTTTGGATAATTATTTGTATTTTGTCTGTGAATGTTTATTCTATTTTAATTAATAAAAAATACAAAAAAATATATGTGTTGCATCTGCATTTACAATTTAGGATTAATTAAACAGTAACGCACTTCACATTTTTAATGTCTAATGTCAAATTGTGCGATTATCTTTGTATTTAATTTTCTGTGATAAATATTATTAAGGGTTAATTAGTATTTCCTAAGTTAATTTTGGTTTTACAATTTAATTTAGAACTTTTGGTAATTAAGAATTAAAAAAGAAAATAAAGAAAAGGAAGAAATGAAAGAAAGAGTTGATAAACTCGGACCAGGCCAATTTTTTCTACAGGCCCAAACAATATGTCCGCAGGCCCAGTCCAAATACCCCTTTTACCCGGTCCAACCGACCTGGCAATACGACGTCCGAAACGACGTCGTATCTGTCACGTCCAATCTCAGCTGTACATCCCAATCCATCAACGGCCAAGATCATCTCTCCCTTACTCGTTCCTATACCCGCCCCGACCCCGTTACTACCAAACGACCCCGTTTTGATCAACAAATCAATTGTGGCCATTGGATTCCCATCATCCAACGGCTGACATCAATTGATTAAACTCTAACCTATCAAACCCCCTCCCAATCCCCTACCCCTCTCATTTCCAAACCCTCCCCCAGTCGTCTCTTTCAGAGACGAACCAAACGACCCACCAAACCCTAGCCGCCCTCGTTCCCTTCGCCTGAAAACCCGGCGGCCTGAGGACCGATGACCCTCAAATTCACACCCCTGAACCTTCTAACCACCCTCAACACAAATCCCTACCCCTTTAACCTCGAATCATCCCGGTTTGTTTCGAATCTTCAATCGAAGATTCGAGCAAAACCCTAAACCTACCCAACCAGTCCCAAGTTCACACCCCAGCTCCACCTGACCTCCCTCGTTCCCAAACCACCCCTACTTGGGCTCGAATCTTGCTAGAACTGGTCGAATTTTAAATCAATTGAAGAACCCTAGAGAGCCAAAACCTGGAACCTATCCGAGTAAAGGGGAAATTTGAGGTTCTTAATCGACTTTAGTCGAGTGTTTTCAGTCGAGAACACTCGATTGAGGTCCGTTTGGACCTCAAAAGTTCGAGTCGAAGTTTAAAATGGGAACCGTTTAGAGTTTAGCCTATAATTTTGAGGTATTTTTCTTCTTTTTCTTTTCTATTTTTGTTGTTGTTTATCTGCTTAAGCTTCATTGTATTTCATCATCTTTTCGATTTATTTCTCTCTTCTCTTTTGGACCTTTTTTTTTGGTCCAGTTTTTTCTGTTGATTAGCATATGTTGTAAATTGTTGAGTCGATTAAATAGTTTCGTCGCTTAGTCCGTTCATGTTTGTAGTTTAGTAGTCCTCGTCAAGTTATTTGGTGTCGATTTACTCATTTTGTGATCCTTAGATTCCTAGCTTCAGGGCTCATCATTAGTATGCTTTCTGTTCCTACATCTTTGTTTTAATGCTATTCATTTAATTTGAGTTTTGAGCTTAAACTGTGGTTTGAGTTTGATGAATTGAATCCTACTGTTTAGGGTCTGAAATGAATCTGACATTGGTTTGAATTTAGTGTTGGTATGATAATGTTCATTAGATAGTAGTGAGTTATAAGGTTGCATTCAGAACTTAGGAGAATTGGTTATAGCTGCAATCACAGGGGTTTCAGGGGTAATTTGGGAATTGAAAACTTGAAGAAATGGGTAGTCTGAGTGTTCTGTCCACTAAGCACTAGTGTACCATTAAAATAATGCATTTGTTTAATAATTAGTGGGGAACAAAATATAATGGTATAGGGAGGCTTAAAAGGAATTGATTAAAATATGTTGCCCATACCTGCTTGAACTTTAAATAAAGAAAAGACAAGGGTTAATGGGGACAAAACATACTCTAGTGGAGTTCTAAAGGGATCATGGGCAGAATTAGTTTCTTAATTCTGCCTAGTATTCTTACGATCTGGCAGGGTCAGTGTTTGGGTATAAATGGAGGAACTTAGGACAGAGTTAGGGGTCCTTTTTTGGGGATTCAGTCTTTGAGAGAGTCTTCCTTCTTGAATCAGTTTCTGAGAACTAGAACTCATAGAGAGAGTTTGAGAATCAGTTTTCTTGAGAGCTTTTATAGCTGAATTCTTCTACACTTTGAAACCTTAAGAGTTTGAGAGAGTGCTTTAGACAATCATCTCACACTGTTACATTGATTTCAAGAGCAGAAATAGTTCAAATCTCTCTGTTCTTGTTCTGTGCTTGGATGTTCAGGGCATTTGAAGATATTTGGTGATTTACTCGAGGGTGCTGGGTATTATCTGATTGCTGAAAGGTGTCCTATGACTGCCTAGTCTAATTTCTAGTAGATTCAGTGTTTTGGTTAAGCTTCTTTCTTCCTGGGCTTTATGACTGTGGTTTGGTCTTGAGCTTGGCCCTGTTTGTTGTTGTTGATTGTCAACCTGCTGGTGTTATTGTTTGTTGCTGCTACTGTTGCATTGCTGTGGCTGACCTCTTTTTCTTCCATTGTAACTGATTTCCAGGTACACAACTTGATCTTGGGTAATTGTGAACTGAAATGCGAAGAATGAACCTGTAATTGAAGCATGAGATCACTTGATTTAGTTTTCTAGTTTATGTATCAGAATGTTTGACTTCTTAACGTTATTAAGACCTTTGTTTGAAGTTGTACTAGTTGGATCGAAATTGTTTATGTCGTAATAAACTAAAAATTGTTTGTATTAGCATGGAATGTTAATCGTTTTGTCTCAAATGTATATGAGTTTTCTTCTGCAGTTTAAGTGTTAGTTGTAATTAGGTTCATTTAAATTGGTAGAATAAGTTGGGCTAGCTTCAGCTAGTTGCCTATTATCTTGTGTTGTAAATATGTTTGAAAAAGTAAGCCAACAATAATATAAACCTTTAGTAGTTACCTTTCTTTTCAATTAGCCCTAAAAAGGGATGTTAAGTACCACATTTCATATCTGCTCTAATAACAGGAAGCTGAAGGAAGAAAGTAGTAATTACAAAGCAAAACGAATTCACTGTTTAAATATGTCTGATTAAATGATGAGCACATTTGTGAGCTGTTTCATGGCTTGCCCGGCTGCAAGGGTTCGCCCCCTTAGCCCCGCCTGTGCGGCTGATTTCGCCTCATCTAGCTTGGGCCCGTCGTAGGCCCAATACCACGCATCTAATAAGAACCCTTGTCCATCGCCTGGATTGGGTTCCTTTGGGCCCAAAAGTTGAAATGGCATTTGGTCAACTAGTATTTAACTGATAGACTATGGGATTTCTTAATAACAATTAATTAGGATCTTTGTTTTATTTTTAGAGACAAACAAAAATAGGAAATCATAGTCGCTTCTAGGCTGGCCTTCTAAACAATAAATGAGATGAGCCTCGTCGGACAAAGTACATAATTTGCGGGGCCCTCGTTAAATGTATATGTTAAAACGCTTAGATTTCGGGACGGGCTGTTTAGCGGATTTCACGGCCTTCCCCAAAATAATAACGCGTTAGTCTCTTTTAGCGCGTATTTTAATAACATTACCTCCCTGAACTCGGGTGCATATTTATGTGACCCAAATCCAAATCTCAACAAAGTCGGAATGTGTCAAAAACGACGGGTGCATTTATGTGGGGCAGTTTGAGACGCATTTTCACGATGTTGCAATTCTCTTTTAAAATAATAGTAATAAAAGCGGTAAAAAATTAAAATTCGCACATAGGTTCAGCATGAATAAAATCAGATAAATAAGCCGAATATGACAGTCGAGCGACCGTGCTAGAACCACGAAACCCGAGAATGCCTAACACCTTCTCCCAAGTTAACAGAATTCCTTATCCAGATTTCTGGTGCGCGGACTGTAATACAGAGTCATTCTTTTCCTCAATTCGGGATTCAATCGGTGACTTGGGACACCATAAATCTCCCAAGTGGCGACTCTGAATCTTTAAATAAAAATCCCGTTTCGATTGTCCTTTAATTGGAAAAACTCCCTTACCCCCTTACGCCCTTGCGGGTGTAGGAAAAAGGAGGTGTGACAATATGGAGTAATTTTTTTTTTTTGCCAGAGGCGAAGTAGTATTTAAATAATTAGAAAATATAACAAAAGTTCCTAACATGATTGCATATAATCATTAACCGAATTAAATATGATAACATGATTTTAAAAAGATAAATTTTTATTTTTAATTTAAATTCGAATTTTAAAACTTTATCTATAAATACAAAATTATTTTTAATTCAAACTCTCTCTCTCTCTCTCTCTCTCTCTCTCATATATATATATATATATATATATATATATATATATATATATATATATGTATATATATATATACTAACATAGTCAAATATAGAATAAAGTTATTATATAATATTGACATTTTTTAGCTTGCCACTTGGCTTAGCTATAATGCCAACTATATATGGTAACTTTATTCCTTTAATATATATACTAGTATCAGTACCCGCGCGATGCGCAGACAAATTATTTCAAATTGCGATGTAGGTTGTTTGAATCATGTACAAATAACCTTAAAATATAAACCTCTTAGATAAAAATTATATAACATGAGAATTTAATTATGAAACATGATATGAAATTATTGTTCAAATCTCGTAGTGAACAACCAATCTTTTTAATATATATTTGTAGCAACCTAACCCCTTGATTTTGGTACTTGTATTTCGTTCCGCTGTCGATATTAAAGAATACTAAACATGCCATATTGTGATCTATTTTGTTCGAGTACATTAGATCATATTATCTTAACAAAATTCTTATTATCACTTTATTTTTATATGGAAGTTAAATATATTTTATTCATCACATCACTTTTATATAAATTCTTTTTTTTGTTCTTTTCTTATAGTTATTGTATTATTTAATATTTAATATTATTATACTATCATATAATTTGTTTATTAGCTTATAATTAAATTAATGTCTTACTTTTTATCCTTTTAATAGTATTTAATAAAAATAAAAAATTTATTCTTGAAATTTAGTATATTTTTATGCTTTTATCCTCTTATTCATAATATTTTAATCATTTAAATTTATCAATAATATTTTTAAATATAATTTAATTATTTTTTTTTATCTATTTTTAAATTAATTTAAAGTATAAGTATCCTCACATTACCTCTATTTTTTATGTACATTCTCTTCCTACTACAAATGTTAATTAGTTTTTATATTAACATTTTACCTAGAGCCAAAATAATGTCATATTTTGTTTTAAATTGTAACTTTTAATTAGTCTAAAATATTAATACATAAGTTATTTGATTATCATGTTCCAAATGTATTGAGTCCTCTTATAATTAATTTTGTATTAGATGCAGTTAAATTTTCTTCCTTTTTTAGCTATAAGATACAATTTAATTTTTAATTTTCATTATTAAGATTACCAATATTAGAAATTTATTTTGTATTTTTAAAATTTTATTTAATCATAGAAAAAAAATTCTTAATTGTTTGAACACATTATTTCTAAATATTGTAGTAATATTTTTAATGTCATTTTAGTTCTTTACATAATATTTTAAAAAACAAAAAAATAATCTCATCTCAAATTCAAATAATTCTTATCATTCTATTTTCTAAAATGGTCCGCATTTTATAAAAAATTATGCTATGTATTCAAACTCAAACTAACTGCATTCGATTCAGATATTAATCATAGAAAAATATTTTCGTAATTGTTTGAACATATCTAAATGTTGTAATAATATTTTCACTGTCATTTTATTTCTTTACATAAATTTTCTTTCTTTTTTAGTTTTAAGATACAAATTTAATTTTTGTAAAATTACCTATATTAGAAATTTATTTAGTCATTTAAAAATTTTATTTTTTATTATTGTTTTATTTTTCATAAGCAAGACTTCAATTTCCTGGTATCATCCATAATTTGAGCATTCGCATCATAGTTTTAAGAACTTTCTAATCTCAAATTCAAATAGCCTTTTCTTTTAATTTCTAATAGTAAATTTCTAATAATTAACATAATTTTGCTATTTTTTTAATCTAATATATAGTCTTATTACATTTTATGTGGCTTTTCATTAACTTAGTAAATTTATTTAATATCATTATCAACTACTTTTCTTTAATAATATAAGATAAATATATAATTCTTTTAATTATGAAAATAAATATTTATTTTGTTTTAAAAACATTGCTCGAAAATTTTAAATTCTTTAAAATTTAATAATACTTTTAAGTATTGTATATTTATTTTATTTTATTTTCTAAACTTATGATTTGTAAATGCCCTTACATTATCTCAAAGCGTATGACAAGGCTCCTAGAGAGGTTCTTTGGAGAAGCTTGGAGGCTAAAAATGTGTCGGTTGAATACATTAGGGCGATTAAGGACATGTATGATGGAGCTAAGACTCAGGTTAGGATAGTGGGAGGCGACTTTGAGCATTTTCCGGTTGTTATGGGGTTATACCAAGGATCTGCACTTCAGCCCGTTCTTATTTGCCCTGACGATGGATACACTGACACACCATATACAAGGGGAGGTGCCATGGTGTATACTTGAAAGAAGTCAAATATATATATATATATATATATATATATATATATATATATATATATATATATATATATATATATATATATCTTTAAAACCTAATATTTTACTTAAATCCGCAGTGTAATTTTGTACACAATGTAATTTTTCGAGAAAGGGTGGTCAATTGACCAACCTTACCAGAGTGTAGCTTCGCCCCAGTGACACACCATATTCAAGAAGAGGTGCCATGATGTATATTATTCACTAATGATAAAGTTCTGATTGATGAGACGCGAGACAGTGTTAACGAAAGGTTGGAGGTTTGAAGACAGACCCTTGAGTCTAAAGGTTTCAAATTGAGCAGGACTAAGACAGAATATTTGGAGTGCAAGTTTAGCGACATGACAGGAAAAGTGGACATGGACATGAGGCTTGACTCACAAGTCATCCCCAAGAGAGGAAGTTTCTAGTATCTTGGGTCAGTTATCTAGAGGGATGGGGAGATTGACGAGGATGTCACACACAGTATTGGGGTGGGGTGGATGAAATGGAGGTTAGCATCTAGAGTTCCGTGTGACAAGAATGTGCCAATGAAACTTAAAGGTAAGTTCTATAGAGCGGTGGTTAGACTGGCTATGTTGTATGGGGCTGAGTGTTGGCCAGTCAAGAATGCACATATCCAGAAAGAAGAAAGTAGCAGAAATGAGAATGTTGAGATGGACGTGCGGACACACAAAATTGAATAAGATTACGAAAGAAGTTATTCGGGTGAAGGTGGGTGTGGCCCCCAAGGAAGACATAATGTGAGAAGCGAGGTTTAGATGATTCGAACATGTGCAGAGGAGAAGCCTAGATGCCCCGATAAGGAGGTGCGCGCGATTGGCTTTGGCGAGTATGAGAAGAGGTAGAGAGAGGCCTAAGAAGTATTGGGGAGAGGTGATCAGGCAGGACACATGATGCGACTTCAGCTTTCCGATCGAGGACATGGCCCTTAATAGGAAGTTGTGGAGGTCGAACATTAGGGTTGAAGATTAAGAGGTAGTTGAGCATTTTTCTACTCCGTACTAGGTGTGAGGCTAGTCTGTCATTGTCTTGTCTTACACTGCTAGTGGGTACATGTTATGTTCATACTATTTTTCCGCTCCATTTTCCTAGTACCTTGCCATTGTTACTAGTTATTGATATTGCTTTTTTCATCTATTTTTCTGATTCTTAGGTTGCTAGTATTATTTTTGTGGCTTCTGTTACTGTTATTAACCTATTGTCTCTTTTCGTCTTCTTGAACCGAACGTCTATCGGAGACAACCCCTCTACCCTGGGGTAGTGGTAAGGTCTGCGTAAGAAGACGAACGTCTATCGGAGACAACCCCTCTACCCTGGGGTAGTGGTAAGGTCTGCGTATACACTACCCTCCCCAGACCCCACTTATGAGATTATACTAGGTTGTTATTGTTGCTGTAACTTAGCTAGACATGCGAGGAACAAGTTTTACCAGTTTCAGGTTTATTTACATTAACATTACAGTTTATACAATATATATACAAGTTCTTTACATATTTGGGGAAGAGCTATAATTGATCTTCAAGATGCTGACCACATTGACTCCGATGAATGGCTTCTATATACATAGGAGTTCTTGCTTGAACAAGCTGCAACAATCCTGTCAAACAAATGAAGCAAGTTTCTTATAAAATTCAAGTATTCTCCGAACCCCGACGTGTGTTTAAATTGGAAGGAACGCATGAAGAAGGAGACAACACAACTGGATTTGCTGTGTGTCACTGAGGATAAAAGATTGGAAAAATGCACCTGCTATGTCCAATTCTTCTCGGAGCGAAGTTGCATAAGCTGGTCCCTCCAAAGAGCTACAGTACCCAATAGACAAGTGCAGATTAGAAGCTTTAACCGAGTTACAAACAGCAGAAAGCTTGGCACTCCAAAAAGTTTTCAACTAAGTAGAAAACAGTAGCATGCAAGTGAACAAGCTAACTGATACAACACAGGCAAACATACTCTCAATTTTACTTTTTTGTGCTATGTGAAAACATTTCATGCACATACCCAGCTCATCTTTTTCAGATCATGACAGAAAAAGAAGAAATGTTAAAAATGCATAAACCAAAAACCCACCCCCACCCTACGCGGAGTTAGGAGCAGTTTTCAAGAAACACAAGTGGATGAAGGCATTTTTATCCTTAGTGAGAACTAGGAGGTTAGCGTTCCAAGTTGATGACCACATTTCAGGTCCTATAGAAAAAGCACATAAATTACTTTGATCATTGACTACTACACGCAATCAGTCCAATTACTTAGTAATCAGAGAGATAGAAACAAAATTGACCAAATCCTGGGGAACAGTCATAAAAATGCTTCTACTTTCTGGTTTTTGATGAATTTGTACTGCATCATATATTTTGCAGCTATCAGGCTCAATGTCTAAATCTAAACTGGTTGGCGACAAAAATTATAATGACAACATCTTTTACCAGTTGTAAAACCCCCTGCAAGTTTCTGTAGCTGTAACACTCTCCATCTTACAATAAGAACCAACACTGAAAGGTTTTAATAGCATGAAAAGAAAGGCAGTCGACAAGATAGTTATATGTTAATGTTCCACATAATTTCTAGACAAGTTAACAAAGTCTACCTGCATCTGTATATCGTTCTTCAACTGCAGCAACCAGCATGTTCCGCACAAGAATAAACTCTTTTGCTTCAATGGATGGCTGTCCAGTGGGCCTGAATCGATAATGCAAGTTAGAACTATATTTCGTTCAAAAGAGGCATATGTAAGGCGTCATTCTCATATCTGAATGCAGACATATCAGGTTACATTAGAACTTCAGCTAGTTTTGAATTTTCAAACTACTATTTTTCACTTATATACTAGAAACAAAAGATATGCACCATATTAGATCCAATCATGTGCGGCACACAGATTCAGGAGAAGCAATAGATGACAACTGAAGTACCAAATGCAACTTATTTGGACCGATAGTTATGAAGAATATCAACTTACCTGTCAAGCTGACTGAACAATAGGCCGTCTGAAGCGGCAGTGTGCAGTGCAGGCTTTGCAGATTCAACAATCCTCATGCCATCACTATACGCCAAGCTTTTATTGACTTGTATTGGCACCTAGAAAAATTATAAAGTACATAAGTCCTGATACTTCACTGTCTTTGGTTCAAAAATGTAATTCCGCCGAGCTACAGTCACCAAATTGTAAATGGAATTTCAGTTTGTGGTCTAAAGGGGATTGTTAGCAACTGCATTGTACATGGAATTTGGGTAATATTTTCATCCTACCATGATTCTTTTATTTTTCGAGATTAGAAGCTAAAGTTATTGAGATATGAGGAAAAAGGAGAAATAACGGATAAAATTATTGAGATATTTGAGCTTAGAAAAAATGGAAAAGGAATTTTCAATTCCATAAGCAATTTATCTCTTGCAAATGAAGAAATCCATATGCACAGAGACTGCCTACAACATGTAAAAACTCGGGAATAATAATGTGTCCATTACCATCAAATATGTCAAAAATGCATTACATTCCAACTAATTTACCTTGCATTGCACAGCAATGTTGATCGCATCAGAAGGACGAAGATCAAAGCTAATACTCTCAGCATCATTGTCCAACTGTTACCACAAGCACATGAAAGTCCGTAAATTTGCATAGTACAAAATATATACATGCTTTTGTGTCAGCATTTGCAACTAGTATATTTTACACATACCCTGGTTAGGTATAACTGGGCAAAATATGCCTCGTGCACTCTCTTGGTAACTCGAACAAGTTTAACCTTCAAATTACAACCTGTCAGATTAAACTTGAAAGGATATGGCAGTAAGCGGTAAGCGTACAAACAACAAACTTACTGCATAACCCATCTTGTCGACCATTTCCTTCAAAACATGATACATTGTTGGTCTGGCCTGAAATGGAGCCAATATTCGTACCTTTTAGTAACAACATAAAAACAATGCTTTTTATAATTGAATGGCCTTATCAGAATCAATATGAAACAGAAGACGTACAAGTTGGATATTGCGTACAGCTGCCATGAGCAGCACACTTGGCATCTCCACTGTTGTATAAAAAGGAGACACAACATTAGACATCCTTATTTCGAAAACAGTCCCAAGAAAATGTGCGCTCACTAAAAAATAAGTGAATTATGAACATACAAACAATTATAGGAAGAAGCAGCCCAGTTCCATCCTCCATTCTTAGCACAATCGCTGGTTGTGGAGCATAATCAGGTATATGACCGCACTGTGGATTGCTGGGGACGCATTTCAAATGTCTGCCATCTCTCATCTTGATCACGAAACCATCTTTCCCACTTCGCACTTCAACTACACAGGATAATAGGAAAGTCACCACAAAAATTGTATCACTTTTACTTTGACATGTGTTGAGACTTGGCAGCGTGCTTCGTTGATCCCTTAAATGTTGAAAGATTGACTGTCTTGCAAATTTAGCAAAACAGTACTATTACAGAAATCTAGCAGAATAGATGGGGAAAATTTTTCAGGAAATATTACTTCATCATATCGTGGAAAACCATTTCCAGAAAAAAGTTGGAACTTCAGCAAGATCCACTCTTTTCCATCAATGTTAAGTGAAGAAATAGTTTACTCCACTTGTACAAAAACAAACAACACACCACTATACAGCAAACAAAATGTCAAAACACAGCACACATATCGCCCTGATCAACAAAATTAGCATACCAGCTTCAACCACGCTAGAATTCACATAATCAGCATCGCTTTCACTAAAATTCTCAGCCATGCTACCATTGCCATTTGATGATGAACTGAAACTGCAACCAATCAACTTGCTTACACGTGATCGTGGTAGACAAGCCACCCGGCTAGATATCCCATTGAACCCCCAGAACTCACTCCTCAGCATCTTAGCCTTTACTATAGATGAATTGACAGGACCTGTTCGCTTTCCACAAACCACAGGGCAAACAATAGGCCCCTGTAGAGAGCTCATTTTGCCTAATTTGAAATCTATTGCACAAATGATTAGATTATAATCCAGTACTTCGATTTTATAAAAGAGTAACTGCACCTCTACTTTGAAAAAACAATTAATAGTAGCTTCCTTTTTACAATTGGTGACTTATACCCAGACAAACACAAAGATCATACACAAAATACCAATGTCATGCACTCCCTCCTCTCTAGTTTTAAGTGAATATTTCCTTTTTAGTCTATTTCAAAGAGAATGATCTTTTATAAATTTAAAAAGAAATTAAATTAAATTTCCAATTATATACTTAATGATAATAGCCACATAAATATTAAAACATGTTTAAGACCACAAATTTGAAATTTACATACATCATATATCACACCTGAGTCACAAAGTTCTCTAGAAAGCTCAGCAGAACTGTAAGAATCAACAGCGTCTGATCATCAATTCATAGCTTCAACCACAAGAAACGCTCGAGTTTTCTGAGAATTACCGTATTGACTATTGAATAGCCAGAGTGTTCTTCCAGAGCTAAAAAGAACAACAGTTAGCTCCAAATAATTTATAGAATTGGATAATTGAAGGTCGACAGAAATTTTGAATGGATAAAGGAGAAGAATTGTGAGAGATTTTACTCAATTGGGATCCGAGTCTGACTACTTATAGGCATCTCGTAGAAATTATTGGTTCACAAATGGAAATCTAGAAATTATAAAATGGATTATTTATGGATTGATAATAATATAAAATTATTATGGGAAAATAAAGTATATAGAGTTTGTTATGTGAATATTATCAAACAATGTTATATTTAATATATTTGTAATAAAGAGTTTTTTTCTGTTTCAATTTAGATGATACTTTTGAAATATGTGATCCTAAAAGCTTAAGGGCAAAAACTCATAGTATTTGTGTGGCTATAATAGTTTTTCATTAAGAGTAAATTGAATAAAATAAAAAATTTAAAGTTTTTCAAATATATAAATAAATCATTCTTTTTGGAACGTATTATTACTAATAATTTAAGAGAAAACTACCCTCTATAGCCCCTCAAAATTTTAATAGCTCATCTTGTATTTTGTACTTCTGGATCTAATAATATTAGCTAAGAATTGAATGAAATATGTAATGCATGTCATATACGAAATGTCTATTTTGTATATTTTTTGTATAATAACATTCTATTTTTGTATATTTTTTGCATAGTGACAGTTTATTTTGTATAATTTTTGTCTATTTTGTATATTTTTTGCATAGTAACAGTCTATTTTGTATATTTTTATATAGTGACAATCTCTTTTGTATATATTTTTGTATAGTGACAATCTCTTTTGTATATATTTTGTATAGTGACAGTTTATTTTGTATATTTTATATATAATGACAGTATATTATTGTATATCTATTGTATACAAATTGTATAATGATAGTCTATTTTGTATAATTTTTGTATAGTGACAGTCTATTTGTATATATTTTAACTTTATGCATAGTTATCTCCTTTCATCTTCCTCTTATTAAGAGACCAGCCACCGGCATCCATGGCCACACAGTTGCCGAAAATGGCAACAAGATCGCCGGAGTTTTAAAGTTTCAGGCAAAGATCTTCAAAATATTAATTTCATATTCACAGAAACTATAAGAGAAAATCAGAGAAAGAAGACAAGGCCATGAGAGTTATGGTTGGCGGAGTTGCTTCTTCAACGACGAAGACACCGGCATCCATGGCCTCGCAGTCGCCGAAAATGGTAACCACAATATTATAAAAACGGTAAAATTGTGAATCAATCAATTAATTATGTCACAAAACACAAACTAATGGAGATTTAGAAAAACCACCACAAAATTGAAATTGAAAAAAAAGCACAGATCATTAGATCCAACATAATATTCTTCAAAATACAACATTCTCATAGCTCATCAGCATTTCAAATGTGTGGTCCACAACACGATGCATGCTTTCTTATCCATAATAGATCCGTGACCATAAGTTTGCGATGGCAATAAATTAGGGTTATAGCATATTTGTATTCAAAATCCAGATAGAGCCCGAAATCATGAATTGCAAACAAGAATTAAAATATAAGATGAAAATTACAGCGGCTTTCAGATTTTCGAGAACCAAATAACGGATCCAAACCCCAAAATACAAGAAAAGGGAGACGAGAGAAACCAAAGAGGCTTTTTAAAGAGAGAGAGAGAGAGAGAAAAGCGTCCATGGAACCACAACCATGAGTTGCTGGGGTGAGAGAGAAGAAGAAAGATAGTAAGGAAGAAAGATAGGGACGGGAGGCGACAACTAGCACTTGTCATTATTTTTAGGCTATAACTTGTATGGATCAATTTGTGGGCTACCGGTTGAAATTTGTTTTGCCCGATGGGCTATAAATGAAGTTTTCTCAATATTTAATCTACTGGGTATAAATTTCTAGCGAAGTTTGTGTGTACTACCCGTAGAATACAAGTCCTACATTTTCTATTATTCAAGAAAAATGAAGAGATGTAAAACTTTAGTGAAGTTTGACTACATATCTTGAGACTACTTGGCTCAGATATGAATTCTTATAACCTACTACCTCTGCTTTAGATAGATTACTAGATACAGTTACTATAATTATGTTTATGGGGCTAACATTGACTTTTATAAGGTCCACTTGTATATGTTTTGGGAATTAGAAGTCTACTTTTATGGATAAGGTATAGTTGCAATTATATTTTGATTTTTGGAGGAATGGAGTATTTCCCTAACAACTTCACTTTATACTTAGGGGCGGATTCGGAATTTCAATAGGATGGGTGCACTATTGTAAAGGGGTGAATCTAGAATTTATATTTGACTGGTTTAACTTTAGCCTCTTACCATGATCCGTTACACTTTTAAAATTATAGGTTCAAATTATACTCTTTTTGAAATTTTAGTAATTTTCACATGTTTATCTATACTCTGTGCCGAAAACAAGACCGCTCAGAGAAGGATTTGAATTGTCAATTTCACTTGTAGAGATGCACCCAATAATAATTGCACCATAATAGTCTTTGAGCATGAGTTCACGCACATATATTTAAGTAATTTTGAAGAAATATAACATTGTTATAAATGGTTTATGGAAGGAATATGAATTCACGTGAACCCACATCTCTCAACTTGGATACGCCTATGTTTATACTACTTATTACTAACTTTTAAAAAACTTAACATAATCTAGTTTGAAACATTACATAATTAATCAAGTATTTTTTTTTCAGCTTTTTAACAATTTAAGGTCATCGAGATATATATAAGTAATATGATGTTAGTCTAATCTAACCTTTTTGACCATTTAATATTCTCTTCAATGCTCATCAATATGATATGTAAGTCAAACAATCATATAAATCTACATCGAGTTAAATAAATTATATAAAATGAGACATGAAACATTTATCTAAATATTTTTGAAAGTCCTTAATAACATAATATTATATTAATTAAAACGGATAAAATACGAACTATACAAAAAAAAAAAAATTACTCTCCGTTCTATAGAACATATCCTATTGCCTTTGTTTGTCTATTATTGCGCTAAACAACTAGCAAGGATCACTAACTCAATTACTTAATTAAAGACGGATAAAAGAAAGATATGTTTTTCTTCTTCTATAATGATAACTTTTATACTTTTGCAATGTTCTTACCTTTATGCAACAGAATAGGATATGTTAATGAAGCAAATTGCCAATTGAAAATATCTATCGACATGGAAAATGACATAGAAATTAAACAGCGTCCGCCAATACTCATTATCCTTGGGGGAAAAAAAAAATCAAGCAACGTGTTGGATGAAATTATTTTGATGTTGGTGCCTTTGTATCTTAGTTGAATTTTGTGTTTAATTCATTGGCCAAAGTATGGTCCATCCACTATAAATAGACACCTAAAACTTCTCAAGTGGAAGTGTGACAAATGGAAACAATTGAACGTATATGTCAAATATCAATTATTGGAGAGTCTCTATCCATGCCAAAAAGATCAAAATATTTTTTCTATTTTTCTAAGTTTTTTTATAAGTTGAATTTCACTTTTCAAGGTCATTGATGCTTCAACTATGAGATTATGTTTTTTCCCTTCTAAATTATTACTAGAGTGACAATGAACTCCTGAATAGCGGAGAGGAGAAGATACGAGAGGGAAGAGATTCTAATGGCATTGAAATGGTATCCTAAATTGTGCAGGGTAGAATCGCAACAATTAACTGTAAGGTATGAGAAAAATGGAGGAAAGCCCAAAATCATACACCATATTTAGCTTTAGACTTAAAATAATACATATTCTTTAACATGATGCACTAATAGTCATTTTTTTTTTGAACAAAGTGGTGCACTTTTAATCACAATTCTAAACACCATTAGTTTTTTAATGGGACTCACCTCACGTGCATGTCACATGATTTATTTTCCCTCCAAACAAATAGGTACTTTGTCTCTCCGCCTTCCTTTCTTGCGAAGAGAGTAATACCAAGCCGTGTTGGAGCCAAAGCTCTGATCGCAAATCATACCTATCCCTAATCGCATCTGTAGCAGAATCAATTATTAGGAAGTAACAATGCTCTTAAGGCGCAACACCGGAAGAGAATCACCTCATTTTTATGGTGAGAGTTTCCTCTCGATTTTCATATTGAAGAATTTTGTTGTTACAGTATGAGCATTGCGTTTTTCATCTTGATTTTGTTAAACCTTTTTGTATTTTTCTACTCTTGCTAAAAGAACTGTTCAATTGTTAATTCTGCTGGTTCGTTTTCGACAAACAACTTGTATTATTCTTGTCTACAACAACACCTTATGAAATTTACTATTTGTAATTTCAGATTCGATAATCGAGGCTTCGTTTGTCACTATGAAAATATATCATGGGGGAATTATGAATCGTATACCAGAGAAGCACTACGTTGGAAAAAACATAGATTACATTGATTATGTAAATGCTGTAGAATTGAATATTGTTGAGTTCAAGAAGATGGCAGAGATATGTGGTTATTTGAGTGATTCAATAACTTTTTGGCGTAAGTGTGAAAGGCATGGTAGTAGATGGAAGTTGATCTCTACAGATTTTGAAGTCTCTGCAGTTGGTAAAAGCATCCAAAAGGACAATGTGCTTGAGATATACCTTTAACACTTGGACTCTTATTTTCAAATGGACAAAGTGGATTCAATAATTCAATCAAATATTAAAGAAAATAACAAGCATCAGCTTATGTGTGAAAATTCATTTTGTGGCGATTTTAGTGATTCAGAAGCTGATTTTTCAGATGATGCGTTGGTTGATACACATGAGAAGAGGAACCAAAGCATTTTGGAAGAGAGGGAACTCCTTAGCGACGAAATAAAAAGAAAGATGGTTGATATAGAAGGGGATCCTGATTGTGTTGATTCTGAAGACGTGCAGAGTTTGGATAGTGATTTTGAAACTGAAAGTTTCAACTTTCCTAAGTTCAATCCAAAGACCGATGGAGATAACCCAGTATTAGGTTTAGAATATACCTTTGGGACAAAGCAAGAATTTAAGAATGTTGTAGCAACTCATGAGATTAAGAATGGAAAGTATATCCAGTGGAGTAGGAAACGATAGTGTAAGAATGGAGGCATGTTGCATACATCATCCAGAGTGCAAATGGATAATCATGGCTTCTAGAATGCAAAGAGACAAGGCTTTTCAGATTAAAACTTACAATCCCATACATACTTGTAAGGAGTGGCATCATGAAAATAGAACGATCACATCATCTATCATTGCAAGAAGATACCTCAAAAAAATTGGATCAAATCGGGACTGGAAAGTGGCTGAATTTAGGGATAGAGTAAGCGTTGAACTAAGAGCTCAAGTGACATTATCTCAAGCTAAAAGAGCTAAGATGAAGGGTATTGCATTAATTGATGGTGACATTAAAGATCAATATAAAATGATGTGGGATTATTGCAATGAAATTGATAGGACAAATTCAGGTAGCACAGTTTACATGAAGTTCACTGATAACGAGATTCCCAATGAGCCATGGAGAATTTCAAAGAATATATATTTGTTTTGCTGCATGCAAGCTTGACTTTGGAGCGGGTTGTAGGAAAATAGTAGGGGTGGACGGGTGTTGGTTGAAGAGTCCAATGTATGGCACTCAATTTTTATTTGTAGTTGGCATGATGGTAACAACAACATATTCCCTGTTGCCTATGCAATTGTAGAAAAGGAAAACAAAGATACATGGGCTTGGTTTTTGAATCATTTGGCGGCTGATTTGAATATACATGAGACGGGTTGGACCTTTACGTCAGACAAACAAAAAGGACTTATTAAGGCTTTTAATGAAGTTTTGCCTCATGTTAACCATAGGTTCTGTGTAAGACATCTCCATAACAATTTCAAAAGGGCTAGGTTTGGCGGTATCTCATTAAAAGAAGTACTTTGGGTTGCTGCAAAGGCTACTACCATGAGGAAATTTAATGATTGTATGACAGATATTTTAAAGTTGGATCCTGATGCTGCTTCTTGGTTAACTGATAAAGATCCTAGCGAATGGTCTATGTCGCATTTCTCTTCAGATGCTAAATGTGACACCTTACTAAATAATTTGTGGGAAGTATTTAATAGCATGATACTTGATGCTAGTGACAAGCCAATTGTGACACTTTTAGAGAAATTACGATATCTAATCATGGCTAGAATGCTAGCTAATAGGAAAAAAGCAGAGAAATAGAATTTGGGTGATGTTTGTCCTAAGATTAAGGATATATTACACAAAAATCAGATTGCAGCTGCTGAATATATACCTAGAAAATCTAACTACTGGAGCTATAAAATTTTAGGAGCTACAGTTACAGACAATTGGGCAGTTGACTTGCAGAATAAATCTTGTAGTTGTAGAAAATGGAGTCTCACTGGAATCCCTTGCAAGCATGCTATTGCAGTAATTTGAGCTAAGAAGGATAACATTATTGACTATGTCCATGATTGTTATAAGGTGGATACATATAGAAGAATTTATGAAAACTCAATTCTTCCAATGAATGAGCCACAACTATGGCCTAAGTCAAGTAAAGTTCCTCCTCTGCCTCCAAAGATTGTGAGAAATGAGCACAGATGAGTCACTCCTAAGTAAGAACCCGTTTGGATGGGCTTGTTTTAAGTGACTTTTAAGTCAAAATAGCTTTTACGCCATAAGTTAAAATTTTTAGCTTTTGGCTTGTTTTTGTCATTTTAGCTTAAAAATAAGTGCTTAAAAGCACTTTTTTACTTTACCCAAATACTACAAAATAACTTAAAAGCTATTTTGGCTTAAAAATACTTAAAACAAACCAATCCAAACAGGCACTAAGTCTATTTTCTAAAGAAGTAGTTTTCTTTTTATGGATTTCTTCCTATTCAAGCCAGTAAAGTTTCGTAGCTATAACTATCCAAGAGTGAAAGTGAAAAGGCTTTGTGATGACCCGAAAGGTCATCTTATGTTTTAGAATCTAATTCTGTGCTTTTAAGCTTTGAACACCTCATTTTATCCCTCCTCGATTGGCGTACGCAGTCCGGGCTTATTTTTGGAAAGCTTTTGTGTTAAAAACTGATAAAAATGAAAATTTTGTTAGCTGCCATGAGAGAGAGATCTGAGCTAGGAAGAAGAATCTAGAAGAGAGGAAATCAGAGAAAGGCTATCTTCATTTCTGAAAAAGAAGCTTAAGGCTAACTATACAAACGACCACTACTTATAACAAACACAAACTAACCTTCTTAACTAACTCACTAACTGTCACACCTCCTTTTTACATACCCGCGAGGGTACAAGGGAGTTTTTTTCAATTAAAGGACAATCGAAACGGGATTCGTTTATTTATTTCAGAGTCGCCACTTGGGAGATTTAGGGTGTCCCAAGTCACCAATTTTAATCCCGAATCGAGGAAAAGAATGACTCCATATTACAGTCTGCGCACCAGAAATCCGGATAAGGAATTCTGTTAACCCGAGAGAAGGTGTTAGGCATTCCCGAGTTCCGTGGTTCTAGCACGGTCGCTCAACTGTTATATTCGGCTTGATTATCTGATTTTATACAAATATGAACATCTTTCTTCTTCCCAACGCACCTCCCGTGCCGCTCTGAATAGCCTGGGTCGTAGCCTTGAGTGCCGAGTAATTCAGGATTTTGTCAGACCTCAGACCCTCTTCTATCATGACCCCTATCTTCACTACCTCGTTGAAGGATTTTCCGACCGTTGTCACCAAGTGACCAAGTCTGGCAAACCCCACTACAATCAACCTAGGCCCCACAGGCCAAACTACCCATACAGCCTACCACAGCACTACTATCCACACCGAGAACCATATTTCTCCATACACCAAGCCCAGACATACACTCAGCCTCCGGTTCGCCCGCAATGGCGCGCGCCGGCTCCCCAGAACACATATGCACCACCCCAAAACACCTATCCTCCACCAAGGGCATACAGAAACCCTCCAGGGGCAGGCTTTCGGGGAAATCCAGATGCTAGGAATGACAGGCTGCGGAAGCACAGAACTTTCCCAGAGTTGGGAGAAACCTACACCGTTTTGTTCCACAAATTGAGGCAGTTGGGTTTGGTTAGTCCTGTCCAGACTCGAGAACCAAATCCCCCACCCCAGAATTTTGACCGATCAATAAGTTGTGAGTACTGCTCAGGGATGCTGGGGCATGATACCGAAAAGTGTTGGAAATTGAGGCATGCCATACAGGATCTTATTGATACCAATAAGATCGAGGTCCAGACACCGGAAGCTCCTAACATCAACCAGAACCCATTGCCAGCGCACCACGAGACTCACATGATTGAGTTGGTGTATGAGGGAGGAGAATTGAGAAAACCCTCACAAACAGTGATGATGATCCAGGCCGCTCCGAAAGAAGGACCGACCAGTGGAGGAACAGGGGTACAGTCCCAGGGAGAAGGCGTCAAGCCGGTAGTGATATTGGGGAAGAGACCGTCCGCCATAACAAGCAAACCCGAGCCAAACAAGTTGGTAATATCAGTATTATTATTATTATTATTATTTTTTGAATTTTCATAAAAAACCCATTTTAAAAAAGTAAGACTCTTTTTAATTTTTATTTTTATGACAAGACAAACTATATATTTCTATATATTTTTTTTTGAAAAACAAAACAGAACAACGATTTTTTTTCTATTTTTCCTTTGCTTTTAATAAAACAAACTAATAAGACGTTTTTTTTTCTTTCCAAAATTTCGGCAGAGTTTTGACAGTATTTGGGTATTGGGTTTTTTCAAAAATAAACAATCAATTCCCTAACCGCTATTTCCTTTTTTTCAATTTCACAATATTCATAATATTCAAACACCGGTCAGCATGCGGGCACGAGACAAATAAATGCACGGAAAACAAATAGGATGCATCAGGATGGCCTTTTCATATCAGGTTGCTAGTCCTAGACGGACCCAACCCCTGTGTTGAGTCCCCTAAGTCAAATGCAACGTGATGCAAATAAGCGTTCCTACTAGGGATCCGGCATGAAGTCACGTTATTCTATGTTCAAAACCTGGGTCGGTGTTCTAGACAGTGTACCCGAGCGGACCACTTGAGTTGAGGAAGGAGCTCCTGTCCGGGAACCAAAAGGCCAGCCGGCTTAGAAACTTTCCGAGCCTCTTTTATTTAGGGTATGACTCTAACAGAATAGGGAGTCTTAACCAGTAAGCACATCCCCGGTAGCACAACAACGACAGTCCAGCAACACAGGAATAGACCAGTAATAGTAGGAATAGTAGAAAACCCAGGAGACTATAAACGACTCCAAGTATAGAGAAGAAGTAAAAGGCAGGAAGGTTCTGACTATTTCAGATCTTAAGCGAGGCAATGAAACAGTAACTATTCTTTTTCAACTTCAAAACTCTCCAAAATGAATTCTGCCCTTGTATATTCAGTGTATCCAGAATGTATATCGGGTGTATACTTCTCTCTCCGCCCCCTCTTTATTTCTTCTCTCTATCTAGTTTTTCCTCTCTTTTTTCCACCCCTTCTTCCTAAATTTTCTCTTCTATTTATAGCAAAATTTTCGAAATTTTCAGATTTGTTTTTTTATTATTTTATTATTTTTTTTAATTAAAAGAAATCCCACTTACAAATTGCTTTTATTTTTTTAGAAAAGGAAATCCCACCTTTATTTACTTTTATTTTTAAAATTCCAACTTTAATTACTTTATCTTATTTAAAATCCCACTTTTTATTTTTTTAAAAGAGAATCTCACTTTATTTAACTTTTCTTTAAAAAACAAACCACTATCTTTTCTTTTTCTTTTAAAAATGCTACTTTCAATTACTTTAAATTTTTTAAATTTTCAGATACCTTTATATTTATTTTTTAATTCCAACCTTATTTTACTTTTAAATTTTTTAAAACTTTTTACTTTTTTTAAATTTTCTACATTCTTTTACTTTTTTTTTTATTCCAACCTTATTTATTTCTAAATTTTTGTGTTGGACAAAAATGAAGAAGAGGTGTTGGGTTAAAAATAATAAATAAAATAAAATATTTTCGGATTTTTTTTATATATAAAAAAAAACAAAAAATAAAACTATTAATAGTGATAATTCACTTTTTATTTTTTATTTTTTTGGTTTTGTTTTGTGTTGGACAAAAATGAAGAAGGGGTGTTGGGTTAATGGAGCGGACCGGATCGACCCGGTTTGAAACGGACCGGGTCATGGGGAAAGTTGGGCAATTATTTGGGCCTGTGGTTTGAAATTGAAGAAGTGGCCCAATCCGATTTTTCTTTGTATTTTTGTTCTCTTTTCTTCTTTTATTTTTCTAAAACTAAATTATAAAAGTACTTAAATTATTATTAAGAACTAAATTAAGTTATAAAAGTGCAAATTAACTTCCAATAACAATTAACGCACAATTAAGTAATAATTAAGCATAAAATTGTTCATTTGGACATTAAATGCTAAAAATGCAAAAGATGCCTATTTTTGTATTTTTTATTAATTTAACAAATAAACATGCATAGACAAACATACAAATAGTTACACAAAATATCACAAAAATTGCACACCAAGAAAAATTATTTTATTTTTGAATTTTTTGGGAGTAATTCTCATATAGGGCAAAAATCACGTGCTTACAGCTGCCCCTCTTTGCCCGAAGACACGAATGGTTTTCGTGCAAAGATAAAGCGAGCGATTTTTGCCCATCCGAGTACTCCGTGTGAAGCATTTTTTTTTAACTTAAAAAAAAAAACCATTCTTGCTAAAAGTATTCCTCTTGTTATACAGGTGGGTGCATGAATGCAAAAATATGAAATGTATGCCCGCATTATACTGGTGGGCAACAGAAATAAAAAAAACAGAAATGTATTCCCGCATTATACTGGTGGGCGACCTAGAACTGAAAGTATTCCCGCATTTTACTGGTGGGCGACCTAGAGGGACTATCTCGAGATTGTATTGGAAATGACCTGCGAAAGCCTGCGCCAGGTCATCCCAAGTGTACCATCTGCTGGAATCCTGCCTGGTATACCATTCTAGCGCAGATCCGCTCAGACTTTGGCCGAAATAAGCTATCAACAGCTCATCTTTGCCGCCTGCCCCTCTCATTTTGCTACAGAATCCCCGCAAATGCGCCATGGGATCACCGTGCCCTTCATATAAATCAAACTTAGGCATCTTGAACCCAGCCGGGAGTTGGACGTCCGGGAAAGGGCATAGATCTTTGTAAGCCATGCTGACTTGGTTGCCCAATCCGTGTAGGTTCCTGAAGGACTGCTCCAGGCTTTTGAACTTCCTCAATACCTCATCCTGTTCAAGGGCTTTAACCGGCTTTTCAATCTCTGCCGGTACCTCCAAGTGCGGGTTGTAGGCCTGTGGTTCGGGTGCATGGAATGTAGGCTCATGGGGATAGTATTGCGTATCAGGAGCCTGAAACAATGGCTCGCTGGTTGATCTTTGCAGGGTGGCTGATGTGGGTCCCATAAAAGTGGGAACATTTGGTGTTGGGAGAGGTTGATGGGGTGGTGGAGCTTGGGAATCATGTGGGCTTCTTTCCTGATGATAACGGGGATTCGGGAGGCTTGTTGAAGGGCCGGAGTGAGGGTATTCCGGCATGTGCCCCAGTGGCTCAGGGCTCTTTTGTGCTTTGGCTAGAGCTAGCTGCATTGCATTCATCTCTAGTCCCATCCTTTCAATCTTTTCCATTGCTTCTTTTAACAACTGGCTCATCGGCCTTTCTTCCTCGTTACTATTCTCTGAAGTAGCCATGCTTGTTGCTACTGGTCCTTTGGATCTGATTTGGTAAGAGTGTCTTGCCAGAATTCTTTAACAACTAACTTGTCTGGAAACAGACAACAACAAACTTTGTTAGCGTTAGATTTTAACAGATTTGATCATAACACATAGAGGATGCAATGTTCCTAGGCAGTTAACCGTTTCTACATGCTTTGCTTCAAACAACATGCGTCATCCCGGCTTACTCATTTGTCCCTTTTTAAAGTAATTTGGGAAACCCTGTATTTTATTTTATTTCTCCTTTTTTTTCTTTCTTAAAAGCGGTCGAATCTTATGGGGATTGCCTACGTATCACGTCCCCGCGCGAATCAGACCAGGCGTAGTTCTGCCATAAGGTAAAGACACACAAAATTCTTTTTGGAATCATTAAGTTCATCATCAAAATTTGCTATTACAAATTACTTCCAATAAAGAATAGCAACAGTACAGACTCCACAGTTTTTAACTTGATTTGGCTAAAAGAATAGAAAACAACACATGGGAAAGCACAAAGCCTGAACAGGACTCGACCGAAGATTAATTTCCCAACTTAGGGGCCCACGAGGCATCATTCGGCCTTTTCGCGGCTCTAGGTGTGAGGTCTCTCTGCAAACTTTTCAATTCATTCATGATCCGATGGACGCAGCCCATGATGGAAACAAGGAGGGTTTTCCGAGGCATTTGCTCACATGCTAGGCATCTCATGTAGATGTAGTGCCCAATCTCGTCGATCCTTCCTCGAATGTTGTCCCTTTCAACGAACAATTGCCTTATTTGTCGGTTTTTTAATCCTAGTGCTTGCGCATTGTCGGCAAGCTGATCCTGGAACATCTCCATTTGTCTTTCCATGCAGGACATTGCATCGTAACAACGTCTTCTGTCAGCCTGGGCATCTCGTGCTTGTTTGCTGATCCGATCATGCAGAGTGGAGTTCGTTTTCCTTAATATCCCGATGCTCATTTCATAATCCCTTATGACTTGTTGCAGGTGCTGCCTCCGGGCCATGGTACTTTTTGCCCAATTGGTTCGTAATCTTGCTGTGCTAGCCTTGGCTCTTTCCAAGTCTTCCTGGCTTTCCGCAACCTGATTTTTTAACCCTGCTATCAATCTTTTATCCGCCCGGCTTCTCAGTTGGTTGTCGGCCTCCCTTTTCATCTTCCGGATCTGAGCTTTGAGGATCTCGCCTTCTCTGATTAATCTGTTCTTTTCTCCCTTGTGGGTAGCGGACTGTAATTGGCTTTCAAACTTCATATCCTGAACTTGTTGCTTCAGTTTGCCTGTCTCGGCAAGATATTCCCGCTCTTTGGCCAACCAGTCCCACAGCTCTTGTGAGGATCTGGAAAAATCTTGCAGGTGCGGTCTTTTAGCCGGCCTTGCGGATGACGTTTCCCCTTTGTACCAAGCCTGATATCCGGGCGAAACTTCCCCTTTTGTCTGATTCAATACACAAGTATTTGCCTCTAAATATTGGCATTGGCCCCACATTTGGCGAACCCTTACTTTAAAAAAATAAAAAGTGGGATTTTAAATAAGATAAAGTAATTAAAGTTGGAATTTTAAAAATAAAAGTAAATAAAGGTGGGATTTCTTTTTCTAAAAAAAATAAAAGCAATTTGTAAGTGGGATTTCTTTTAATTAAAAAAATAATAAAATAATAAAAAAACAAATCTGAAAATTTCAAAAATTTTGCTATAAATAGAAGAGAAAATTTAGGAAGAAGGGGTGGAAAAAAGAGAGGAAAAACTAGATAGAGAGAAGAAAAAAAGAGGGGGCGGAGTGAGAAGTATATACCCAATATACATTCTGGATACACTGAATATACAGGGGCAGAATTCATTTTGGAGAGTTTTGAAGTTGAAAAAGAATAGTTACTGTTTCATTGCCTCGCTTAAGATCTGAAATAGTCAGAACCTTCCTGCCTTTTACTTCTTCTCTATACTTGGAGTCGTTTATAGTCTCCTGGGTTTTCTACTATTCCTACTATTACTGGTTCTATTCCTGTGTTGCTGGACTGTCGTTGTTGTGCTACATTGTTACTACTGTTGCTGCTTCTCAGCTTCATCTTCTCTTGTTTTCCAATACCAGGTACACGAATGTAATACTAGTTATTGCAAGCTAAAAATGTGGAAGCATGAATACATATGAAGAATCGAATTTTGAAGTTTTAATTTCGCTTTTTCTCTGTTCCTTTTATTGATTGTATTTAGGATATTTTATGTATTATTGAATAATAATTGGAATAAGAGAAAATAACATAAGTTAGTCTTTAATGAATCGGCTTGGCAAAACGGGTAGCTCTCTATCTGACTGTCAAATGTGAAAACGCGGTAGTTACTCGGGTATTAGTGGATAACGGGTCAATTGCCAATATTTGTCCATTATCCACCCTGAACCAGTTAAAGATCGACCACGGAAGAATCCACAAGAATAGCATTTGTGTCCGAGGATTTGACGGAAATGGAACAGCTACTGTAGGGGATGTTGTACTTGAATTGACCATCGGTCCTGTCCTGTTCACCATGGAGTTCCAGGTATTAGATGCCACAGTATCTTATAACCTTCTGTTAGGACGACCATGGATTCATGCAGCCCAAGCAGTGCCCTCCACCCTACATCAGATGGTGAAGTTCGAGTGGGATAGGCAGGAGGTCGTACTACACGGCGAGGACATGGCATGCACCATGGGTGGCGCCATTGTGCCATTCATAGAGACCTATGATGACAAAGGTCCTTGGGTCTACCAGATTTTCGATACAGTGTCGGCAAACAAAATTTCTGAAGGAAAAATCATCCCGCACCCTAGGGTAGCCGCCGCGACAGTCATGATGGTCTCGGAAATGCTGGGTAATGGATTTGTGCCGGGAAAGGGCCTGGGACTCGAGCTTCAGGGGATTGTCCAACCTGTCTCCCTGCCTAAAAATCTAGAAACTTTCGGATTGGGGTTCAAACCAACCGCAACAGATGTAAAGCAAGCGCGGAAAATGAAGAAGAAAGTCTGGTATCTTCCCAAACCCGTGCCATGTCTCTCAAGATCTTTTGTCAGAGCAAGCGCCAAAAGGCCACCGGTCCCAAAGATTCTAGGACCATTGATTGGTATGGATGGGGACCTGAATCAGAGTTTCGAGCGGCTATTCGCTGATGTCAGTATGGTAGAAGCTGGAGAAGGTTCCAGCAGAGCAGAGATACAGTTTGTGGGGCCTGAGGCCAAAACCAACAATTGGACAGTTACTCCTCTTCCTGTCCGAGGGGAGTCTTGGTAGTAGGCTTTGATTTATGTTTTGTTTGTTTTGTTTTGTTCGGATTATTCCAGGGTGTAATCCAAATTTTACTTTTGTTTTGTAAAAGTGTGAACCCTTTTATCCCGCAAGTTTAATAAAGTTCTCTTCTTTTGTCCCATTTTAATTTTGTTTTGTTATTTTTCTTTCTGAACAGTTCTCTTTTTACTGGTTCTAATGACATGGCATGCACAGCGGATCTTCGACCTAGTCTAATAAATCAATCTGAATCCGACTCAATGATGCTAGAGGTCGTTTGTGACGATGAATCTGAATATGACGAAGATAAAGCCTTCGAAGAGATAAACCGAGAACTGTGCCAATTTGAAGAAAAACCCAAACCTAACCTAAATGATACTGAGGCTGTGAATCTAGGAGACGCTGATAATGTCCGAGAAACCAAAATCAGCATCCATATTGAGCCGAATGTCAGGGAAGAATTGATCAAAACCCTCGTGGAATTCAAAGATGTTTTTGCATGGTCATACGACGGTATGCCTGGATTAAGCACCAATCTAGTGGTTCACAAATTGCCCACTGACCCGGCATACCCTCCGGTCAAGCAAAAGCTAAGGAAATTTAAAATAGAAATAAGTGTAAAGATCAAAGAAGAGGTGATTAAACAGTTGCAGGCGAAGGTCATTCGGGTCACTCGATATCCCGAGTGGTTGGCCAATGTGGTACCAGTTCCAAAGAAGGATGGAAAAATCAGGGTGTACGTCGACTACCACAACCTCAACAAAGCAAGTCCCAAGGACAATTTTCCGTTGCCCAACATTCATATCCTGATCGATAATTGCGCTGGGCGCGAGATCGGATCCTTTGTGGATTGCTATGCGGGATATCATCAGATCCTAATGGACGAGGAAGATGCGGAAAAGACAACATTTATCACGCCATGGGGAACTTACTGCTATCGGGTAATGCCATTCGGACTGAAGAATGCCGGGGCAACGTACATGCGAGAAATGACTGCTGTGTTTCACGACATGATACACAAAGAAATTGAGGTGTACGTAGATGATGTGATCATAAAGTCTTGGCGTCAGGAAGACCATATAGCAGACCTAAGGAGATTCTTCCAAAGACTCCGAAGGTATGATATCAAGCTTAACCCGGCCAAATGCGCATTCGGGGTTCCGTCAGGAAAGCTGTTAGGATTCATCGTCAGTCGACGGGGGATTGAGTTAGACCCATCCAAAATCAAATCCATCCGAGATTTGCCACCGCCAAAGAACAAAACAGAGGTAATGAGTTTGCTGGGTAGACTCAATTACATCAGCAGGTTCATCGCTCAACTCACAGCAACTTGTGAGCCCATATTTCGGCTGCTGAGAAAGGATGTTGCGGTAAGTTGGACGGCAGAGTGTCAAGAGGCTTTCGACCAAATCAAAGGGTATCTGTCTAATCCACCTGTATTGGTCCCGCCTAAGCCAGGGAAGCCCTTGATTCTTTATCTGACGGTCCTGGAAAATTCATTTGGTTGTGTACTAGGGTAACATGATGACACAGGAAGGAAGGAGCAGGCCATCTACTATCTTAGCAAGAAATTCACAGTATATGAAGTCAAGTACACTCAACTCGAGAAAACATGCTGCGCCCTAACTTGGGTAGCTCAGAAGTTGAAACACTACCTGTCGTCATATACTACTTATCTCATATCACGTTTGGACCCATTGAAGTATATCTTTCAGAAACCTATGCCCACAGGAAGGTTGGCCAAATGGCAAATTCTACTCACAGAGTTTGATATTGTCTATGTGACCAGGACATCCATGAAAGCCCAGGCGCTGGCCGACCATTTGGCAGAGAATCCAGTTGATGAAAAATACGAGCCTTTAAGAACATATTTTCCCAACGAAGAGGTAATGCATACAAATGAGCTGGAGTTACCCGAGGAACCAGGTTGGAAGCTTTTCTTCGATGGAGCTGCAAACGCGAAAGGGGTTGGAATAGGAGCAGTACTCATTTCTGAAACAGGACGCCATTACCCTGTTACGGCTCAACTACGCTTCTATTGCACCAACAATATGGCTGAGTATGAAGCTTGCATTTTGGGTCTGCGATTGGCTGCGGACATGGATGTCCAAGACGTTTTGGTCTTGGGAGACTCGGACCTCTTGGTACATCAGATTCAGGGTGAATGGGAAACACGGGATCTGAAACTCATACCCTATCGACAATGCTTGCACGATTTGAGCAAGTTATTTCGATCGGTGAAATTCAAACATATCCCGAGAATTCATAACGAGGTAGCGGATGCATTGGCCACCTTAGCATCAATGTTGCACCACCCTGACAAAATGTATGTTGATCCTTTGCACATCCAGGTCCGTGATCAGCACGCTTGTTGCAACGCCGTAGAAAAGGAGGCAGATGGCGAGCCCTGGTTTCATGATATCAAGGAATACCTCAGAATGGGGATATATCCGAAACAGGCCACTGAAGACCAAAAAAGAGCCCTTCGGTGTTTGTCGAATGGTTTCTTCCTCAGCGGAGGAGTTTTGTACAAAAGAACCCCAGATTTGGGATTGTTGAGATGTATAGATGCCGGTCAAGCCACAACGGTTATGGCAGAGGTACATGCTGGAGTTTGCGGGCCACATATGAGCGGATATGTATTGGCAAGGAAGATCCTCAGGGCAGGGTATCATTGGCTCACTATGGAACACGACTGTATCACTTTCATAAGGAAATGCCATCAGTGTCAGATACATGGAGATCTGATTCATTCTCCGCCAACAGAGTTACATACGATGTCAGCACCCTGGCCGTTTGTGGCATGGGGCATGGATGTCATTGGACCTATCGAGCCAGCAGCGTCCAACGGTCATAGGTTCATTTTAGTAACCATTGACTACTTCACCAAATGAGTTGAGGCTAAAACCTTCAAGTCGGTAACTAAAAAGGCGGTGGTGGATTTTGTGCACTCCCATATCATCTGCAGATTTGGGATCCCAAAAGTAATCATCACGGATAACGGTGCGAATCTTAATAGCAGCCTGATGAGAGAGGTATGCCAACAATTCAAGATTACACACCGCAATTCCACCCCATATCGTCCCAAGGCGAATGGAGCGGTCGAAGCAGCCAATAAAAACATCAAGAAGATACTGCGAAAGATAGTGGAAGGATCTAGACAATGGCACGAGAGATTACCCTTTGCTCTGTTGGGTTATCGCACTACCGTCCGGACCTCCATAGGTGCAACTTCTTATTTGTTGGTGTACGGAACTGAGGCCGTAATACCGGCGGAGGTCGAAATTCCGTCCCTCCGGATTGTCGCTGAAGCCGAGATTGATGATGATGAATGGGTCAGAGCTCGATTGGAATAGTTGAGCTTGATAGATGAGAAAAGATTAGCAGCAGTGTGCCATGGTCAGCTGTATCAGAAGAGAATGGCGAGAACATACAATAAGAAGGTACGCCCCAGGAAGTTTGAAGTAGGGCAGCAGGTGTTAAAGAAGATCCTCCCGCATCAGGTCGAGGCAAAAGGCAAGTTCGCCCCAAATTGGCAAGGGCCTTATATTGTGACCAGAGTGTTGTCCAACGGTGCTGTGTGTTTGACAGATATCGAGGGGAGATGTGTCGACATGGCTATCAATTCTGATGCAGTCAAGAGATATTATGCGTAATTTCTTTAATTATGGCAATTATCGGTTCGTTTGTTTGTACTTGGTGCTTATTGGATAATGAAATGACAGAGGCAGTTCTTTCTTCTATCCAAACACTTTTAACCCTTGTTTCCCCCTTTTGAGCCTTAAGTTATTCTTTCATACCCCTCTTTTGGAATCACTAATGGAAAAGATATGAAAGAAAAAAAAAAGAGAAAAAATCATTCATTAAAGGAAAATGAAAAAAAAGGAGAAAGAAAAGAAAAAGAAGATAAAAATCATAAGAAATACAAAACCGTGGGAACTACGTTTGACCTGATTCCTCGAAGAGGATACGTAGGCGCCTCATGGCTCGGTCATAGTGTGCATAATGTCCATAAGTATGCATAATAGGCACAGCGTGCATAACGCACGTAGCTCAACCTAGAGTAAAAATAAAATCCCCCAAGCAAGAAAACTGGGGCAGAGGTTATGTTTTAAAAATTCCAACAAAGGTTAGATTCCAAAAGTTGTAGCAGATCACCCATCAAATTATTTCATTTTGATAGCCTTGCTTTAGCCCCACACCAAAACCAACATCGACGTCCAAAAGACCTCCCGATCAATATCCAAGAGGTGCCAAGTCATGCAAATAAAGCCGAGAATAATACGCCGATCCCCAGCAAAGAAGAGGATCATGAAATTGGAAATGAATTGATAGTCCAAAGGGATCTCCAGAAGAGAGAGTCACATCGACAACACCCCGATTCCTCGATGAAGAAATAAAATGAGAGAGTCTTATCGGTGAAAACCTTCATAGGCACCGAAAGGCGACATAAGATGAGAGATATAAAATGAGAGAGTCTTATCGGTGAAAACCTTCACAGGCACCATAAGGCGCCGGGAGTTGAGAGAAAAGAGAGAGTCTCATTAGTGAAAACCCCTCGAAGGGCACTATGAGGCGACAAGACAGATCAACAAAAGGGTCCACATTCGCAAAGAAATGGACACTCATTTATCCCCAGCAAGTAAGACCATCGGGCAAGTTGATTAATACAAATAGACTGGGTCGGGAATCTATGGTGCACGTCATGATCACGGGGACCAGTCATGTCATCCAGATAAGTTCTTCTGAATTTCTTTTCCCGCCAAGTATTGGTTCAGAAAGATTTTCTCCTTTTCTATCTTTTTATTTCTCTTTCTAAAAATTTGTCTTGAAAAGGATTTTTTAAAGCTTACTACCAGAGACCGAAGAGGGATTCATCTGATGCAGGGTAACCCCAACAGTCCTAAAGGCTAGCCCCAGGCAATGCAATGTTGTGCCCTGCAGTTTTGGAGGAAGTTAACTCCTAAAGGGAGTGTTTCCGGGAGTAAAAGCAGACTCCCACGGCATGTACTTTAAAGAGAAAGCAGAAAAGGGGATAAATTGAAAACCAATCCCCAGCAGGCCGGAAACCCCCAGCAAGCAACTTTGTCCACCAACCAGTTATGGGGGCACAGAGCAAGAAAAGGGAAAGAGAGGAAAAATCATCCACCGGAAAGGAACCTCCTCCCACCATGATTAAAGCTAACTAAATCCTTTTGTCTGTTGCAGGAAAGCGAAGGATTGATTATGGCAGCAGGACGCGATGCCAGGGAAATCACCAAAACCGGGGCAGAAAATTTTCTGCCGATTGTTAAAAATTTTCTCGGAAGAACGAGGAAACAATTTTAATACTTTCAGTTCTAGGTCACCCACCAGTAAAATGAGGGAATACTTTCAGTTCTAGGTCACCCACCAGTAAAATGCGGGAATACTTTTCAGTTCTAGGTCGCCCACCAGTAAAATGCGGGAATACTTTCAGTTCTAGGTCGCCCACCAGTAAAATGCGGGAATACTTTTTAGCTCTAGGTCGCCCACCAGTAAAATGCGGGAATACTTTTCAGTTCTAGGCCGCCCACCAGTAAAATGCGGGAATACTTTCAGTTCTAGGTCGCCCACCAGTAAAATGCGGGAATACTTTTCAGTTCTAGGTCGCCCACCAGTAAAATGCGGGAATACTTTTCAGCTCTAGGTCGCCCACCAGTAAAATGCGGGAATACTTTCAGTTCTAGGTCGCCCACCAGTAAAATGCGGGAATACTTTTCAGCTCTAGGTCGCCCACCAGTAAAATGCGGGAATACTTTCAGTTCTAGGTCGCCCACCAGTAAAATGCGGGAATACTTTTCAGCTCTAGGTCGCCCACCAGTAAAATGCGGGAATACTTTTCAGCTCTAGGTCGCCCACCAGTAAAATGCGGGAATACTTTTCAGCTCTAGGTCGCCCACCAGTAAAATGCGGGAATACTTTTCAGCTCTAGGTCGCCCACCAGTAAAATGCGGGAATACTTTTCAGTTCTAGGTCGCCCACCAGTAAAATGCGGGAATACTTTTCAGTTCTAGGTCGCCCACCAGTAAAATGCGGGAATACTTTCAGTTCTAGGTCGCCCACCAGTAAAATGCGGGAATACTTTCAGTTCTAGGTCGCCCACCAGTAAAATGCGGGAATACTTTCAGTTCTAGGTCGCCCACCAGTAAAATGCGGGAATACTTTTCAGTTCTAGGTCGCCCACCAGTAAAATGCGGGAATACTTTTCAGTTCTAGGTCGCCCTCAGTAAAATGCGGGAATACTTTTCTGCTCTAGGTCGCCCACCAGTAAAATACGGGAATACTTTCAGTTCTAGGTCGCCCACCAGTAAAATGCGGGAATACTTTTCAGCTCTAGGTCGCCCACCAGTAAAATGCGGGAATACTTTCAGTTCTAGGTCGCCCACCAGTATAATGCGGGAATACATTTTCTGTCTCTTCATTTCTATTCTAGGTCGCCCACCAGTATAATGCGGGAATACATTTTTGTCTTTTTATTTCTGTTCTAGGTCGCCCACCAGTATAATGCGGGCATACATTTCATATTTTTGCATTCAGGCACCCACCTGTATAACAAGAGGTATACTTTTGAGTCTTATACTGCAAATCTTGAAATCAGTAACCCACCGGAAGGTAGAAGGTTACAACAGGAATCCCCAGCAGGAAACAATAAAAATCCCCAGCACCGGAAAGCAGAAAGTTGCAACAAGAGGTCCCAACACAAGTTCAAGCGCATGAGTCAAAAGGAAGAAAAGACGCGTCTTGAAAGAAGCGGCCTGTGAACATTAAATTATGCCCAGCATAACAGATCTGATGAAGAGAGCCGTATCCCCAGAGGAACCGCCAAAAAGCTTAATGAAGGAAGTCCTGTCTCCAGCGGACCGAACAAAATGATGAAAACTGGTATTCAGAAAAGCAAAGGGCCAGTGTCATCCCCAAATTCACGGAAGAAAAGCACCGGAGGAAACACAAGCCGACAAGAAAGGAAGGCAACAAGAACAAGTTGCAGTCTAGCCTAGCTTCTTGTTTTCTTTTAAGCACGGTGTAACAAAGAGATCGGTAAGCAGTGGTAATAGCATGCAACAACAGTAACATTGCAGTCCCACGGTAGTCCCAGCTACCAAAACTTCCCGAACTACATTGACGTCTTCCTGGCTTTCCGCAACCTGATTTTTTAACCCTGCTATCAATATTTTATCCGCCCGGCTTCTCAGTTGGTTGTCGGCCTCCCTTTTCATCTTCCGGATCTGAGCTTTGAGGATCTTGCCTTCTCTGATTAATCTGTTCTTTTCTCCCTTGTGGGTAGCAGACTGTAATTGGCTTTCAAACTTCATATCCTGAACTTGTTGCTTCAGTTTGCCTGTCTCGGCAAGATATTCCCGCTCTTTGGCCAACCAGTCCCACTGCTCTTGTGAGGATCTGGAAAACTCTTGCAGGTGCGGTCTTTTAGCCGGCCTTGCGGATGACGTTTCCCCTTTGTACCAAGCCTGATATCCGGGAGAAACTTCCCCTTTTGTCCGATTCAATACACAAGTATTTGCCTCTAAGTATTGGCATTGGCCCCACATTTGGCGAACCCTTGCTTCAGGAAACTGGCCATCGGGACTGATCTCAATCACCTGGGTGCTTAAATCCTCGTCTTTTGGCACTATTTGACATTTCCCAAGTTGCCTTAAAACCCGATGCGGCGCATAAGGTTGAATGCTGTTAAGTCCCATTAAGAGAAAATGGGGTCTGACTGCTGGCATGTATATAACTTCGTCGATCGGTAACCAACCCAGCGAACCCTGCTATCAATCTTTTATCCGCCCGGCTTCTCAGTTGGTTGTCGGCCTCCCTTTTCATCTTCCGGATCTGAGCTTTGAGGATCTCGCCTTCTCTGATTAATCTGTTCTTTTCTCCCTTGTGGGTAGCGGACTGTAATTGGCTTTCAAACTTCATATCCTGAACTTGTTGCTTCAGTTTGCCTGTCTCGGCAAGATATTCCCGCTCTTTGGCCAACCAGTCCCACTGCTCTTGTGAGGATCTGGAAAACTCTTGCAGGTGCGGTCTTTTAGCCGGCCTTGCGGATGACATTTCCCCTTTGTACCAAGCCTGATATCCGGGCAAAACTTCCCCTTTTGTCCGATTCAATACACAAGTATTTGCCTCTAAGTATTGGCATTGGCCCCACATTTGGCGAACCCTTGCTTCAGGAAATTGGCCATCGGGACTGATCTCAATCACCTGGGTGCTTATATCCTCGTCTTTTGGCACTATTTGACATCTCCCAAGTTGCCAGTAGTCCCCAGCAGAGTCACCAGAGCTGTCACACTTCCTTTTTACATACCCGCGAGGGTACAAGGGAGTTTTTTTCAATTAAAGGACAATCGAAACGGGATTCGTTTATTTATTTCAGAGTCGCCACTTGGGAGATTTAGGGTGTCCCAAGTCACCAATTTTAATCCCGAATCGAGGAAAAGAATGACTCCATATTACAGTCTGCGCACCAGAAATCCGGATAAGGAATTCTGTTAACCCGGGAGAAGGTGTTAGGCATTCCCGAGTTCCGTGGTTCTAGCACGGTCGCTCAACTGTTATATTCGGCTTGATTATCTGATTTTATACAAATATGAACTTATGTGCAAAATTTTATCTTTTTACCGCTTTCTTACTTATTGTTATTATTTTACGAGAATTGCAATGTCGTGGAAACATATCTCGAACCACGTTACATCAATGCACCCGTAGTTGTTTGGCATATCTCGACTCGGTTGATATTTGGATTTGGGTCACATAAATGTGCACCCGAGTTAAGGAAAATAAATTATTAAAGGCGCGCCTAAAGCAACTAGCGTCTTGTTATTTTGGGGAAGGCCGTAAAATTCGCTAAACGGCCTGTCCTCGAATTCTAAGTATTTTAATATATACATTTAGAGGGCCCCGCAGCTTGTGCATTTTTTGTTTGTCGAGGCTCGTCTCATTCATTATTAAAAAGAATTTGCAATGTCATGGAAATACATCTCAGACCACGTCACAATCAATGTACCCGTGATTAGAGACACATTTTGATTTCGTTGAGATTTGGATTTGGGTCACATAAATGTGCACCCGAGTTTAAGGAGATAACATTATTAAATACGCTCCTAAAGCGACTAGCGCAGGGTTATTTTGAGAAAAGACCGTGAAGTTCGCTAAGCGGCCGATCCCGAGTTCTAAGTAATTAACACATACATTTGTGAGGGCCCCGCAATCTATATATTTTACTAGGCGAGGCTCATCTCATTTATTTTAAATGGACAAATCCTAAAGCGACTACATCTTTTCTATTAAAATTAGTCTCTAAAATAAATAAAGAAAATCCTAATTAATTACGAGCTTTTTTTTATTTAAGAAAGCATGACATACTAATTGCTATATTAATACAAATATTGATGAACAAGAATTTTACTAAAAAAAATTCGAAATTATAAATAAAATAAAAATTTGACAACTAATATTCAAAAGAATCAAATATAGTTAGATTGAAGCTCGCATTGTTATATATAAAAAAAACTATTGGAATTAATTATTCACAACCATTTGAAACTGGATTTAACCATAATTACTAAAGCTTAATAGAAAGTTTATTAGACTTAAACGTTTTTCTAATTTTGTTTGAACTCAAATCATGCCTTAATACCTAATTCACGAAATTTAGTTCAAATTCATGCCTTAGCTAAATTTAAGTACTTGTTCACAATTAACCTATTGTTGATAATCTTAGAACCTTCATAGCTAGTGAATTAACCCGTTTTGCCAAGCCGATTCATTAAAGACTAACTTATGGTATTTTCTCTTATTCCAATTATTATTCAATAATACATAAAATATCCTAAATACAATCAATAAAAGGAACAGAGAAAAAGCGAAATTAAAACTTCAAAATTCGATTCTTCATATGTATTTATGCTTCCACATTTTTAGCTTGCAATAACTAGTATTACATTCGTGTACCTGGTATTGGAAAACAAGAGAAGATGAAGCTGAGAAGCAGCAACAGTAGTAACAATGTAGCACAACAACGACAGTCCAGCAACACAGGAATAGACCAGTAACAGTAGGAATAGTAGTAAACCAGGAGACTATAAACGACTCCAAGTATAGAGAAGAAGTAAAAGGCAGGAAGGTTCTGACTATTTCAGATCTTAAGCAAGGCAATGAAACAGTAACTATTCTTTTTCAACTTCAAAACTCTCCAAAATGAATTTTGCCCCTGTATATTCAGTGTATCCAGAATGTATATCGGGTGTATACTTCTCACTCCGCCCCCTCTTTTTTTCTTCTCTCTATCTAGTTTTTCCTCTCTTTTTTCCACCCCTTCTTCCTAATGAGGCCTACCAGACCTAAGGAGATTCTTCCAAAGACTCCGAAGGTATGATATCAAGCTTAACCCGGCCAAATGCGCATTCGGGGTTCCGTCAGGAAAGCTGTTAGGATTCATCGTCAGTCGACGGGGGATTGAGTTAGACCCATCCAAAATCGAATCCATCCGAGATTTGCCACCGCCAAAGAACAAAACAGAGGTATTTTCCGGAACCCCGAATGCGGAATTCATAGTTACTGTCAAAATCCCACTATGCGCCGCATCGGGTTTTAAGACAACTTGGGAGATGTCAAATAGTGCCAAAAGACGAGGATTTAAGCACCCAGGTGATTGAGATCAGTCCCGATGGCCAGTTTCCTGAAGCAAGGGTTCGTCAAATGTGGGGCCAATGCCAATACTTAAAGGCAAATACTTGTGTATTGAATCAGACAAAAGGGGAAGTTTCGCCGCCCGTGGGGCCTAGGTTGATTGTAGTGGGGTTTGCCAGACCTGGCCCAACTGCTTGCCTCAATCGTGGCAATTTCTTCTTTCTTTCTTCTTCCCAACGCACCTCCCGTACCGCTCTGAATAGCCTGGGTCGTAGCCTTGAGTGCCGAGTAATTCAGGATTTTGTCAGACCTCAGATCCTCTTCTATCATGACCCCTATCTTCACTACCTCGTTGAAGGATTTTCCGACCGTTGTCACCAAGTGACCAAAGTAGGTTGGATCCAGTGTTTGCAAGAAGTAGTCCACCATTTCTCCCTCTCTCATGGGAGGATCCACTCTAGCTGCTTGCTCTCTCCAGCGGAACCCGTACTCGCGAAAACTTTCCCCGGGCTTCTTCCCGGTCCTCAATAATGTGAGACGGTCAGGGACTATCTCGAGATTGTATTGGAAATGACCTGCGAAAGCCTGCGCCAGGTCATCCCAAGTGTACCATCTGCTGGAATCCTGCCTGGTATACCATTCTAGCGCAGATCCGCTCAGACTTTGGCCGAAATAAGCTATCAGCAGCTCATCTTTGCCGCCTGCCCCTCTCATTTTGCTACAGAATCCCTGCAAATGCGCCATGGGATCACCGTGCCCTTCATATAAATCAAACTTAGGCATCTTGAACCCAGCCGGGAGTTGGACGTCCGGGAAAGGGCATAGATCTTTGTAAGCCACGCTGACTTGGTTGCCCAATCCGTGTAGGTTCCTGAAGGACTGCTCCTGGCTTTTGAACTTCCTCAATACCTCATCCTGTTCAAGGGCTTTAACCGGCTTTTCAATCTCTGCCGGTACCTCCAAGTGCGGGTTGTAGGCCTGTGGTTCGGGTGCATGGAATGTAGGCTCAGGGGGATAGTATTGCGTATCAGGAGCCTGAAACAATGGCTCACTGGTTGATCTTTGCAGGGTGGCTGATGTGGGTCCCATAAAAGTGGGAACATTTGGTGTTGGGAGAGGTTGATGGGGTGGTGGAGCTTGGGAATCATGTGGGCTTCTTTCCTGATGATAACGGGGATTCGGGAGGCTTGTTGAAGGGCCGAAGTGAGGGTATTCCGGCATGTGCCCCAGTGGCTCAGGGCTCTTTTGTGCTTTGGCTAGAGCTAGCTGCATTGCATTCATCTCTAGTCTCATCCTTTCAATCTTTTCCATTGCTTCTTTTAACAAGTGGCTCATCGGCCTTTCTTCCTCGTTACTAGTCTCTGAAGTAGTCATGCTTGTTGCTACTGGTCCTTTGGATCTGGTTTGGTAAGAGTGTCTTGCCAGAATTCTTTAACAACTAACTTGTCTGGAAACAGACAACAACAAACTTTGTTAGCGTTAGATTTTAACAGATTTGATCACAACACATAGAGGATGCAATGTTCCTAGGCAGTTAACCGTTTCTACATGCTTTGCTTCAAACAACATGCGTCATCCCGGCTTACTCATTTGTCCCTTTTTTAAAGTACTTTGGGAAACCCTGTATTTTATTTTATTTCTCCTTTTTTTCTTTCTTAAAAGCGGTCGAATCTTATGGGGATTGCCTACGTATCACGTCCCCGCGCGAATCAGACCAGGCGTAGTTCTGCCATAAGGTAAAGACACACAAAATTCTTTTTGGAATCATTAAGTTCATCATCAAAATTTGCTATTACAATTACTTCCAATAAAGAATAGCAACAGTACAGACTCCACAGTTTTTAACTTGATTTGGCTAAAAGAAAAGAAAACAACACATGGGAAAGCACAAAGCCTGAACAGGACTCGACCGAAGATTAATTTCCCAACTTAGGGGCCCACGAGGCATCATTCGGCCTTTTCGCGGCTCTAGGTGTGAGGTCTCTCTGCAAGCTTTTCAATTCATTCATGATCCGATGGACGCAGCCCATGATGGAAACAAGGAGGGTTTTCCGAGGCATTTGCTCACATGCTAGGCATCTCATGTAGATGTAGTGCCCAATCTCGTCGATCCTTCCTCGAATGTTGTCCCTTTCAACGAACAATTGCCTCATTTGTCAGACCAAATACCTCTGTTGCGAAAGCAGAGGTATTTATGAAAATTCAAAAAATAATAATGAAAATTCAAAAATAATAATAATAATAAAAAGAGTCTTTCATTATTTGTCACAAATATATACATGTATATATATATATATATATATATATATATATATATATATCCAAAAGTTTTTATTTCCAAAAAATATATATATGTCTTTATTTGTTGCAAAAATATTTGTCTTGCCAAAAAGTCTAGAAAGGTTTTTAGACCCCCAATTTTCAAAAACAAAAAAAAATCCAAAAATATTTTTCATTATTAACTTCTTTAGAAAGTCTTTTAACTATTTTTGTTTTTTTTTTTAAAAAAAAATGTATAATAAGATAGAAAAAAATCCGAAAATATTTTTCTTCTTTCAAAATTGAAAAGAAAATTCAAAATTCAAAAAAAATAATATTTTTTAGAAGCATTTCTTTTATTAAAGGTAAAATTCCGAAAAATATTTTCTTCTTCCTTTAGAATAAGAAAAAAAAACAAATGGAAATTAAAAAAATATATATATCTTAGAAGTCTTTCTTTTAAAAAGAAAATCAATCAAAAATATTTCCTTTCTCCTTTTAAAGTAGTTCTTTCACAAATTCAAAAAAGGAAGTTAGTTCATCTACTTATTCTTGATTGCCCGAACTACGCAAGTTTGATTCTCACCGGATGTGAGATACGTAGGCAACCCTCATCGGGTCCAACCCCACCTTTTTTTTGAAAATTAATAAAGTAGCAAAAACGCCAAAAGTGTATTTTTCTTTCATAGGGTCGGGTGACACCATTTATATCAAAAACAGCCAAATGTTCCCAAAAGGAACCCGGAAGGCTGCCGTTGTACAAACGGCTACCTCTTGTTTTTTCACACAACCTTAAAAATCTTCGTCCCTGAAGTGCTGAGAGGTCGTGTTCAGAAATCCTCTTGAGGAAAGTGAGCATATATATTTTTTTTGTTTTGATCAAAATAAGTTTTGTTTGTTAAAATCTTATTAATAAATGTGCAGAATGAGCACGACTCCAAATGAACCCTTTGCAATCATGAATAAAATTCCCCTCCAATTGCGGCTTTGGTGGAATGATTTAGGCAAAGAAGAGCATGACGAAATCAAGAAATATCTGAAAGGCCTCACGAGTTTGTTGGATATCAGGCCACGAGGAGATATCATAAGGGCACTAGTCCCTCACTGGGATCCTACGCACAATGTCTTCCACTTCTCGGACTTTGAACTTACCCCAACTTTAGAAGAAATAGCAGGGTATATCGGCAGTGCTGAGGCTCCATTGAGGCATAAATACCTGGTTGCTCCAAGAGCTGTGGCAGTACACCGGTTTCTGGACTCATTAAAGATAGTCAGAACAATTCGTAACCCTGACTTGGCAAAAAGTTTTTGCACTGTGAGTTTCATATACCAAAGATATGGTCACATAGGAGGATTCGACAAACCAGAAAACCAGTTGTGCAGCAAAAGTAACCGTCGAAAGTGGGATGAACATAGACGGGTTGCTTTTATGATAACTTTCTTAGGGCTCTTAGTGTTCCCAAGAAAAGACGGGAATATCGACATAAAGATAGCGGGGGTCGTCAGTACTTTGCTCACACAGAAAGATAGCACGCTGGCGCACATGATTGTATTCGATATATTCCGGGCTCTCACGTCCTGCAAGGCCGGAGGAAACTTTTTCGAAGGTTGCAACTTGTTGTTGCAAATGTGGATGACTGAACACCTATATCACCGAGCTCAGTTTCTGAGCCATGGATCCGCTGACAGGACCTGCATAGAGGAGTTCTATACCAGAGTTAATGAGGCCTACCTACCTAAAGGAGTTTCGGCATGGACCTAATCGAGGAAAAGCGAAATTAAAACTTCAAAATTCGATTCTTCATATGTATTCATGCTTCCACATTTTTAGCTTGCAATAACTAGTATTACATTCGTGTACCTGGTATTGGAAAACAAGAGAAGATGAAGCTGAGAAGCAGCAACAGTAGTAACAATGTAGCACAACAACGACAGTCCAGCAACACAGGAATAGACCAGTAACAGTAGGAATAGTAGAAAACCCAGGAGACTATAAACGACTCCAAGTATAGAGAAGAAGTAAAAGGCAGGAAGGTTCTGACTATTTCAGATCTTGCGAGGCAATGAAACAGTAACTATTCTTTTTCAACTTCAAAACTCTCCAAAATGAATTCTGCCTCTGTATATTCGGTGTATCCAGAATGTATATCGGGTGTATACTTCTCACTCCGCCCCCTCTTTTTTTCTTCTCTCTATCTAGTTTTTCCTCTCTTTTTCCACCCCTTCTTCCTAAATTTTCTCTTCTATTTATAGCAAAATTTTCGAAATTTTCAGATTTGTTTTTTTATTATTTTATTATTTTTTTAATTAAAAGAAATCCCACTTACAAATTGCTTTTATTTTTTTAGAAAAAGAAATCCCACCTTTATTTACTTTTATTTTTAAAATTCCAACTTTAATTACTTTATCTTATTTAAAATCCCACTTTTTATTTTTTTAAAAGAGAATCTCACTTTATTTAACTTTTCTTTAAAAAACAAACCACTATCTTTTCTTTTTCTTTTAAAAATGCTACTTTCAATTACTTTAAATTTTTTAAATTTTCAGATACCTTTATATTTATTTTTTAATTCCAACCTTATTTTACTTTTAAATTTTTTAAAACTTTTTACTTTTTTAAAATTTTCTACATTCTTTTAATTTTTTAAAACTTTTTACTTTTTTAAAATTTTCTACATTCTTTTACTTTTTTTTATTTTTTTATTTTTTATTTTTTTAAAATCATTTCCGAAATTACTATATATATATATATTTTAAAATAAAAATAATAAATAAAATAAAATATTTTCGGATTTTTTTTATATATAAAAAAAACAAAAAATAAAACTATTAATAGTGATAATTCACTTTTTATTTTTTATTTTTTTGGTTTTGTTTTGTGTTGGACAAAAATGAAGAAGGGGTGTTGGGTTAATGGAGCGGACCGGATCGACCCGGTTTGAAACGGACCGGGTCATGGGGAAAGTTGGGCAATTATTTGGGCCTGTGGTTTGAAATTGAAGAAGTGGCCCAATCCGATTTTTCTTTGTATTTTTGTTCTTTTTTCTTCTTTTATTTTTCTAAAACTAAATTATAAAAGTACTTAAATTATTATTAAGAACTAAATTAAGTTATAAAAGCGCAAATTAACTTTCAATAACAATTAACGCACAATTAAGTAATAATTAAGCATAAAATTGTTCATTTGGACATTAAATTCTAAAAATGCAAAAGATGCCTATTTTTGTATTTTTTATTAATTTAACAAATAAACATGCATAGACAAACATACAAATAGTTACACAAAATATCACAAAAATTTCACACCAAGAAAAATTATTTTATTTTTGAATTTTTTGGGAGTAATTCTCATATAGGGCAAAAATCACGTACTTACACTAACTATGGTTTAGCATTACATTTTATAAATAAACTAAGGTTAACCATGCTGATTAACACTCCCCCTCAAGCTGATTGTTGATACAGATTCTTCAACCCCAGCTTGTTCAGCAAATGCACATGTTGAGCTCTTCCCAAGCCTTTTGTAAGTATATCTGCTAGTTGATTCTCAGTGTTAACATACTCCGTCTTCAGCAGACCTTGACTTAGTTTTTCCCTCACAAAGTGGCAGCCTATATCAATGTGTTTTGTCCTTTCATGGAAGATTGGATTTGCTGCAATTTGGATTGCAGCTTTACTGTCACACACCAAAGTTATAGGAAGCTCAATCTTGACACCAAGTTTACCAGCCAGGAAACTTCTGCTGCACATGAAGCCATGCTTCTAAACTTCGCTTTAGTAGAGCTCCTAGACATAATGCTCTGCTTCTTAGATTTTCAGGATATCAGTGCACTTCCAAACTTTACTAAGTACCCTGTAACTGATCTTCTAGTTTGTATACATGCCCAGTCTGAATCACAAAAGGCACTTAGTTGATCTGAAGATTCTGCAGGCAAGAAAAGGCCTAATCCAGGAGCTTCTTTTATGTGCCTTACAACTCTCAGTGCTTCTTCCATGTGAGACCTCTTGGGATAATGCATATATTGACTGAGAACTTGAACCACAAAAGCAATATCAGGTCTTGTCATAATAAGATACAATAGCCTTCCAATGAGTCTTTGATAAGCACCAGGATTGTCAAGATTTTCATTTGTTTGGGCACTGTCATTTTTGAAGTGATTATCATACTCTACTGAGGTTAGCTTCTGATTCAGTTCTAGTGGAGTTCCTGGTGGCTTTGCACTACTCAAACCAGACTCAGAAATTAACTCTAATGCATATTTCTCTGGTACATAAGAATCCCTCTTTTGGACCTTGCAAACTCAATTCCTAAGAAGAATTTGAGCTCACCTAGATCCTTCATTTTGAATTTCTTCATAAGATCTGATCTAGTACTACATAATAGATTCTGATTGTTCCCAGTAATAAGGAGATCATCAACATAGACAAATATGGCAACTATATCATCTCCATCTTTCTTTATGAACAAAGAATAATCATAATGACTTTCTTGAAAGCCCATGTTGAGTAGAGCCTATGTCAACTTTATATTTCACTGCCTAGGTGCCTGCTTATGTCCATAGAGAGACTTATTTAATTTGCAGACCTTCTTCTTAGACTCCCCCTGTCTGGTAAACCTCTCAGGCAATTCCATGTAGACTTCCTTAGTGAGATCTCCATTTAGAAAGGCATTGTGGACATCCATTTGAAAGATCACTCACTGTCTTGAAACCGCTAAAGTAATAACAGATCTAACATTTACAATTTTGGCCACATGAGAGAAAGTTTCTCCATAATCCAATCTGATAGTTTATATGGGTCCACCAAACTATAGAATACCTGATCCTCTATGAGCTTACACTGAGAATACTTATGAAGCAGTAAGTAAAATAGACACGGGATTTTTACGTGGAAAAATCTCACTCAAGGAGACAAAAAACCACAACTTACACCTGTAGGCTTTTCAACTTCACTAACTTGTAATCACACTATTATAAACCACTTTGTAATGACTCTATTACAAAGACTTCAACTTAACTAACTTTTGATACTCTTACCACAAGCCACTTTTTTACTCTCTAGTTACAAAGACTTTAACTTATGACTAACTCTAGTCACAACATAAACTTAGAAGGTTTGTGATTTTGGGTTTCCTAAAACACAGCTTGTAAGAAAGCAAGATAGGAGTTACAATAAAGAACAAATAACAAGATTACAACTCAACTACAGATACACGTAGACTCATTGTGAAACTGATCCTTTAGTGGAGTTGTCTTCTTGTTCTTGACACACTTGTGACTTCAATGCTGGATCAACACTTTAATGTTTGAGAGAATATCACTAAATGCTCAAGTGAATATCTTGTGCCTTGCACCAGGTTGTTATACTGCAAAAGACATCACAATGGTGATGTCAATTCTTGGTACACGGTTCTTCCCAATGAGAAGTGACTGTTGCACTGTCTGCTACACTGTCGCGTGTACAGTTACAGGGCAGTCACTTCCTGCAATTGCGTTCCAGCAATATAGTTGACTTGTACTTCTGTCAGAGAACACTAAGGTATCAGGTCCCTGTCGTGTTCCTCTTTGTAGCAGTTTATTAACTGGATTTCAGAGTGAAATTTGTTCTTTTGAAATATGTACCAGGTGATTCAGGTTCTCTATCTGGTTCTTAACGGTAAGTTTATTAGATCATCAAAACATAAGAAGTATAAGGCAAAGACATTGAAAACCCATCAATTTTTCCCTTTTTGATGATGAAAAACTTAGGCAATGATAGTATTTGTTTAAAGCAAAATAACCAGATGAGGTACCAGGAACTTCACAAGTTCCCCCTGACCTTTTGCTTTTGATTCCCCCTTAATCAGATCCCCTGTTTTGAATCAATAGTTCCCCCTGACCTTCTGCTTTTGATCCCCCGTTTCACAATCGTTTCACAATACTATATGCTATTATCTTTCCCCTTTTGGCATCATTAAAATACACAAGCAAGAAAATAGCATAAATAAGTCTAATACAACCAACTCATGCCACATATATGCACACAACATGACAGAAAAGAGAAGCTAAAGGAGGACAACATTGTACAAGCAAAAATATGAGCTGTTTCATTGATATAAATAATGGACTGAGCAAAACAGGAGCAGTAATAGTGAAATCCAGTATGCCATCAGCAAAAAAGCAAACAAAAATAGAAACAACAGCTACAAAACGTCATAACAGAAGACAACTGGTCACTAGGAGGTATCTAAGAGACATTGGAAGAGGGGTCTAGGAGAAAAAGCAACAAGGGTCTTGAGAACCAGGAGGCAGCACATTTGTAGACAGTTGTTCTTCAAGCAGTTTTGCGTGAAGCTTATCATTTTCCTTTGTCAGGCGGGCAACTTCTTCATTAACGGAACCGGGTCCTTGAACCGCTTGGCTAAGCTGAGTTTCTAGTATGGCATTCTAAGACCTCAACCTTCTGATCTCTTCAGAAGCAACATTTTGAGCATTGATCAGATGAGAAATGGTTAAGATGCTTCCACCAACCCATTCTACACACTCACATTCTTCCAGAGTGGTTTTAGAGAAGGTTTGCTTGAGTGTGCCCACTTTGAGATTAGCCAAGGGGGCCTTGTAAAACTTAAACACTTGAGTGAGGAGAAAGCCATATGGAAGCCCATGATTTCCACCTTTAACGTTTGCCACCTTTTGCATATGATCTATCATGAAATTGCCCGATCAAACATACGACCCTATAAGACTTTTTGAGTTCTCAATCTCTCCTGCCAAAGACCACTGTCACTGGGCATGGTCTTTAGAGAACCAGGTTCCCCTACAGTTTTCCGTTTTTGTTTTCTAGATCTTTTAACAAACTTCCCTTTCTAACTTACAAGTCCCACAGTATCTCCTTCGAACATAACTTGCTCAACTATACTCTTCTTAGACTTACTGCTACCCTTCACGAATGCTCCACTTTGTTTTTCAATAGCTTCATCGGAAGCTTCATCCACATATTTTTGGACTTTTATAGATTGTTCTACTAAGGAACTGGGTTCCTTTAGAGCATCTTTGTCAATCTCACCCACAGGAATGCTCATGTCAGTCACAAATTCCCCTTGATTCATCAACCTCTTCTTTCTTGTCTTGACACTCCTCTTACTTTTCTGCAAGGTAGATCCAAAGCCCTCTTTCGGCTTCAACCTGATAGGGGTGACTTGGAAGAGGATTCTGAGGATTAGGATAATCAAGAGGTTCAGGAGTGGATTTATCTGGAAGAGAATCATGTCCTCCAGCAGGTTTTTCTGGGATAATTTCATGGATTAAAGACTCGAAGAGTACCATGGTTCTTTCGTCGCCTAGGAATAGAGTTTCTTCCCCCTGATACTCAGACAAGAGATAGGTTCTTGCATTTAACAGACTCTCAGCAGCGATAGCCATGATATTGTGCGCTGCTTCCTTTTCTGGTGACTCTGTGAGAGCCACTGATTCCAAAAGGGAGGAGTTCAGATACTTCAGGATCATCCTCAGAGACCTCTAACATCTGAGAAGTAACCCTTCCTGAGTGTTTTTTGGTGAGATTAGAGGAATCAGGAGACATGGGGTTTTCAACACATGGAAAGAAGATAGAGTTTGAGAGAAAAGGAAGAACAATAAGAAATGAGGAGGAAACAGGTGTGGGTATAGTAGCATTGGAAAGAGTGAAAGAGTGAATTTCTGGAAATGACTTTAAGGATGATAGGGAAGTATGAGTGGTGTTAATGATGAGAGAAGGAAGCGATCGTTCGATTGCCATTATAGAAGGATTTGACAGGGAAGTTGAGTGAAAGAGAAGTGAAGAGAAGATCACAGAGATACACAAGAGATGAAGGTTCATGGCTTGTTGTGAAGAAGAAAGAGAGTTTTATGGGAAGAAGGGCGAATGATGAGAAGAAAGAGAAACAGGTTCTAAACAGTCCTGAAAATGGCGGAAGGTTTGAGGGAAAACGTTGTCGTGCAGAGGAGATGAAGGGATTTGAAAGACAAGACATGACATGCAGATTTTGAAAAGTCGGATGATGTGGCAGTTGAGTCAATTTTGTTAACCTTTTTTTAGAAAGCATGCAAAACAACACATTACTACTAACTTGTGTTATAGAAACCTGATACACGAACAGTTTTTGAAAAAGATTTTAGTAGCTCTTCTTTCGCAGTTCATAATTGTACCTTTAGCTTCTATGATCGTCATATGTATTTACCTGCAACGGTATCGATGTGAGTTAGGTTTGGCCAGAAAATACTTTAGCCAATTTTACCTGAAGGTGATTTTTCATAGCCAACTGATGGAGAATCAGGTTCTCTATTAGGCTTTAATAACCCCAGCTTCACCCTGTTTCTTTCAAAATGTTCCCTACTCAAGGCTTTGGTGAAGATATCTGGAATTTGGTCTTTTGTGCTGCAGAACTTTATACAGATCAACCTTTTCTCCACATTATCCCTCAAAAAATGATGCCTCACATCAATGTGCTTGGTCCTTTTGTTTTGAACTGGATTCTTGACCCAGTTAAGTGCACCGGTGTTGTCACATAGAAGAGGCACACCATCAGTAAATACCCCAAAATTCTCCAATTGCTTCTTAATTCATAGTAGTTGAGCACAATAGGATGCTCCCGCTATGTATTCTTCTTCAGCTATTGAAAGAGCCACTGAGTTTTGCCTCCTTGTGCCCCAAGAGATGAGACATGATCATGGCAAGTGAACCATTCCAGAAGTGCTTTTTCCTATCCATAAGATAACCTGCATAGTTAGCATCAGCATACCCAATTAGATTAAAACTCTCAACTGAGGGGTAATACAGAACCAGGTCCTGTGTTTCCTTAAAGTATCTCAAACTTCTTTTGGCAGCCTTCAAGTAAGATTCCTTGGGATTTGATTTTGGGCTCTATCTGTAATAAAAATACAGAAGGGGCTAGGGAATTTTTGGATTTTGTTCTTGTCTAAATCTAGAATGAAGGGGAGTGATTATGTTATCAAGAAGATGAGAGCTTTTGTGTTTCCAAGTGGGAACTGAAGTTTGATTAGTGGAGAAACTGGGTAAATTAAGTAGATTTCCCTGCACTCCTTGTTCTGCTAGTTGTGGAGTACCTTGCACTGCATCTCCAATAGTTTCTTCAGCTTCAATGGTAGTAATTGAAGTATCAGGTTCCTCTTGAGAAGTGGAAGAGGATGTTGCATTGTCTTCACCTGTCTCCTTCATCTAACTCATCATATCAGCCTTCCCATTTGAAACATCAGATATTTTTCAGGGACCAAAAGTGGTTCATTATATTGATCATCATTGTTCCCTCCTTTGTTAGAGGATGATGTTTCGTTGAATAGCACATGAAAAATTTCTTCCACATAGTGTACCCTTTTGTTGTAGACTTTGTGGGCTTTGCTTTGAGGGAAGTGTCCTAGAAGGGTTCCTCCATCGCTTCTTACATCAACCTTCCCGAGTTGGTCCTTCCTGTTGTTGAGAAAATAGCATTTGCATCCAAAGGTTCTAAGATGAGTTATCTTTGGTTTTCTTTCATTGAGCAACTCATAGGAGGTTTTGTTTAGGAGGGACCTGATCATACACCTGTTCACCAAGTAGCAAGCATCGTTTATTGCTTCTGCCCCCAATTGTTTTTTTGGCAATTCCTTGTCAATGAGCATTATCTATTTCATGTCTTCCAGAGTTTTGATCTTCCTTTCAATAACACCATTTAGCTATAGAGTCATTGGTGCTGAGAAGTTGTGAGTGATACCTTTTTCATTTAAAGACTCATTAAATTTTGGCATTGACATATTCTATCCCGTGGTCAGATCTGATACGTGCTTCCTTCAAGTCCATCTCCACTTGGATCTTCCTAACAAGTGTCGCAAATACCTCAAAAGTCTCTTCCTTTGCTCTAACAGTGTCCAGGTGGATCTTGACTTTGGCAGCCCACGAATCAGGTTCTTCTAAATCAGTTCACTCAGAAGTGAGAGTCTTGAGTGTTCCAATCCTTTATGCCAAGGTTTTACATCATTGTCGACTGCCTTCAAGCAGCTCATATCACCAGTTTGTAAGGATTTAAAGTTAGAGAAGTAGATGTTCTTGTTCTTTTGGCGACTAAGACCACTTCACCAGTTACCAGATTGGTAACTGTACGCATTTTTGATAAGAAATCTACTTTGCTCCCTTTATCACAGATTTGAGACACACTCAAGAGACTGTGCTTCAGGCAATTCACATGGCACACGTTCTCAATTAAGTATAACAGAGACTTTCCATCTTTTCCAACATCGAGAATGTACCCCCTTTTTTTATATATATACACAGGATACATTCCCTTTTCTGCAGGGCTTTCAGTGAGAGTCAGTCCATGGTGTTTCTAGTCATGTGCTTTTAGCATCCACTAATCATGAACTATTGTAGTCCACTTCCTCTCACTGTTCGCTGCACATATAAATCATGGGTTAGATTTAGGAACCCAAACTAGTTTGGGTCCCTTGTTATGAGAAAATGGATAGATAAGGGCTTTTCTAATTCATGCAGACAATATTTGTTTCTTACGAGCGGTACCTAGTCCCTCTTTAGTAGTCACTTTTTAGTAAACACTTTGTTTTCTGAACAGATTGAACCCTGACCTGGCAATTTCTTTGAAGTGCCCATTATTCCCACAGTGGGTATAAAACGAGTTATCAGGAACAGTGACGTACTTGCTGTGAGGGTTATAAGGAGTTTTCTCCTTTTGGAACCCGATTCCCTGCCTATTTCCACTATTGTTGAAGTACATGGCAGTGACAGTATCTGAGGACCAGGTCCACTTTAGAGATTTCTCAAGATCAATTTTTACTTTCTCCAATTCAGTTTGAAGTTACCTATTTTTCTCAAGTTCACCACATAAACTAGTTTTCACATCACTTAATTCCTTCTCAAGCTTGATGCGTGTCTCACTAGCTACTTACTTCCCTTTCCGAATACTCACAGCCTTATGTTCTGATTTGAGTCCCTCAATGGTTTCCTCTAGGTCAGTAATTATCACTAAAAAGTCACCTCTCTTGCTCAGTAACTGCAACTTTCTGTTCTAGAGTGTGTTTTTCATTGCTAAAGCCTTCTATGGTTTCCTTCAAATCAACAACCACTACCATAAGGTCATCTCTCTCATTTTATACACTATTTATTTTTTCATTCAAAACTTCCTTTTCTTTTTCAAGATTAGCTATGGTCTCATTTAGATCCACTACATAGACTACCAGATCATCTCTAGATTGTTCAGCATCTCCTAGCTCTATGGTCAAGATCTCCTTATCATTAACAAGGCTATAATATGCATCAATTAGAACATTTGCTAATGACCTTAACTTTTTAGAAGAGTAGGATTTCAGATTTCTCTGAACATCCCTGAAATTTACCTCATCATTTTCATCCTCTTCATCATCGTCAGACTGAGCCATCAGTGCAAACAGTGAGTCATATTTCATTGCTTCAGTTTCCACTACCATCATGGAGCTGTTTTTTGCATCTGGTTCCCTTTCTGATTCACTGGAGGAGTCTCCCCAAGCAGCAAGAGCCTGCTTCACAATATTGTCAGTTGCACTTTTTTGACTAAATCGTTTGTCTGGAACTGGGTTCCTTTTTGCTGCTTTGTCAGGGTTTAGTTTGTATTGATCCTGTTTTAGAAGTGGACAGTCTTTGATGAAATGCCCTGGCTTATGATGGCGTTAGCTCACAAACCGGGGTGCATTTTCTGTCTTTCTAATTATATTTCTAGGTTACTATTTTCACTTATGATAGATGCTTACCTTTACATATATAGTACTAAACTTAGTTCATCATTTATACATGCATTTCATATTGTAAAAACACATGGAAAAAGCATGTACAAAATAAATGTAGAAATAAGGGCGGGGCCTTACACTGAAAAAATCATGAAACCATTGTGATATAATGAACTCCAACTACTTGGTTAACTTCCCCACCTACCTTACCTCTGACACTTGGAAAAAATATTAATGCAACTTTAATCGTTGTACGCCTACTTTCCTATTCTAGTTTCCCTTGGCATTGTGGAAAAATAATTGGTACTTCTGATTTCTTATTTTGAAGTAGAAGGAAGAGACAGAGCTGTAGATGGAAGATTCAATAATAAATGTTGTCTTATTAGGAGTAATATCGTGGACTACACTCTTTCTGTTAATAAGAAAGGTGTTTCCAAAACGTTCTTTTGATTTCTGCAACCGTTTGGTTTCCACAGTCCATGCATCTTTAGCAGTAACTTTGGCTTCCCTCTCTGTTCAAGATTGGAGCTGCCCACTCTGTCCCGTGGCCTCAAAATCTTCTCCCAAGCAGGTATATTTTCTATTTTCTAATTTTAATTCGTTTGTTACGGTGATGTTTAGGTTAGTTTGCACGTATTAACAAATTCATTGGGTACCTGTTACCTCCCACTAGCATGACTACTAATAATTCTGCCCACTTAGACTTAGAGCGTGTTTGACTAAGCTTATAAGTTGGTCAAACTGGCGTATAAGCACCTTTTGACTTATCTACGCGTTTGGTAAATACTCAAAGTGCTTATAAGCCAAGTGCTTATAAACTAAAATCAGCTATAAGTCATAAGTTGGTCACCCCCAAGTTTCCAACTTATGGCTTTTCTAGTTTGACCAATATTTTTACTTGTTTATCCTTAATAATATTTTTTAATTCACAAAATACTTTTTCCAAAATAAATTTTCTGACTTTCTCTTCGTTCCATATTTGTTATTAATTCTTTTCTTCACAAAGAAAATTTTTAATTTATAATCTTTTGAAAAATTTAAGAGTATTTTAGTCACTTTAACAAAAAAATAGCTTATCAGCACTTTTATAACTGCTTATTATCAGTTTCATCACTTCTATTCAAACAGATAAATGCTTATTTTAAAAATAAGTTTCAGCACTTCAAGCTTATCAGCTATTTACAATTAGCTAATCCAAACGGGCTCTTAGGCAGACAAAAGAATCAACTTGCGGTTTTTGCCTCTATTGGGATTTGAACTCCAGTATCTCATGACTTTCATCAACCGTTAGGCCACACTGTTGAGCATATTTTTTTATCTTAATTCTTCGTTTAACTCTAAATATGACTCTTGGGAAAAATCAAACAGATGAGGGCACTTGCAGTAACAGCGGCCTATCTTATTTATGATTTTGGATGTTGCCTCTTTGACAAGAATGTGAAGATTGATAACTTAATTCACCATTTGGTGTGTGTTGTTGGAATTGGAGCTGGCCATGCTTATGAACGGGTAATTAATAAGACTATCTTATCCTAATTACAATTCCGTTTTTAATTAATTGGTTTTAAGTACCAAATGTTTACTCCCCTATTGCAGTGTGGTTCAGAAATGGTTGCGACGCTATGGATAACAGAAATTTCTAGTCCATTCCTCCATCTGAGGGAGCTTCTCAAAGAACTTGGATACAGAGACACTGACCTTAACTTTGCAGCTGATGTTAGTTTCTCAAATTTTAATTCATCTGCATTTACATTTTAATTTTATTGAAAATGTATATATGTATATAATAAGATAATAGTCATTTTGAACCCACTGACTCTAATTCATAAATTCGCCTCAAAACTGAACCATGAAAGTTTTATCCTCCAATATGGTCACAAGCACACTACTAGCCTAGGTTGCTCAGACTGTTCACTTTCGGTGCCGACTTGTGTCAACACGACGTGGGTGTGGATCTGGATCCGTACAGGGTCTAATCAACCAATTTTGGGTACTTTAACTTTGTTGGAGAAATTTGGGACATAGACATTGAATTCTGAAATCAAAACAAAAGCTAGGGTGACGAAAATAAAATACCTTGTATATGGAAATTTCTATGTCAGTCCTTTTCCTTTTATCTATTGCTCGGATTCTCCTCTTAATTAACATTTTCTCCTTCTCAGGATACCTTATAAATTTTCCACATAATATCTCATAATTTGGATGTATTTTTGTAACTCTATTTTTAGATATTTGAATTATTCTTAGCTAAATCTCCGCGCCCATATCCGTACGCTCTTAAAATTTAGATCATGAAGGATCCGATCTCTGGATCCGCACCTGTATTAGATACCCGCACCCGAGTCCGACAACTTAACTACTAGTAAAGCCAAGATTGATGTTTTGCAGGTTTTGTTTGCAGTCATCTTCAGCATTGCTAGGATGATAGGGGGGCCATATCTTGCCTATGTTACTCTTTCTGCTGATAATCCAATCCTCATAAAGGTAATGTTCTACGCTGTATTTTCCACACAAATTTAGGATCAAATGTCCCCTACAAACATTTTATATTAGAATAACAATTAATGTTCTTGAAATTTCTAGGCCATGGCTTTGGGGCTGCAACTTGTCAGTGCTTACTGGTTCTACAAGATTGTGAGGATGGTGATGTACAAATTTTCAAGGAGAACAAAATCTGCAGCTGTTTTTTCAAAGAAGTAATTTGCTGACTTATCCAGAAACTCAATTTCTTTTGTGCTAAAAGTATATTAGCGTTTGAAGAGCAGCAAAAAATCACTTTAAGGCTGACTACTTTCGCAATCTCCATCTTTAATTATATCAGCATGATTTTGATAGCACAAAAGAGATTGTACCTTGTTGACTGCAACACGGATTCATTTGTCCTACTGCAGACATGTTATTAAGGAGAGGCGGATTTAGGACAGGTTCTATGGTTCAATCAAACTCATTACTTTAGGCTCGAATTGTGTACACATGTACCAAAAATAAATGCAAACACATTAATTAGAAAATCGCATTTTCTAAATCCACTGACTCTAGATCCGCTTCCGGATCATTAAGCAAGCAGCTCCATTAAGAGCAAATAGAAAGAGCACAATCCTTTGTTTTGAAAGAGCATATCTAAACCAAAGTTATAACTCCACGAGACGAAAATGACTGTGAACTTCATTACCAATTCTCAATTCAGCAGAAGTGCAAGATTGCTAGTTTAACAACAGCATCATAATCCAACACCAAAGAAGCTGAAAGAATATTCCAACACCACCTATAATAAAGAATAGTATGTGCAATAAATGGCACCCAAAATAATTATCCATTGAATCGAATAATTCGGTTGCAAATTTAAATTTTTGGATAAATTCACAAATACCTATACAACCCAAAACAATTAGGAGCGCTACATAAACCAAATTATTTACCCAGAATTTGGGTTCTCGGAATAGTACACACCGTCTGAATCAAAATGCTTACACATTCTATCATCGAATATCAGCCAGCCATTGAAGAATACTGATGCGGCACCACAACTCTTTTCTCCTTTTCTTTTTTTCCCTTTTCGAATTCCATTATTTTTCCATAGGGGAGGCAATTTGAACTCAAATCCGCCCAATTTGCCCAACCCGCCTAGAGATTAATGGGTTGGGCTACAAACATTTTAGCTCATGGGTCAATTAAGGCTAGACCCAAGTTAACACATTATTTTTTAGGGAAATTTTCATAAAGCATTATCTTTTAGTAGTAATTAGTCATCTATAGATATCATTTGCTATAATATGGATTATAGATACCTTTTCTGTGGTTATAAGATGTGTTTGATGTATTTAAGCTATTGTATTCATGAATACAATAGCAAAAATAGGCGTGGATCAGGGAAGTCAAGTTAATCAGTTGTTGTTTTCGACTGTATTCGACTGTATTCATGGCGTGAAACATGGGATTACAGCTGGACAAATTATTGTATTCGATTGTATTCGGCTGTATTACGGCGTGAAATAGGGGAATACACTGTTTTTAAACAGAAAGTGAATCAATTAACATAATAGACTCCTAATATAACTCAATTATAACACACAAATTTTGTATTTTCCATTATAAAAAAGATTCTCAACCGAAAAACACTCCAAAAATATAACAATCTTCAGAAAAATTATATAATACATCTGAATACATAAATTATATTAATTTTAAAAAACATATGAATACATTCATGGCATATAACGAGACAGTGAATACAAATGAAATACATAAAATACAGCAGGATACATTGAAATACAATGGAAAAAAAGACAGTGAATACATGAAATACATGGAATACATCAAGATACATTAAATTACAATGGAAAAAAAAGACAATAAATTCAATGAAATACATGAAAATACAACGTGATACGTTGAAAATACATTAAAATATATTAACAGAAATCTTCTTCTCATCGCGATTAATTGAATACCAGGGCTTCTAATTTGATTGTAAAGATTAACCTTTTTTGTATTAGGCCACCATCCGACGGGTTCCATTTTGAGAAAGCCTTCCAATGCTTTATGCATCCCTTGAAAACCTAAACCCAACAAAAAGAAAACATTGTTGAGCACATCCGCACAAATATAGTATTGTGTTTATATACGCTATAGGTATATTTTCTCAATTAGAGAAGTCATCGCTGGGACATTTTTGGGTTCAATTTGAGAAGAGAATATCTCCGGTGACGGAATTTCGACGAACGTGTGTATACACAAATTTTCTTCCACCATTGTTACACCGGAACTGCTCTAAAATCCGATGCTTGTTCGAGACTGGGCCAGGCATAGCGACAACTTTGAATTGGTGAGAGGAATTTTGAGATTGAGCATCGTGTTTTCAGGGAATGGAGAAAGAGAATGGGATGTATCAAAGTAGAGAGAGAAAGAAAATAGTGTAACTGAATAATGTATTTAGTGGCTTAGGGCTGGGAGGTAACCAAAATTAAATATTTTGCTATAAACCTTAAAAGGTATCTATAGAATATAATTTTTTTAAATGGTATTTATTTAAAATAAATAAGATGTTAACCTTTGCTATAAGAGGTAAAAATTCCTAATTTTTATAGCTCATTCTGACTCATTAAGCAGCCCAAATACAACCCATGAAACTCACCAAAAACAAAGAGATCTCAACGCAACTTATCTAGAAATTCACTTAGTTGCCCCATTTTTTTTTTTATATTTTCAATTTTCTGTTCTTTTGTTTTTTTACACCACCCACTCACCCCAACCCTCCCCTCACCCCAACCCCACCTGCAAAATATTTTTCAACTTACACATTTTAAGGTAAAAGGTTTTTTTATGCAAGATGAACATGATTCTAAAACATGGGTCAAGTTGAGCAGGTTGGGTTATGACTCATTGTTTAGTCCATCTTGACCCAGCACATCTTAGCCCAAGTACACTTTGAGCTCGGTTGGGCAATGACCCATTTATTGACCTAACCCATCTTGACCCGCCTAAATTCAGCTCAACCCTCTTATTTGCCACCCCTATAATTCTCCCCAAATCATTTATTTTATTTTCTCTTTTTCTTCCTAATCTGATTTCATTCACTTTTTCGGTTCCGTTTTTTTCTTCTATATCAATAAAAACAAATAACTGATACAGCAAACATTTTTTTTTCATTTTCTCTATACCAATCATCAGAAAATAACTTATTTAATATATCTTTTTCTTTATTTTTGATATGTGTATTACTGTAGGTGTTTCTAGCATATTGTATATCAAAATAATATATCACCATAATAAAATAAATATCAATATAATAAAATGATATATTAGTGTCTAAGGTAATAGTATACCGAAACGATATTATTGTATGTGAACTCTTGCATCAACTTTTGGTGTAGTGAATTATATCTCAATAAAACTCCATCAAATATCTTGTTTAAGAAATGAATCGAAAAAAATATGAGAACTACGTTGAAATTTTTTAAAAGGTTTGGGTTTGAAATTTCAAAAAGGTTACAAAAAAAGAATAAAATTGTGACAATATAGTATTACATTATATAATATACTATAGCAGTTTCATGTTGCATTAAACTATATACGGAAGAAATGTAACGAGCCGACCGGTCGTTTCGGGTATTCACATTCTGTTTGGTAGTTTGAAGTCTTGATTAGCTTCATATGATGTATTACAACTTGCAAGCATAGTTAGTTTTGATTTTCAAAAAGTTCCGGATTGATTTGGAAGAGTAATTCTCAATTTAGAAGTTTTAAGTTGGATGAGTTGACCAAGGTTTGACTTGTGAGTAAACACTCGTGTTTTGATGGTTTCAATAGGTTCATATGATAATTTTGGATTTAGGCTTATATCCGGATTTAGATTTGAAGGCTCCTAGGTTGATTTTGCTTTATTTGGCAAAAGTTGAAAATTTGAAAGTTTAAAAATTTTATAAGTTTGACCGTGAGTTTACTTTTTGGCTATCGGGTTCAGATTGTTATTCCGGGACTTGGAAGATGTCTATTTTGTCATTTGAAACTTGTATGCAAAGTTTGATTTTGTTTCGAGTTAATTTGATAGGATTCAGATTCGTTGGGTGAAGTTGACGGTTTGAAAGTTAAGAAAATGATCTTGACCTTTGATTCTTGGTTTTGATGTTATTTGTGATGTTTCGAGCCTTTGGATAAGTTTGGATTATATATATGGACTTGTTAGCATGATTTGACGGGATCGAGGGGCTTGGGTGAGTCTCAGGGTGGTTTTGGACTATTTTTAGGCCCATTTTAACTACTAATTTTTGGCTATAGGTGTGTACATCCCGATCGCGGGGCTCTAGGCCGCGTTTGCGAAGAGTAAAATGCATTTATGGAATTGTGAATCGTGGAGGGACTGTTCACGATCACAAAGAAGAAATATTTGTTGTTACTGGGCTGACTTCGGGAGCTTATATCTTGCAATTTATAAGGAATTTTGAGGTGATCCCAAAATAAAAGTTGTTTCCCTTTGTGTCTAATTTTCTGAAAATCAAATCGTTTATTATTTGAAACTTTGTACAAAAAGTTATGGCCATTGTAGAGGCTGTTTGGGAAGAGTTGGGCAAGTATTTCACAAGTTTGGTCATCACGATCGCGGTGCTTCTTGGCCGCGATCGCGAAGGGTAAAATCATGCTGGACATTTTGTGAACCGCGATCGCGAGATTGGTGACCGTAATAGTGAAGGAGAACGACTAGCAAAGCTACGTCTAATTTCGGGATTTTGAGTTTATTTTCTTATTTTTTTGAGTTCTTAGAGCACAAGTAAGGCGATGTTGGAGGATATAAACACCCAAATCATGAGGGTAAGTAACTTTATCATTATTTTGATTATATATTTTATTTTTTTTCATGGGTTATTACACCTAAATCAAGGATTTGAAGAGAAGAAATCGAGGGTTTTTGACTTGAACTTAAGAGAATGAATTTTGGGGTTTTGAACATGAAATTGAGGTTGGATTTGAAAATCAATTATATATTTGGACTCGTATTTGAATATGTATTCGGGATTTGTGAGTTTTGTCGAGTTTCAGGGTGAGAACCCAGATTGACACTTTGGTTTACTTTGAGTATTTGATTAAAGATTTGACCTTTATCGTTTGAGTTTGATTCCTATGGTATTATTTGATGTTTTTAAATTGCTTTTGGCTAGTTTCGAGCTATTCAGAGGTCGATTCATGTGGGATGACGCTTCTAGAGTATCTGTTTGACTTGTTTGAGATAAGTATCTTGCCTAAATTTGGTTTAAGGAATTTTTCCTACTAATTGTTATTATTTGCTACATACGGGGATGATGTGTATATGAGATGACGAACATATATACATGTGCCATGGGTATTCATGCTCGGGGTAGATTCTAGCTCACTCTATCTTTATTTGGTTGCATGTTCTACTTGATTTTTTATGTATTATTTTATTAGTTGTCTATTGATCGGGTCAAACCCTACACTACTATAGAGTGGCAAGAGCGGTCGATGTGTTCCCCAAGGAGCTAATACAATGTTTGGAGTTGGATTCCTATCTAATCTAGCAGTGTGTAGTGCTCTTAACTATACTTCCAATCATTCTTGTTTGTTTGTTTGTTACTTCTAATTTTATACTAATGATGTGCGAAATTAATCTAAGTAGATGTGTTTGTAGGGTTTTCTAAATGGGTAAAGAGGCATTAGGAAAGTGACTTACTCCTAGGTGAGTATCGAACGAGATCTAGAACTTAGGGCAATAATGTTAAAGTTGGGATCATGATATAACCAATGTACGAAGCTACTCACTCTATACCTCTCGGTAGTATGAGTGAACGTGACCTAATTGGATTTCTCAAGCCCAATTGGGTGTTTAATTTGTGCAAGCAATGTTGTCTCAAGTCGAGTATTACTATCTCTAGGTTTAACCCTTTAATTGGGGCTATCTATCTCTTGAATACACCCCAATTCCTTGTTGGCCTGAAATTCCTAGACTTAGTCTCTCTTTCTTAAGAAGAGCCTAAGTCAAATAGGCACAATTAGTGTTTGCAACCACTAATTCAACATAGAAAGCATAAATTAGGCCAAATAACAATCACCCATAAACATCTAAGCCCTAAAATAAAAGATCCATCAAACTATCACACTAGGGTTAAGCCACAACCCTAACTAATGGGTTTAGCTACTCATAATTGAAGAAGAAATCATAGATTGAGATGAATAATAATCTATAAATTGTAATTACAAGATAAGAAACTAAGTTTAATTGCTAACATAGCTACAAAATTAATCAAAATGGACAAATATGACGTTTCACGTGTTCAGCTAACGTAAGATAACCTAAATATCTGAAAAGAAAGTATTTATCCACAACTAAATTTTCGGACAAAAATGCCCCTGACGGAGGTACCGCTAATAGCGAAAAATGGACCGCTGCAGCGGTGAGGCTACCGCGGACCACGATCTTCAGCTTTTTCTCAGACTCCAGGCTCTCTGAATCTCCCCTCCGCGGATCGCAGTAAAAGGACCGCTGTCGCGGTAGGGGTACTGCGGTCGTATAAAATCATCGCGGGCCGCGGTAACTTGCAATGCCTCAACTTGTATCTCTCTGAACCTTGCCATTGCAGACCGCGAGAAAAGGATTGCGGTGGCGGTGAGTTTTCTGCAGTCGAGGTGGATTTTCCGCTGTAGTGCTGCTTTGACTTGGCTTTGAACTTGTGCAGGTTTCACTCCTTTTTGAACTGGTTATGACATCCTTGTCTCCTTTTGCCCAAACACTGTAAACAAGCATAGCCAGTTAGCTTTTGGGAATACTTGTACATATTTTAGTCCAAAACTCAAGCAAAAAGGAGCATGAACTAGACTAGAATCCCTAGTTATCAACTCCCCCAAACTTAAGCTTTTGCTTGTCCTCAAGCATACAAAGTAATTCTCACCTCCTCAAGATAAAAGAAAGGAAAATTCAGCTGTTCTAAAGTAACCTCATCAAGAATCAATTGAGACTAACAATTACCCTCAACTTAAATACATTATCAATACTACATAACCTTTTAGCACCATGGCTATAGTGCGACACAAAAGTATCAAGAGTTGACTCAACTCATCAAGGAAGCTCTTTCTATTACATTGGTCGCTGTGGAACCCAAACTCATACACCTCAACTCTCCATAAGCAAACCTCACTTTTAGATTGTAGCATTCAGAATGAGGATTGTAGAAAACACACTCATCTCTCTCAAAGGAAGGTCACAAGTCCAACTCTAAGTACCATAAGCTTTCCCCTTATGTGAATCACCACTAATGTAAGCTTACTCAACTCAATATAATATAGGGATTTTGTGGGAATGTAATGAAGGCTTTAGGTTCAAGGTAGGATATATTGGTCTAAGAAGGTTTCATCTTCCCTTAAGCACTTCATTTGCTTCATTTTGGCATACATTTTCTTGACTTTTTGAGTCATTTACTTCTTCTTTAGGGGCTAGAGAGACACACTGTCACTCTTTCTTGTTCATTTCAATTCTTTTTCTCCTTTCTAATCTCTCCATGCCTTTCATCTTTTGCTTTCGTAGAATCCCTTCATTTCTTCTACACTGTTCATTTTCTTTTTGAATTTTTGGCTTTTCTTTATTTTTCTTTTTCTTTGCCTTTATTTATCTTCATTTTGTAACTTTTATCACTTTTGCATTCCTCGCCTCTCCCCTCAAACTTATGCTTTTGCCTTGTGCTAAGGAAAGATAGGGTGCCAAGAGAGGATCATTTTAGAACGGAAAAAAGTTTGTATCATTGTTATTGAAAGAATAAGGGCTAAGGCTCAACAGGGTTGTCTAGGGATATCATCATTGGTAGGCTATGGATGTTTTCAAGTTTCAATTGGGATCAAGGAGAGCATATAATCACTTCTCAAGTCGAGCTTCACTTTGGATTTTGCCTAGACAAACATTCAAGGCAAATTCTAGACTCATTGGCACGGGACTTGGACTTGTAAATCAATACTCACCACATAAGCTATAGGATTGCTAAAGAAACAGAGTCGGGGGCCCGCAATAACCTTAGCTAAGATTTGAGCAACACAAATGGTTCCGATAAACCACTCGATGATTGTTTAGCCAACACAAGAGTCTCAAGGTCACAACTATCACCATCCTATACACAATAATTTGTTTCTAACCATAAGGTCAAAGATAAATGTGTTAGGCCCAAGTGAAGCTTTTCCTGAGGCACCATTGCTTACTAACTACTATTTACACAAAAACAAAAAGAAAAACAGACTCAAACCCTTAAGAAGGTTGTCATGCCATCCATCACCGGGAAGAGCCACCCGGTTCACACACACTCCATCTTTAGAAAGAATCGTGGCATTACGAAAATAAAAGGCTTATTCATCACACAAAATTGTAAAATAAGAAGCTACGAACCGAAAAAGAGACTATTAAATGAAATAAGAAGCTATACTATTAAGGAAATTGCAAAAGAAGCTATGAAACAAAATGCGGAAAGTAAACTGAATATGTACAAAAGGGGGGTTTAGATGAATATACATAAGAAGGAATGAATATATACATGAGTGTAACTTTATATACAGACCAAACTAGAACAATAATGAAAAGTAAAATAAAAGATAAAGTTATATACATACCAAAAGTGAAAAATAAGCATAAAGAAGGAAAATAGTGCCATAATTACAGTCCAACTATCAAATCAAACTACCAAATCAAAAATCAAAGTAGGGCCACCCCCTTAAATGAAAGCTAGCATTGTCCTCAATGCTAACTAACCAAAAATTAAGCTCAAAAAGGAAAGATAGAGAGTTAAGAAAAACTCCCTATGGATCCTCCGTCTGCATGGGGTCCTATGGTAGCACGAGATCCTGTGGCTGGGCACCTGGATCAGCTGTCCCGGGAGCCTGTGGCTGGTCAGAAGTAGCACCCTCTGTCTCTGCCAACTCAATCTCAATATCATCCACATGGGGGATCATCCTCCTCCTCTTGGGAGCTCTCTCAATCTCCTGCTCCGGAACTTGCTCTATCTCAGCTGCTGGAGGCTGATCATGCAATAGCAGCTCCAAAGGCAAGTGATCAGCTGCCTTCATATTTTCCACTTCTCCCCTCAATTCCTTGACCGACTCCTTCGAGGCCCATGTCTTCTTCAGCTTCTTTATGTATTTGTTCAGCTCCTTCGGTGTTTTCCCTTGTTCAGCAAGAGCATCTATTATAAGCTTTTGGTTATCAAGGAGCTTCTTCTGGTTGTCAAGAAGCTCCTTGAGAGTCTCCTCCACCGAAGCTGGCACCTGTGGCTGTGGGGGCACTGACTGCGCTGCCACTGAACTAGAAAGTACATACAACTTAGAAGTTGATGCCTACATCCAGGTGTTGATACTGGAGAGTGTTTGGCTCAATCTGTGGGCAGTCAATGGGTATGTTGAGGAGGATGTTTGGAGTGGTGGAAGTAGATGGTCCGGAGGTAGGCTCTGGTATGGCAGTGGGGGGCTGAGAATAAGCGACTACTACTACTGGCTCTTCAGACTAGCCAGTAGAAGTAGTGGCTTTGCCCTTGGGATCTTTAGCTTTGGGGTTATCCTCAGCCTTGAGGCTGTACCATGAAAAGGTCATCTTGGGTTTCATCTTCATGTTAAAGTTCCTTTTCTCCACATCCTAGTCTTCCAAATACATTATAAGGAAATTCGGAAAGGGGTATGATCTGTCACCCTTATTGACCACCCTAGTGATCACCCTAGACATGACATTCCTGATATTGATCGGGAACCCTACCATAATAGCCGCTACCAATATCGCTCAGGAGACCGACATGGAGTTTCATGGGTAGTGGGGTCCAGCCTGCTGCATATAAAAGTCTCCCACCCCTTTGCCTCAAAGTTTAGGGTTTTCCTCAAGATTGCAACTCCTGATGTCAACTATGCTGGGGTGGTGCCTGGGAGAGCCAGATACGATGTCAATCATGGACGGGCTGCCTCATAAGGTGACAACTTCTCCAAGTACAATGATTCATCTTCCTCATTAAAGCCCAGGTTCCGCACTTTAGTCACTTTGGTATCCCTCTTGATATGAGAGGCATTGGCGTAAAACTCTTTGACTAAGTGCTCGTTTGCCTCTGACACCCTGCTGGTGAAGTAATCCCATCCCACTTGTTCATTGAATTGTTGTTTCACATTGGGGTTGTGCGGCAGGAGATCCCTCTTTATGAACTAGCACTCATGAATAAGCGACCTTAGAGGCCACCATTCCCGGAACTTATGATAAGCCAGTTCACTGACAAACCATTTTTGCCACACCTAGGGGTTTCTAGTTCTCTCCACACCCCCGGGTTGGGGCACACCCCTCCCTCTTCATCTGATACCCTAGTATCTACATCTTGTCCAGGTGACGAAGGTGTAGGTGAGGTTGAAGCTGATCTGTCACTGCTCTCTACCGAGCCCTCAGACGACTCAAAAGAAACATGAACTGAAGCATGAGCACTATGAGAGGCCGGAGGTGTAGGTACATCTCTCAATCTATGTCTCTCCAATAAGTTGGGTACATACTCTGGCACAGAATTAGACTCTGAAGCCTCCCTGGAGGGCAGGTACTCACTTCTCTCAGAATGGGAAGCAGCTCTATCTGCAACTCTGATAATTTTTCTGGTTTCCCCAATTGCTTTCCAAACTGCTGGGGTCAATTTATTCATGCCTCGTCCCCTACCTCGGGAGGACTCTGCTCTATCCTTTGTTTGTCACCACCTCCTCTAGATTTAACCATTGTTCGCAAATATTAATCAGTTGAAACTTGTAAGTTAAAAGACTAGAAGAAGCAGTGCAGAAAAATAGTTAACAGTGCAAAACAAAACTGCAGATCGCAAAAATTCAACTGCGGCCGCGAAGAGGTGGGATTCAGACTACCCACTCTCTAATTCATTAGCACCGCAGACCGCGAAAATGCACTACGGTCGCAAATATCGCGGACCGCGAAAAATCAACCGTGGATCGCGGAGAGGTGGGACTCAGACTACCCACTCTCTGATTCAATTGCACTGGGGACCGTGAAAAATGGGGCGCGACCACGGTAAGTGCACCGCAGACCACAAAAAATGCCACTGCTGACCGCGGTTATCAAGACTTGAAAATATCTCAAAATATAGATGACCACGGACCACGAACAAACAATCGTGGACCGCAAAGGTCAAATTTGGGCTCAGCACCCAGGGTTTCAAATTTTTCCTACATTTTAGCATTAATCAAGACATTATCATTCCACTAGGTAGTTAATCACCATTTCTGACTAATTAAAACCTAATCTAATTAACACTATGGAACCCTAAGTCAAAATTAAAAGAAAAGAAAAGAAGAAGAAGTAATAACTATCAATTTAAAAGAAAATAAAAATAAAATTAAAGACTAAGGGTTGCTTAGAATTACCAGATGTGAAATGTGAAACAAATTCAACTCAATTCTTGTGTTTGTGCAAGCTAGGGCGAGAGTGAACAGTAGTGTATGGTGTTTGAGAGAGCAAAGAGCGAAAAGTGTAAAAGGGGGCCCTGAGCATATATTTATAGGCAAGCCTTGGGACCCACTTATTCTTACCTACCGCGGCCGTGGTAAATGCACCGCGGACCGCGATTGTGAAACTCAGAAGGTCTATTGCTTTGAGACCACCGCGGACCTCAAAAATCCTCTATGACAGCAGTAAGCCACCGCTGACCACGAAAAATACACCGCGACAGCGGTTGAAATTTCAGAGAGCCTCCACTTTTGACCTTTTAGCACCACTGACCGCGACCGCATCAGCGGTCTAAACTTTAGAGAGTGCCCATTTTTTCCAGATTAGTCCTGCACTGCATCAAACATCCCTATACATATGTCACAACTAGTTAGTTCAAAAGAATATCCTACACTAAGAGGAAAATCAAAGAAAAACAAAAGGAAAAACACATGGGTTGCCTCCCAAGAAGCGCCTGATTTAACGTCGCGACACAACGTAGGTTACCATCAATCACTTGAGATGGATCATTGCCACCACATGGTTGTCATCAAACTTGCCAAGATAGTGCTTGAATCTATGACCATTAACTCTACAGATCTCACCATTTTTGTTTTTCAAATCAAGAGCACCAAACGGAGTCACAAGCACCACCTCAAAAGGTCCACTCCATTTTGATTTAAGCTTACCCGGAAACAGTCGTAACCGAAAATTGAACAAAAGAACCAAATCACCCACTTTGAACTCCTTTCCACGAGCATACTTATCATGAAGGTACTTCATTTTGTCCTTATACAAGGATGAACTGGAGTAGGCATGAAACCGGAACTCATCAAGTTCATTAAGCTGCTCCACCTGAAGATTTGCTACCACATCCCATTCAAGATTTAACTTCCTCAAAGCCCACATGGCCTTTTGTTCTAACTCAACCGGTAGGTGGCAAGCTTTCCCAAACACCAATCGGTACGGAGACATACCAATCAGAGTCTTGTAAGCAGTCCTATAAGCCCAAAGAGTATCATCCAATTTCTTTGACCAATCGGTCCTATTTGCATTGACCGTCTTTGACAATATACTCTTGATCTACCGGTTGGAGACTTCAACTTGCCTAATAGCTTGAGGATGGTAAGGGGTAGAAACTTGTGATTGACACCATACTTTGCAAGCAAAGTATCACATGCCTTATTGCAAAAATGAGACCCTCCATCACTAATGATTGCTCTAGGAGTGCCAAACCGAGTAAAGATACTCTTCTTGAGAAATGCCACAACACTCTGGGCCTCGTTGTTGGGCAAAGTCATAGCCTTTGAAACATAATCAACGGCCACAAGAATATACGTGTTGCCACAAGAGCTTACAAATGGACCCATGAAATCAATGCCCCACACATCAAATATGTCAACCTCAAGAATAGTGGTGAGAGGCATCTCGTCCTTTTTGAAATTCCACCCGCTCTTTGACATTCATCACATGTCCTAACTAATTCACTTGCATCCTTGTATAATATGGGCAATAAAAACTACAACTTAACACCTTCGAAGATGTCCTCGCCCCACCATGATGACCACCATAGGGGGATAACTGACAAGCATCCAAAATACTCAATTGCTCATCGTTCGGAACACATCTACGGATCACACCATCATTATAGATTTTGAACAAGTACGACTCATCCCAGTAGTATTCCAAGCTATCCCGTTTAAGATTCTTCCTTTGGTTAGAAGAGATCTCATACGGAACAACACCTTTTACAAGGAAATTGGCAATATTCGCAAACCAATGCATACTATTCATAGACACAGAGAGGAGTTGCTCATCGGGAAATGAATCATTAATCTCGAGGCCATCACGGGCCTCCCCTTCTCCTCCAAGCAGGACAAGTGGTTTGCCACTTGGTTTTCACACCTTTTCCAGTCTACAATCTCCAAATCAAACTCTTGAAGCAATAAGACCCATCTCATCAACCGAGCTTTGGAATCCTTCTTCATCATCAAGTAGCAGAGTGCAACATGGTCGTTATGAACTATCACCTTGGCACCCATGAGATAAGGCCTAAACTTCTCCATTGCGAACACAATAACCAATAACTCTTTTTCCGTCACCATGTAATTCACTTGAAAATCATTCATTGTTTTGCTTGCATAATACACCGGGTGAAACATCTTATTCACTCTTTAACCCAAAACCGCTCCTACCGCAACATCGCTTGCATCACACATGAGCTCAAAAGGTAAGCTCCAATTGGGTGCGGTAATAATGGGAGTGGTTGTCAATTTGTACTTGAGGACTTCAAAAGCTTTCATACATTCTTCATTGAACACGAACTTGACATCTTTTTCCAATAACTTGTACAAGGGGTTCACTACCTTAGAAAAGTCATTGATGAATCTTCGGTAGAACCCCGCATGCCCAAGAAAACTTCTAACCCCCTTGACTTAGGTAGGAGGAGGAAGCTTTGAGATCACTTCAATTTTATCCTTATCCACCTCTATGCCGTGCTTTGAAATCTTATGGCCGAGGACAATGCCCTCCTTGACCATAAAGTGGCATTTTTCCCAGTTAAGCACAAGATTGATCTCTTCACACCGGGCCAATACCTTGTCAAGAGTCTTCAAACATTCATCAAATGAGTCACCCACAATACTGAAGTCGTCCATGAACACCTCCAAAATGTCCTCCACCATGTCGGTAAATATTGACATCATACACCGCTAGAATGTAGCCAGTGCATTACACAACCCAAATGGCATACTAAAAAAGGTAAAGGTACCATATAGACACGTGAAAGTGGTTTTCTCCTGATCTTCCGAAGCAATCAAAATCTGGTTGTACCCAGAGTATGCATCCAAGAAATAGTAGAAGCCATGCCCAGCAAGTCTATTTAGCATCTGGTCAAGAAAAGGAAATGGAAAGTGATCCTTGCGGGTCACTTTATTCAGCTTGCGGTAGTCCATGCACACCCTCCATCCGGTGACAGTCCTGGTGGGAATCAACTCATTTTGCGCATTGGTAACCACGGTCATACCACCCTTTTTTGGCACACATTGCACCAGCGAAGTCCAAGAACTATCCAAGATGAGGTACACAACCCCTGCATCCAACCACTTGATCACCTCCTTTTTCACAATTCTTGTATAGCCTCATTTAACCTCCTCTGATGTTCCACGGAGGGCTTGGAATCTTCCTCAAGAATAATCTTGTGCATGCAAAAGGTGGGGCTTATCCCTTGGATATCAGCTAAAGTCCATCCAATTGCCTTCTTCCATTTTTGGAGCACCGCCAATGTGGCATCTACCTGCATGTTAGTAAGACAAGAGGAAAGAATAACTGGCAAAGTTGAACTAGGGCCTAAGAATTCATACCTGAGGTGTGGAGGCATCGACTTCAACTCCAACATGGGAGGTTCCTCGATTGAGGGCTTTGTTGGTGGAGTCTTCCTATTCTCAAGATCCAAAAAGAGCTTCCGAGACTCATAAGAGTACGAGCCTATTCCATGTAAAGCATTGACACACTCCACCCGACCTTCATCCTCATTTACATCAAGATTCAACAATACCGCTTCTAGAGAGTCCTCCACATTGATCATTGCACTAGTATCATCAACTATCACTGCCGTGGCAAGATCCACAAAAGAGTACACTTCAGTACTGTTGGGCTGCTTCATTGACTTGCACACATGAAAGACCACATTTTCATTACCCACCCGGAAGGTGAGTTCCAGTTGCAAGGAAAGGTCTTCCCAATATGATCGGAATCTCATAATCAACCTCACAGTCCAATATCACAAAATTAGCGGGAAAAATGAACTTGTCTACCCGGACAAGAACATCATCTACAATACCAAGCGGCCTCTTCATAGTTCTATCCGCCATTTGCAACCTCATTGAAGTATCCCTCGGTTTCCCAATACCCAAAGTTTTGAACACGAAGTAAGGCATAAAATTGATACTTGAACCCAAATCGCACAATGCCTTTGCAAAATTAGCGCTCCCAATGGTACACGGGATGGTGAAAGCGCCAGGATCTTCAAGCTTTGGAGCCATCGAGTGCACAATTGCACTTACTTGGTGAGTCATTTTGATGGTCTCACAGTCCATGGATCTCTTTTTTGTCACCAAGTCTTTCATGAACTTGGCGTAACCCGACATTTGCTCAAGAGCTTCCACCAAAGGAACATTGATTGATAAGCTCTTCATCATGTCAATAAATTTTCTAAATTGGTTCTCATTCTCTTGCTTTGCAAGCCTTTGAGGGTAAGGTGGAGGAGGCCTTAGCAAAGGAGCCTTATCCTTAAGCACTACCATTTTCGGTATGTTTATTACGTGTTCCCTAGACGGGTTCACGTCATCTTGGGTTTCCACCTCATCATCATGAACATCAATCCTCACTTCTGCATTCACATTCTCTTTTCTCACTTTCTCATCAACTAAAGGAACATCATCATCTTGCACTTGAATCTCATCACTCATAATTTCCTTTTACTTGGAGGTGTTCACTTCACCACCTCGACCACTTCTAGTAATCACCGCCATTGCATGCCCGGTATTGTTCCCACCCTTCGGGTTTACTACTGTATCACTAGGTAGAGCCCCCTTAGGACGAGTATTCAAAGATTGTGAAACCTGGCCAAGTTGAACCTCTAAATTCCGGATTAAAGTATTGTGGGATGCCAACTGGGCATCGAAGTCGGTGTTCTTCTTCATCATTTGTTCAAACATCATCTCGATCCTTCCAATATCATTGTTTGACGAGCTAGGACCTTGGGACGGAAATGGAGGTGGGTTATTTGGTTTTTGACACATCGGAGGCCTTACAAAGCCTTGCCCTCGATTCCCTTGATTGCCATTATTCCAACCCCTTGATTGTTGTTTCCTCCCCAATTGTTGTTGTTGCCACTCCAGTTACCCTGATTGTTCTGGTTTCCCCAATTTTGATTGTTGTTCCCCAATTTCTATTACCTTGTTGGTTTTGATTCCCCCAATTTTCTTGGGATCTCCATTGTCTTTGGTAATTTTTCCCCTTTGTCCTTGGTAATTTTTCACATATTGCACTTCTTCATTTTGCTCATCATAGCCCTCATCTTGATTGAAACCACCACTACCTTGGCCATATTAATCCGGACTACCTTGACCTTGTTGACCTCTTTGTCGCCTCTTGTTGACCAACATGTTGACACCTTCAATAGAATTCACTTGTCTAGGAGCTTGAACCTGTTGCAATTGAGCTTTCACTAACTGGTTCATTGTGGTAGTTATATCTGCTATTGCCTGGCCATGATCATGGAGCTCTTTGTGCAAGTGGATGACAGTAGGGTCACCCTGTGACACATTGGCTTGACTTTGCCAAGTTGAGGAAGTATCTGCCATCTCATCCAATATTTCACACGCTTGATCATAAGGTGTGTTCATAAAATTTCCCCTGCTAGCTGGTTCAGCACACACTGATTGGTCGTGTTAATGCCACGGTAGAATGTCTGCTGAATCATTGCTTCGGTCATGTCATTGTTCGGACATTCTTTCACCATTGTCCGATATCTCTCCCAGATCTCATGAAGTGGTTCATTAGGTTCCTGTTTGAAGGACAAAATCTCATCTCTCAAAGTCGTCATATGCCCCGGCGAGAAGAACTTTGCTATAAACTTATCCATCAACTCATCCCAAGTAGTGATGGAATGGTTGGGAAGCCTTTCAAGCCAGTCCAAAGCTTTCCCTCTAAGTGAAAAAGGGAACAATCTCAACCGAAGTGCATCATCTGACACATTTGTTTGCTTTCTTTCCCAATAGGTATCCACGAAGCCTTTAAGATGTTTGTAAGCATTCTGATGGGGAGCACCTGTGAAATACCCTCGCTACTCCAATAAAGTCAACATCACATTTGTAATTTGGAATGCCCGCCAGATCCGGGATGGGACAATTGCACTAGCATATCTTTCGTTTGGAAGCAACCGAGGAGCCGCTCTTGGAGGTGTGGGTTGGGAGGGGGGAGGGTCTGGAACATTATCATGGGTCTTGCGGCCTCTTCTTTGAGCTTGAGACACTATAGGTACCTCATCATCAACATCTACCTCCTCTCCCGGAATAGCATTTCCAAGAGGGTCATTGTTATTATTCGCCATTTTGTACCTGAACTGGAGACACACACAAATTAGTACCACAAAAGGAAAGAAAAATAAGACACAAAACTATTTAGATAGATAGCCAAAACCATTAGCTCCCCGGCAATGGCGCCAAAAAGTGATCGCGTCCAATCCTACACCACTACAAAGTGGCAAGAGCAGTCGATGCAGCTTTTACCTGAGAAGGTCGAGTTCGAATCCACAAGGAGCTAATATAATATTTGGAGTTAGATTGCTATCTAATCTAGCAATGTGTAGTGCTCTTAATTACACTTCTAATCATTCTTGTTTGTTTGTTACTTCTAATTTTATACTAATGATGTGCGAAATTAAGCTAAGTAGATGTGTTTGTAGGGTTTTCTAAATGGGTAAGAGGCACTAGGGAAGTGACTTACTCCTAGGTGAGTATCTAACGAGATCTAGAACTTAGGGAAATAATGTTAAAGTTGGGATCATGATATAGCCAATGCATGAAGCTACTCACTCTACACCTTTCGGTAGCAAGAGTGACCTTGCCCTAATTGACTTTCTCAAGCCAATTGGGTGTTTAATTTGTGCAAGCAATGTTGGCTCAAGTCGGGTATTACTATCTCTAGGTTTAACCCTTTAATTGGGGCTATTAATCTCTTGAATACACCCCAATTCCTTGTTGGCCTGAAATTCCTAGACTTAGACTCTCTTTCTCAAGAAGAGCCTAAGTCAAAATGCACAAATTAGTAATTCAACATAAAAATCATAAATCAGGCCAAATAACAATCACCCATAAACATCTAAGCCCTAAAATAAAAGACCCATTAAATACCCATACTAAGGTTGAACCACAACCCTAGCTAATGGGTTTAGATACTCATAATTGAAGAAGAAATCATAGATTGAGATGAAGAATAATCCATAAATTGTAATTACAAGATAAGAAACTAAGTTTAATTACTAAACTAGCTACAAAATTACTCAAAATGGACAAATACAGCGTTTCACGTGCTCAGCTAACGTAAGATAACCTAAAAATCTGAAAAGAAAGTATTTATATACAGCTAAATTTTCTAAACAAAAATGCCCCTGACGGAGGTACCACAGACAACGAAAAATGGACCGCTGCAGTGGTGAGGCTACCGGGGTTGTGGTAAATCAACTGCGGACCGTGGTCTTCATCTTTTGCTCAGACTCCAGGCTCTCTGAATCTCCCCTCTGCGGATTGCAGTAAAAGGACCACTGTCGCGGTAGGGGTACTGCGGTCGCATAAAATCATCGTGTACCGTGTAACTTGCAATGCCTCAACTTGTATCTCTCTGAACCTTGCCACCGCGGACCACGATAAAAGGACTGCGGTCGCGGCGAGGCTTCTGCGGCCGCGGTGGATTTTCCGCTGTAGCGCTGCTTTGACTTGGCTTTGAACTTGTGCAGGTTTCACTCCTTTTTGAGCTAGTTATGATATCATTGTCTCCTTTTGACCAAACACTGCAAACAAGTACAACAAGTAGTCCCAAACTCAAGCAAAAAGGAGCATGAACTAGACTAGAATCCCTAGTTATCAACTATGTGCACACAATAAACCATGCTCGAAAAATACTAAGGTTATTGGTATAGTGTTTTGAACATGATGAGCAAATCTTGAGACTTATGCTATAATTGCCTCAGAGATAGATACACGTAGGTTATGAACACACATTCGAATTTGTTCTTATGATGTACCTTGATTGGGATGTGTACACTCTATGATACATATGTGATCCTTCGTATGACTACTTGTAATTTGTTGCTATAATTCATTTAGCCGTATTCATGCCTTATCCATATTTTTATTGCTATCATGTCCGTGTGTGCTTTATTGATAAGTTATGAGGATATGACTCTTAATGATAATTTGTTATCTCATATTGTTGTGATTATGACACTTGTGGACATGTTGAGCGGATTGATTGTGATGATATTATGGCACGAGGTCTTTGCCGTGCGATTGTGATGATATTGTGGCTCGACGTCCTTGCCGTATGATTGTGATTGGGGTTATCAACATGAGGTTTTTACCGTGCGATTGTGTCTATTATTGTGCGCGTGGGGAAAATAAGGGTGGAGTTTTCTCGGGTTGCCCTCGTGGCAAAATAAAGGTGGTGACATGTGCATGTGGCAAAATAAGGGAGGGATTTCATTGTTATGTGCACATGCGGCGAAACAAGGGTGACATTGTGGGAATGTTGTGTGTTGGCCTGTGGGCGATTTTATTGATTATGTTTGTGTGGTGGTATGAGAGTGACATTCGTATTTGTGTTTATGACTTCTTTATGTGTGTCACACATTTTTACATAGTTTGTTGCATTGTTTTTAACATGCTAATCTATGTCTCTATTATTATTTGATGATTTGATTGTCAAAATGTGTTTTACATACGTGGAGTTGATATCTCACCTTATATTGAGTTATTGGTAGCAGATCGGTTGTCTAAATAAGAAAGTTGCCATCGAGCATTGCTATAGTTGATTCTTGAAAGGTTCTCTTGAACATGTTATTTGGCATTTGGTACGGAATAAGATCATGTATCAGTATTGAGCACGAAAATTATGTGGTACATGCCTCTTTGTTAGCAGGGGTTGGTGCAAGTTGTATTTGTTGAACATAACTAATTGTTAGGGTTTGTTTATTTCCTTATCCCAATTATGTATCTTTACTGTTGATATTCTTTATTATGTGATTGTCTTTCTGGAAGATTTTCTCGGTATTATACCTGTTATTGAGCTGCACAGGATCTGCAAAGCGTTTATCTTTTGACTTTAAAAAAATTTCTTACTACTTCTCTGAGGTTAATCAAGATACTTACTGAGTATATGTAGTTGGTTGTACTCATACTACACTTATGCACCTTGCGTGCAGATTTTGGAGCGGAGTAGCTGTGTAGACGAAGCTTTGCATTGGAGATGTACTAGCGTATCAGATTCATGCTACCCTTTTATTCATGGTAGCTTAGGATTTCACTTCTCTTTATGTAACTTTCAAACAGATATTGTATTTATTCATTTCACCATATTTGTAAGTCTAAATCATAGTGGCTCATGACTAGTACTATCAGTTCTCAGGGTAGTTGTATTAAATTCTTTGCAGTATTATTTTTAATATTGATGACTTTCTTATTTTAATAATGACTTGGACTGTTTGGCTCACCTATCTGCTTGGGTTAGGTGTCATCACATTATTGATGTGATTTTTGGATCGTGACATGAAATATATGTTATCTATCAAATAGTATATTATGTTTTTTGTTCAACGTCAATAATCTCTTCGTATTTGACTCAAAAATATTTGTCCAAAAAACCACAAAGCGACTCGAAAATCTTCTTCGCATTAACTTAAAATTCAACCACAAACTCAAATCAATATTTCTTTTTTATGGTCATGCAAATCAATATTTCAAGAACAGCCCAGACAGAACCATATCAAAATAACTACAAACTCAATTTATAAGTTTGTATTTGCCGAATTCATTTTAGAAGTGTTTTATGCAATATTTGATAAGTAGATTGTATTTGACCACTCTTTTCAAAAATACTTTTGAGTACTAAATTAGAAAAAAGACAGTAAATATATAATTTACAATTAATATCATTTTAACAGAGAACTGAATTTAGAAAATATATATTAAAAAATTAATCAACATAAAATTAGTTTTCCAAAGAAATAATATCGGGTATATGGTATTACATATTATTTACATGATCATTCAAATATATCACTATACTTCGTCTAGAATAAATTAAAAATCTGCTCCTAAAATCTTATATAAACAAAAAAAATCTATTTATAGTAGGGAGACTTTCAAAGAAGAATAATGAAAAATAAAAACCCATGAAAAATAAGAAAAGGAGTGGTAAAAACCAAAGGAAAAAAATTAAATTAACGAGGGAGAATTTTAAAAACAATTTTTTTGGTGAGAAATTAATTTTCTGATTTTGCTTCTTGGAAGAAGCAAAAATTTGTAGTCTCTTTCTGCCACGACCCAAGTTCTCCCTCCGTGAACCGTCGTGACGACACCTACTCTTTACAACTAGGTAAGCCTAACATTTGCGAAATAATAAAATGATAATATAATTTTAACAACTAACTGTAACAAAACAACATAACTGAATACCATGCCGCTTGGCATGTACAATAACCAATTACTCAGCAATACACAATATGCCCAAAACTCGAAATATCATGAGTTACAAACTACAGAAAGAAAATAGTATCTCTATACTCAGGAGTCAAGCAAAAGGAAATACAGGAAGTTTTTGACATGGGGAAGAGTAGAAAGGGACTCCGAAGTATGCGAACGTGCAGATATACCTTGAAGTCTCTACAACTTGCTCGCCTCACTGATAATGCAACTGATAAGCAGTACCTAGATCTGCACACGAAAAATATGTGCAAGGAAGGGCATGAGTACACCACAACGATACCCAGTAAGTGCCAAACCTAACTTCGGTCGAGTAGTGACGAGATCAGGTCAGGGACCTACTGGTAGATGTATAATAAAATAAGATAGAATGAAATATCGAAGTAATGATAAATACTAAAATTTAACAAGAATGAAATCACAGAAAAACAACAGCTCAGTACACAAAGATAACAACAGGGGATCTCCCAGAATACCATCCCGTAGTCCCAAACGTAAATGTGCAGGGGGATTTATCGAAATACCGTTCCGTAGTCCGAAAGTAATTATGCAGAACAGGGGGATCTACCGGAATACCGTTCCGTAGTCCCAAAGTAAATATGCAGAATAGGGGGATCTACCGGAATACTGTTCCGTAGTCCCAAAGTAAATATGCAGAATAGGGGGATGTACCGAAATACCGTTTTGTAGTCCCAAAGTAAATATGCAAAACATGGGGATCTACCGGAATACCATTCTGTAGTCCCAAAATAAATATGCAGCTCAAACAATAGAAATAACAGCTACAGCAAGAAAAATCTACAATTTCGACCAACTACCACTCAAGGAAAAATAGAAATTTCACTAAACATGCTGCACAGAGTTCATATAAGCAATTAAGGCAAGTAAACATGCTATTCTCAGCTAACAAGATACTACGCATGCTGATATAACTCACATAAGAAGAAGAACATGTTATTACTCAGTGAAAATCGGGTTTTTAAATAATTATCCCGAGTACATACTCGTTACCTCACATACAAGACGCTCACATATCAAAATAGTACCAAATCCTAAGGGGAGTTCCCCCACACAAGGTTAGATAAGCCACTTACCTCGAACCAAGCTCAATCAATCAGCCACAATGCCTTTTCCACGAATATCCGTCTCCGAGTGGCCCAAATCTAGCCAAATCAATTACATAACGTAAATATAGCTATAAGAAACTAATCTAGCTAATGAAATCAAAGCTAAAGAAAGAAATTAGAAAAACGCCTAAAAAGCCTCCCCAGGCCCATGTCTCAAAATCGGGTAAAAGTCACAAAATATGAACACCCATTCACTCACAAGTCCAACCATACCAAAATTAGCCAATTCGATCACAACTCGACCTTCAAATCTTCAATTTGTGGTTTATGAAGTTTCTACAATTTTTCCCAAATTTCCATCTCAAAGTACTAATTAAATTATGAAATCAGTGATATATTCATGTATATTAACCAAATCCGAGTTAGAATCACTTAACCCGATGAATTTCTTGAAAAACCCATGGAAAATCATCTCAAATCGAGCTCCCAAGGTCCAAAAATGAAATAATAACCTAAGCCTCGGTTATATAGTACATTCTCTAAACTCACGATGTGCGATCCGCGCAAGTCCAAGTGCGTCCGCACATCCTAGCTATTGTGGTCACACAAAAATTGTGCAGCCATACTCTCTTGGTGACTACACTGCCAAACTTTAGTATTTTGGTCATACCTTTCTCTACAGATGTCCCAATGATGATTTCTTTACTTATCTAGAAACTAGACACAAAGGTCTATAACTTTCGTTTTTGAATCATCTCCAAATTCCTTATCGATAAAAAGATATAAGCTTCTAAAATTGGACCAGCGAATCTGAGAGTTCCTGAGTGCGTTCGCACACAAAATTGTGCTGTCTGAACCATTCCCCTGAGGTCTGCACTTCCCTTTTGCTTCCCAAACTATGCGGTCCGCACTTCCAAATCCCCCCAGAACAACATTAGTGTGTTGAAAAGCCCGAACTCGCTCAAAACTCACCCGGGGCCCCCGGGACCTCAACCAAACATACCAACCAATACTAAAATACCATACGAACTTAGTCGAACCCTCAAATCACATAAAACAAAAATAAAATCACGAATCATCCTCCGATTCAAACTTAAAGAACTTGAAACTTCCAAATTTGACAACGGATGTCGAAACCAACCAAATCATGTCCGATTGTCCCCAAATTTTGCACACAATTCAAAATGAACATTACGGACCTACTCCAACTTTCAGATAGGAATCCGATCCCGATATAAAAAATTCCACTGCAGGTCCAAAACTCCAAAAATTCGAGTTTCGCCATTTCAAGCCTTATTGAGCTACGGACATCCAAAACACAATTAGGATAAGCCCCGAAACCCAAAATCACCCAACAGAGCTAACGGAATAGACGGAATTCCATTCTGGAGTCGTCTTTATACTGTTCCAACTATGGTCAAAATTCTAAAACTTAAGCTTCCATTTAGGGACTAAGTGTCCCAAAACGCTCCGAAACCAAAAATAAAACCTCCTGGCAAGACACATTATCCGGAAAAAGATACAAGGGAATTTGTCAACAGGGGATCAGGGCTATTACTCTCAAAATGACCGGCCGGGTCGTTACATCCTCCCCCTCTTAAAACAATCGGTCGTCCTCGAACGAGCATAGAGACATACCTGAAGTGGTGAAAAGATGAGGATAACAGTTGTGCATATCCTGCTCGGTCTCCCAAGTCGCCTTCTCGACCGGCTGTCCCCGCCACTGAACCTTTACTGATGCAATGTTCTTTGACCTTAGCTTTCAAACCTGCCTGTGCAAAATAGCCACTGGCTCCTCAACATAAGATAGATCCTAGTCCAATTGGGTTGAGCTAAAATCCAACACATGAGACGGATCGCCATGATACTTCTGGAGCATAGAAACATGGAATACAGGATGAACTCCTGCTAGACCGGGAGGAAAGGCAAGCTCATAAGCAACCTCCCTAACTCGCCGCAATACCTCAAATGGACCAATGAACCTTAGTCTCAGCTTGCCCTTCTTTCCAAACCTCATAACGCCCTTCATAGGCGAAACTCGAAGCAAGACTTGCTCTCCAACCATGAATGCCACATCACAAACTTTCCGATAACTCTTATGTCTGGACTGGGCTGTGCGAAGTCTATCCTGAATCACTTTAATCTTCTCCAAAGCATCCTGAACCAAATTTTTGGCCAATAACCAAGTCTCGCCTGGCTCGAACCAACCTACTGGGGACTGACACCGCTACCATACAGAGCTTCATATGGTGCCATCAGAATGATGGACTGATAATTGTTGTTGTAGGCAAACTCCATAAGTGGCAAGAACTGATCCAAAGAACCTCCAAACTCCATCACACACGCACAGAGCATATCCTCAAGAATCTGAATAGTGCGCTCGGGCTGCCTGTCCTTGTGAGGGTGAAATGTTGTGCTCAACTCCACTCGACTACCCAACTCATGTTGTACGGTTCTACAAATTTGTGATGTAAACTACGTACCCGGTCAGAGATGATAGATACCGGCATGCTTTAAAGTCTGACAATCTCACGGATATAAACTCGAGCCAGGTGCTCGGAAGAATAAGTAGTCATCATAGGAAGGAAATGAGATGACTTGGTCAGCCTATCCATAATCACCCAAACTGCATCAAACTTTTGCTGAGTCCGTGGGAGTCCAATAATGAAATCCATAGTGATCCGGTCCCATTTCCACTCTGGAATCTCTAACTTTTGAAGCAACCCACTCGGTCGCTGATGCTCATACTTCACATGCTGGCAATTTAGGCACCGAGCAACATACTCTACTATATACTATATCTTTCTTCATCCTCCTCCACCAGTAATGTTGCCTCAAATCCTGATACATCTTCGCGACAACTGGATGAATAGAATACCGCGAGCTGTGAGCCTCTTGAAGAAACAACTCATGCAAACTGTCCACATTAGGCACCCATAGCATGCCCTGTGTGAGCACGTGATTTTTGCCCTATATGTATTACTCCAACAAATTCAAAACAAAATAATTTCTGTCAGTGTTTGCAATTTTGTCGGATTTTGTGGCATTTTCTGTTAATTATTTGCATTTTGTTTGTGCATTTTAATTGATGAAAAAATACAAAAATATGTTGCGTTTGCATTTAATTTTATATTTTAGGATTAATAGACAAATTAATTATTTTATAAAAAATGGGAAAAATCACAAAAATAGTTTATTTTGCACTTTTAATTTTAATTTTGAATTTTGGTAGTTTTTCCTTTAATTTGGTTTTTAATTATCTATAGTAACTATTATTAGGGTTAATTAATTTAATGTGATAGGATAATTTGGTTTAGGATTCAATTTAGGTTTTAATTTCAATTTTGGAAAAAAGAAAACGAATTTTTTTAAAAAAAGAAAAAAAGAAAAGAAGAAAAATGAATTGAAAAAAAGGAAATAATGAAAAGGAAAATTTGGTCCAAAATCAATCCAAATCCACAGCCCAAACCTACATCATCAGCCTACCCACCCCAATCACGCAGAAACCCGGCCCAAACCCGCCTCAACCCGGTCCATTCCCCCAACTAAGTGAAACAACGTCGTTTCATGGGCATCAGATCAGGACTGTCGAGGTCTCTTGATCGAACGGCGAGAAGCCTGGGTCCTTTAATATATATATATCCTAACTCCCTACCCCCCCTCATTTCATCGTCCCAAACACCCCCGTCTATCAGAAGGCCCAAAACTAACCCTAGCTGAGCCGCCTCAAAACTCCACCGCCTTCCCCTGGCGGTGCCACCGTGAACCTCCACCAAACTTACACCCTAAGACCTCCTTCATCTCCTCTTCCTAAATCCCTAACTTGTGTCCTTCGAATCCCACCAGTTAGTCTCGAATGTTAAATCAAAGACCAGACCAAAAGCTCAACTTTTCCCAAATGACCCCAGATTAACACCACATAGCCACTACGACCCCCTCGTACCGAATTCTTACTCCGTTTCCCTCGAATCTTGCCGGAGCGTTTCGAATCTCAAGTCTAAGGTTCGAGCCTTAGAAGTCAGAGTCAAATCTGCGCATGTCATGATATTTTCCCAGTTTGTTTGAGTATCCTGGGCTAGTGCTACCATAGAGTAACATTATTTGACAAAGAACAAGTGGTTGACGTTATCCGGGGGTTTACATCGAAAGTCAGTCAAAGGGTCGAGCCCGAGTTGGTGAGTTTCTTTCTTTCCTCTCATTTACACTTGTGATTCTTTCATCCTTCTTTCCTCTTATCTTCTTATTTTTCCCTCCGGTTAATAAAAATAAAATTGAACGAGTTTTCTAAACTGAGATTGAGTGTTGTCCGTCTTGTTCCATCTCAGTTTTCCGTTCCAAGTTGGTTCTGTGATTTTTGTTTAGTCAGTCTAGCTCTTTTGTTGAAAACACGATTAATTGCTGACTTTACTTTGTGTGTTTAGCCTTGTTAGTTCAGTTAGGATTATATGATAATTTAGTCCCTTAGCTTAAGTTTTAAGTTTTGGGAAAATTGTTTAGCCATTTTCTACTGTTTGCCATAGTCTGCTCAATTTGGGTTCATTTCATTTGGGCTCTGAATTCATTTCATAAACCATTCTAAGAGTTCAAATGGATTTTTTGAGCCCAGGTCTAGTTTAACCATTGGGTCATTTGACCCATAACCCATTTGAGGTCCCAAGGGTAATAAACAGGGATGTTAAGGGTAATTTGGGTAGTCTAGTCTTGGGAATCTCTTTGTAACTGACTGGGAAAGCTTATAGGAAGCTAGGGTGGGGGCTAGTTGGTAAATCTGATTTTTGAACTAAGGTTTCCGGAGCAAAAATAAAAATTAAAAGAGGGTTAAAGTGCAAAATCACAATCTGAAGTCTGCCCTACTTTGCTTGCCTATAAAGGCATCTCTATCTTGCCTTTCAAGGCAAGGATTGGAAGAGTTTAAAAAATACAGACCAAAAGAGATAGAAAAATACAGAAAATCAAAAACTACTGGAAAAATAAAAAAAAATTACTGTTCCATTGAAAGTTTCTGTAATTCTTGAGGCTCTCACTTCTGAAACAATCTATGAACAATCAGGGGCTAGAATGGTTTGAGCTTGGTTGGTTTTCAAAAGTTTGGTTCAAATTTTAGCTGTTTTTATTATTGCTGGGCATCAGTTGATATTTCTGTTGATTCAAAGTTTGGTTGAAAGCTGGTGTCATTGGTTATTTCTGGGCTGACTCTACTGCTGCTGTTGATTAACTTCTTATTCTCCTTATTTCTTTCTTCAATTCCAGGTACACATCTTGATTCTAGACATGTAAAGAAGTTTCAAGTGTTATGAAGAAATGAGGATTCTTGTTACTTGCTAGATGTCTTTCTCTGTTGTTCGTTTTCATTTGATTTGTTAGTCCATGTCTTCTATTCTAGTAGGTGTAAAATAATGTTATGCCATGAACCTTTGAGATTTATTTTGGGACTTGTAATTGGACTCTGTTTGGTGTTCATTCATTCAATATGTGCTAGAGCTATCTGTTAGGGACTGTATGGAGTAGTCTTAGGGTCTGTTAAGTAAATATGTTCTCCTAATAGTGTTAGATCAAAGCTTGTTTTCCACAAATAATATTGACTTCTCTGTATTCATTTGTTAATAGTATGAATCCGTGTTTGGGTATCTTGTGGAGACCCAAGTGATCTGTATGTTAGGTTTAGGGACTTTGATAGTATTGGGAACATGCCTATTTCAATTTGAGTTCATTAATTAATTGGAGATATAAATGGCAGGTGCGTTTTTTTAATCAGTTATGCATAGGCAGTTTCGATTAGAAATAGTGTTGGAATTTCTGAATGGCTAATTAGTTATCTTGTACTTGAATAACTTGAATCCATAAGTAAAGAGTTAATTCCATCTCATGTTTCATGTAATGTCTTGATGGATTTATAATTAATTCATTGTGCATAAAGACGGGTTCAGAAAACTTAGGCCCAACGTTGGCCCAATTAATGAAATCAAGGCCATTTGAGATTGCTAGTGACCTTCCCCGCATTAAAGGAATTGTGCACAAATACTCGGATGCCTTCGCATGCTGGGAGACTCAATCTCGAGTCCGGCCTTAGTCCATATCCGATTCTCCAAAGCCTTGCAACTCATTTGGGCCAGCTGCCAGCCCAATGCCATTTCAGCTGAACGCTTAGCTTCAATTTAACACAAGCCAGTTATTAAGATAGCTTGAACATTAGTCTAGAATAATTAGAATTCCTTTAAGATCTCCTTAATTAATTAGACTCTTACAATTGGTTTGAGATGTGCCATATTAGCCAAGCCAACAATTATGGCCCTCACTTAATTAACTTTAATCCTTTAGAAATCGAGGTGTGCCATTTAATGAATTTTCCATGGCCCTCGTAAACTTGAAAATGCGTAGTTGCTTTAGGCGCACTATATAAAAATTACTTTCCTTAAACTCGGGTGTGCATTTCATGTGACCCAAATCAAATCTTAAAACGTTGAATAAAATATGTTTAGGATTGCGGGTGCATTTCATGTGGCGCAATCCAAAGACGTGTTTTAAACGACGTTTAATCTTCTTTAAAAATTGAATAAAAGCGGTTAAAAGCTAAAATTTGCACATAGGTTCATAATTGTTTAAAATCAGATAATTAAGCCGATTATAACAGTTGAGCGGTCGTGCTGGAACCACGGAACTTGGAAATTCCTAACACCTTCTCCCGGGTTAACAGAATTCCTTACTCGGATTTCTGGTTCGCGGACTGTTAAACAGAGTCATATTTTCCTCGATTCGGGATTCAACCAGTGACTTGGGACACCATAAATCTCCCAAGTGGCGACTCTGAATTTCTTAAAATAAATCCCGTTTCGGTTGTCCTTTAATTGGAAAAACTCCTTTATATGCCCCTTTTCCTGGGTGTAGTAAAAAAGGGAGGTGTGATACCCTGCATCTTCAAAGCACCATCATCCCCAATAGTGACATCCTTAGCATGACCGTGATGGACCGTGTCCTTCAAGACAAGCAAATGAGGGTCATTATACTGACGCTTCCTGATACGATCATAAAGATAAGACTGATAGACCATATAAGCTAATACTCGACTCGGCTCAAAAATATCCAATCTCACAAACTGGATGGCTAAGGCCTGAACATCTAGTGCCAATGGCCTCTCTATTGCTGGTATATATGCTAAGCTCCCCAATCGCTACGCCCTGCGACTCAAGGCATCAACTACTATATTGGCCTTCCCGGAATGGTACATAATAGTGATATCATAATCCTTAAGCAGCTCTAACCACCTCCTCTGACGAAAATTAAGATCCTCCTACTTGAACAGATGCTGCAAACTCTGGTGATCAGTGTAGTTCTCACAAGGGACACCGTACAAATAGTGCCTCCAAATCATCAAGACATGAACAATAGTAACTAACTCAAGGTCGTGGATAGGATAATTCTTCTCATGCATCTTCAACTATCTGGATGCGCAGGCAATCATCCTATAGTCCTGCATCAACACTGCACCAAGGCCAACTCGCGACGCATCACAATAAACTATATAAGACCCCGAACCTGAAGGCAATACCAATACTGGGGCTGTAGTCAAAGCTTTTTTGAGCTTCTGAAAGCTCTCCTCACACTCCTCTGTCCACCTGAACGGAGCACCCTTCTGGGTTAGCCTGGTCATAGGCGCTGCAATATATGAAAATCCCTCAACAAATTGATGGTGATAACCTGCCAAACCAAGAAAGCTCCAGATCTTTGTAGCTGAGGATGGTCTGGTCCAACTCTGTACTGCTTCCACCTTATTTGTCCACCTTGATCCACTTACTCGACACTACATGACCTAAGAATGCCATTGAATCTAACCAGAACTCACACTTTGAGAATTTTGCATATAACTTCTTCTCTCTCAAAGTCCAAAGCACTGTCCTCAGGTGCTGCTCATGATCTTCCCGACTTTGGGAGTACACCAGAATGCCATCAATAAAGACAATAACGAATGAGTTATGATATGGCCGGAATACACGGTACATCAAATGCATAAATGTTGCTGGGGAATTGGTCAGCCCAAATGACATGACAAGGAACTCGTAATGACCATACTGAGTTTTGAAAGCAGTTTTCGGGAAGTCTGGCTCCTGAATTTTCAACTGATGATAATCTGAACGCAAATCAATCTTGGAAGACACTCGGGCACCCTATAACTGATCAAATAGGTCATCAATACGAGGCAAAGGATACCTACTGTAACTTTGTTCAACTAGCGATAATCAATGCACATACGCATGAACCATCCTTTTTCTTCACAAACAAGACAGGAGTACCCCAAGGTGACATACTGGGCCTAATGAATCCCTTATCATGCAATTCTTGTAACTGTTCCTTCAACTCCTTCAATTCAGGAGGGGCCATTTGATAAGGAGGGATAAAGATGGGATGACTGCCCGGCAACATGTCAATGCCAAAATCAATGTCTCTGTTGGGCGGCTTGCCCGAAAGATCAGCTGGAAACACATCAGAAAAATCCTTTACTACTGGGACTCACTCAATAGTAGGGGTATCGATACTGACATCTCTCACATAACCTAGATACGCATCACACCCCTCCTCAACCATTCGTTGAGATTTAAGAAAAGAAATAACTCTGTTGGGAGTGTAATCTAAGGTACCCCTCCACATTAGTCGCGGTAAGTCTAGCATAGCCAACATCACGGTCTTGGCATGACAATAAAGAATAGCATAATGGGGCGACAACTAATCCATGCCCAAGATAACATTAAAATCTACTATGCTGAGCAATAATAAATCGACTCTGGTCTCAAAACCACTAAGAGTAATCAAACACGATCGATATACGCGGTCCATAATAATAAAATCTCCCACAAGTGTAGACACATAAACGAGAGAACACAAAGAATCACGAGATACCCCAACATACGAGGCAAAATAAGATGACACACAGAATTAAGTAGAGCCTGGATCAAATAGAACCGATGTATCTCTATGACAGACTGGAACAATACCTGTAATGATAGAATCAGAAGCAACTGCCTCTGTATGAGCAGGAAAGGCATAGTATCTGGCCTGGCCTCCCCCACTAGGGCTACCTCTACCTCCTCGACCTCTACCTTAAGTTGGCTGAGCAGGTGGGTGGCAGCTGGTGCGGTAAGTATAGCCTGAGAAACCTGCGGAGCACATGTGCCTAAGAATTCTGTGGAGGTGCACCCTTCCCAAGTCTGGGGAAAATACTCTCCACATGGCAAGTGTCTCCACACACAAAACAACCTCCCTGCTAACGTAATTATGGGAACTATACGGTACGGGTACTCTGAGAACCATGAACACCTGAAATGCAAACTAAACTGGCTAACCCACAAAACCTCTACCATGCTGTAACCTGCCTCCAAAATAAGGACTAGTGGATCTCTCTAGTCTAGGAGGTCTCTGCGCCTCCCTGTACACTCTCTCCTGACCTCATATGTCCTTTCTTTCCTGGACCTACCTGTCCTCTACTTGGCGAGTGATCCTTACCAACTACTAAAATAGGACAACAGGCTGTGCCGCCATGACACCTAGAACCTGACCAGCGTGAACTCGCTGCTCTGGAGTGTGGGCAGCGGGAGTCTGGGTCCCTCCCCCGGTCTGTGAAGTTGTTGGTACAACCTGAATCAACCCCACCTGAACCAATGTACCAAACATGCTCAGGAACTGTGCTAAGGTCTCATGACGTTCGGAGGTAATAGCAGGCACCTCCAATACCTGCTCCCCAACTGGAGCTACTGGCGGCTCCTCAATTGCTGCTCTGATAGGTGCTCTAGCTGCGGTGCGCACTACTCATCGGCCTCTGCCTCTGTCTCTGCCTTTAGTGACACCTGCTTTGGGAGAAACATCATCGATAACTACAATTCGTGTCCTCACCATCTGCGAGAGAATAGAATGATAATAGTTCAAACTCCGAGATCAATAATCTCGCACGATAGGAATGAAATGAAGTGGAATTTTCCTAACAGTTCCACAGCCTCCCAAAGATAAGTACAGATGTCTCTGTTCTGATCCGCGAGACTGTAATAAACTGATTTGTGACTCATGACTCCTATGAACCTAAAGCTCTAATACCAACTTGTCACGACCCAAGTTCCCCCTCCGTGAATCGTCGTGATGGCACCTAGTCTCTACACCTTGGTAAGCCTAACATTTGCGGAATAATAAAATGATAACATAATTTTAATTATTAACTGTAACACAACAACACAACAACATAACTGAATACCATGCCGCTTAGCATGTACAATAACAAATTACTCAAAAATACAAAATATGCCCAAAACTCGGAACATCATGAGTCACAAACTACAGAAAAAATAGTATCTCTATACTACAGAGTCTAATAAAAGGAAATACAGGAAGTGTTTGACATGGGGAAGAGTAGAAAGGGACTCCGAGGTCTGCGAACGCGGTAGATATAAATTAAAGTCTCTACAACTGGCTCGCCTCACTAATAATGGGGCTGATAAGAGGTACCTGGATCTGCACACGAAAAACATGCGCAGGGAAGGGCATGATTACACCACAATGATATCCAGTAAGTGCCAATCCTTACCTCGATCGAGTAGTGATGAGATCAGGTCAAGGCCCTACTGGTATATATAAAACAAAATAAGACAGAATGAAATATCACAGTAAAGATAAATACTAAAATATAACAAGAATGAAATCAGAGAAAAACAATAGCTCAGTACAATGAGATAACAACAAGGGATCTCCCAGGATATCGTCCCGTAGTCTCAAACGTAAATGTGTAGGGAGGGATCTACCAGAATACCGTTCCGTAGTCCCAAAGTAAATATGAACAACATGGAGGATCTACCGGAATACCATTCTGTAGTTCTAAAGTAAATATACATAATAGGGGGATCTACTGGAATACCATTCCGTAGTCTCAAAGTAAATATGCAGAATATGGGGATGTACTAGAATACCGTTTCGTAATCCTAAAGTAAATATGTAGAACATGGGGATCTACCGGAATACCGTTCTGCAGTTCCAAAGTAAAGATGCAACTCAAACAATGGAAATAACAGCTACAACAAGAAAAATCTACAATTTCGACCAAGTACCAGTCAAGGGAAAATAGAAATTTCACTAAACATGCTGTAAAGAGTTCGAATAAGCAATTAAGGCAACTAAACAGGCTATTCTAAGCTAACAGGATACCACACATGCTGATATAACTCAAATAAGAAGAAGAACAAGTTATTACTTAGTGAAAATCTAGTTTTTTACAACAATTAGCCCGTGTATGTACTCGTCACCTCACGTACACGACGCTCACATATCAAAATAGTTCCAAATCCTAAAGGGAGTTCCCCCATACAAGGTTAGGCAAGCCACTTACCTCTAGCCAAGCTCAATCAATCAGTCACAATGCCTTTCCCACGAATATCTGGCTCCAAGTGGCCCAAATCTAACCAAATCAACTACATAATGTAAATATAGATATAAGAAACTAATCTAGCTAATGAAATCAAAGCTAAAGCAAGAAATTAGAAAAATGCCCAAAAAGCCTCCCGGGGCCCATGTCTCGAAATCGGGTAAAAGTCACAAAATATGAACACCCATTCACTCACGAGTCCAACTATATTAAAATTAGTCAATTCCGATCACAACTCTACCTTCAAATCCTAAATTTGTGAGTTATGAAGTTTCCACAATGTCAACGTACTAATTAAATTATGAAATTAGTGATATATTCATGTGTATTAACCAAATCCGAGTTAGAATCACTTATCCTGATGAATTTCTTGAAAAACCCACAAAAAATCATCTCAAACCGAGCTTCCAAGGTCCAAAAATGAAATAATAACCTAAGCCTCAGTTATATAGTACATTCTATTAACTCACCATGTGCGATCCGCACAATTCCAAGTGCGGTCGCACATCCCAGCTCCTGCGGTAGGACAAAAATTATGCGGCCGCACTCTCTTGATGACTGCACCGTCATGCGTTAGTATTCTGGCCATAACTTTCTCTACAGATATCCAAATAATGATCTTTGCACCTTTATGGAAACTATACACGAAGGCTACAAATTTTATGTTTGAATTATCTCAAAAGTCTTTGTAGATCAAAAGATATAAGCTTTCGAAGTCGGACCAGTGAATCTGAGAGTTCCTAAGTGTGGCCGCACACAAAATTGTGCGGCCCGCACACTCCTCTGTGGCCTGAAGTGAGGCCGCACACAAAATTGTGCGGTCCGCACATTTTCCCTAAGGTCCGCACTTCTCTTTTGCCTCAGCGCTCCCAAAATTTGCGGTCCGCACTTCCAAAGACCCCCCAAAACAACATTAGAGTGCCGAAAAGCCCAAACTCGCTCAAAACTCACCTCGAAACTCACTCGGGGCCTCCGAAACCTCAACCAAACATACAAACCAATCCTAAAATACCATATAAACTTAGTCGTACTCTAAAATTATATCAAACAATGCTAAAATCACGAATCATCCTCCGATTCAAACATAAAGAACTTGAAACTTCCAAATTCGATAACCGATGCCGAAACCAACCAAATCATGTCCGATTGTCCCCAAATTTTGCACATAATTCAATAGCAATATTACGGACCTACTCCAACTTTCAAATAGGAATTCGATCCCGATATCAAAAATTCCACTACCGGTCCAAAACTAAAAAAATTGACTTTCGTCATTTCAAGACTAATTGAGCTACGGACCTCCAAAATACAATTCGGACATGCCCCTAAGCCCAAAATCACCCAACGAAGCTAACAAAATTGACATAATTTCATTCTGGATCCGTCTTCACACTGTTCCGACTACGATCTAAATCATAAGACTTAAGCTTTCGTTTAGGGACTAAGTGTCCCAAAACGCTTCGAAACCAAAAACAAAACCTCCTGGCAAGACACATAAGCCGAAAAAGATACGGGTGAAGCAGTCAACAGAGGATCGGAGATATTACTCTCAAAACAACCGGCGTTGTCGTTAGACTTTCCAAAAGTAGAAAAATTACTTCTACTGGTGCTCAAAAGCACTAATCTGTCGTGTCCAAACACCATATCTGTTTTCCAAAAAAATACTTTTTTGACGAAAAAGAAGAAGTGCTTTTAGACTCTTATAAGCTTGGCCAAAGAGTCTCTAAGTTTTAAGCATCAAGGTCCTCCAATGGTGCATTATTGTTTTACAACAAATCTTCAAAAATCAGTGTTGCCAACACAATTTATGTATTAATATTTTGTAATATCTTTTTTGAATCAAACAACAAATCTTCAAGTTGAAATTTCAAATTCAAGAACTTCATATTTTTTAGACTCTTATAAGCTTGGCCAAACATGCTCTATGTTTTGAGCATCAAGGTCCTCCAATGGTGCATTGTTTTTTTACAACAAATCTTCAAAAATCAGTGTTGTCAACACATTTTTGGTATCAATATTTTGTATCATCTATTTTGAATCAAACAACAAATCTTCAAGTTGAAATTTCAAATTCAAGAGCTTCAAGTTTAACAACGGTGAATCTTCAAAATCCAATCCCAAGCAATTCAAATCAACTTCAAATGAGATCAAATTTCAGTATGAACTTTATAAAGATACTAAAGTAATTATTTATAACACCAACTTCAAATTAAACAACAAATCTTCTAAATTAAAATTTCAAATTCAAGAGTTTCACACTCTATAAAGGTAGGTCTTCTATTTTTTGCACTAAAATTCTCTCATAAATGACCAGTCCAAGCATTAGAAGAGGAAAGAGTTGGGCAGTTAATGTGGTTTCATGTGATTTGAGATTAGAAGTGAAAGAGCTTTGAAAATGGGTAGTCGGATAAGTAATTGTACTGCATAGGCACATGTTGTAAAACAAATCAAAATGGTCAAAAAGGGGTAATAATAATGGCCCAAATAGGCATCCGACATAGATTTTCCTTTTTAATTTCCAAAAGAACTTTTCTAGTTTCAAAATGAGTACAACTTATTGAATCACTAGTTGAATTAGAAGTAAATTTGAAATTCCTTGCCCCACGCTACATGAGATTTAAGTTAGAAAATATTATACTTGTCCCTCATGGGTTTGTGTAAGGTTTAAAAGGAACTATAATGGTCATAAACTACTCTATTGTAACAATCCGGCCGGTCGTTTCATGAGTTATCGCTTTGTTTCCCCTATTTCTGCTTCTTATTGCTTTGTTTATCGGTTCTATGTGTGATGGGGTTGGTTGGCTCAGGTTCGGAGAGGTTTTGGTAAGGTTTGAGATACTTAGTCTCTTTTGAGGAAGCTTAAGTTAGAAAAGTCAACCGGATATTGACTTATGTGTTAAAGGGCTCGGATGTGAGTTTCGATCGTTCGGATAGAATAGGGAGGTGATTTGGGACTTAGGAACGTGATCGGAATGTGTTTTGGAGGTCCGGAGTAGATTTAGGCTTGAATTGGCGAAATTGGATTTTGGCGTTTTACGGTTGATAGGTGAGATTTTGATATAGGAGTCGGAATGGAATTCCGGAAGTTGCAGTAGGTCTGTTGTGTCAACTGGGATGTGTGCAAAATTTCAGGTCATTCAGACGTGGATTGATGGATTTTTGATCGAAAGCGGAATTTGGGAGATTTTGGAATTCTTAGGCTTGAATCCGATGCGAATTTGGTGTTTTGATATTGTTTTGGGCGTTCTGAAGGTTGGAACAAGTTTGAATGATGTTATGGGATATGTTGGCATATTTGGTTGAGGTCTCGGGGGCCTTGGATGAGTTGCGGGTGGTTAAACGAACCATTTCATGTTGTGAAAGATTGCAGAAAAATTGTTGTGTATGTTGCAGACAATTGGCCTTCGCGTTCGCGAGTAGGCCCTCGCGTTCGCGAAGGGTAAGCAAGTGAGGCTGAAGATTTGTCCTTCGCGTTCGTGAGGGACGTCCCGCGTTCGCGAAGGGCTGGGCCATTGAGCTACGCATTCGCGAGAAGTGGAGCCGCGTTCGTGAAGGTTGCAGTCAGGAAGCATAGCGTTCGCGAGAGGTCAGACACGTTCGCGAAGGAGGAAAATGTGGTCAATGTCAGTTGTGCTTCGCGAACATGAGGCTTTGACCTCATTCGCGAAGAAGGTTTTGAATGCATGGACAGAATGTTTAAATAGTCATTGTCTACGATTTTGGGGCTAACTTTCACCATTTTTGGGCGATTTTGAAGATTTTTGAAGAGGATTGAAGAGGGATTCAAGGGGAAACACTTGGAGGTAAGATTTATGGACTTAATACTCGATACTAATGTGAATTCTACCTAATTAATCATGGAATTTAAGTCTAATATTGAAGAACTAGGGATTGTAATTGGAGACCTAAAATTTGGGATTTGAGGGATCATTTGAGGTTGGATTTTGGTGATTTTGATATGAATAAACTCGGAGAGTGATAAGGAGTCTATTGATGTAATTTTTATCGGAATCCGAGACATGGGCCCGGGGGTCGGGTTTGGCCAATTCCAGGTTTTGTGATGTAATTTGATTTTTTTGAGTGGACTTTGTTTCTTTAGCACAATTTGATGGTTTTGCACTGATTTTGGTTAGATTTGGAGAATCCAGAGATCGATTCGAGAGGTAAAGGCATCACGGGTTAGAGATTTGGATCGGATAGAGGTGAGTAGTGATTGTAAATGTTGTCCTGAGGTATGAAACCCTGAATTTCACATCGTTGTGCTATATTGAGGTGACACACACGCTAGATGACGAGCGTGGAGTCGTTCACCATTGGGGATTGTGACTTAGTCCATCCCGAATGACGGTTTTACCGTGTATTTGACTGAAAACTGTTTACTATTATCATGTTTTAGGCTGAATGTCATATTTGTGCCTCGTGCCAACTATTTGGACCCTTAGGGGATTTTTACTGATATTTCCTCACTGTTTTGACTTTATACTTGTACTCAGTCATGCTATATTCTACTGTTTTCATAACTCGGCCATGTTTACTCTGTTTTAACACATTAAATGATATTCTAATTGATAATTTGGACTGAACATCATGTTTTTACTATTGCCCGAGTGGTTTATGAGATTCTGACTAAGTAAGGCCAAGGGCCTATGTTTGAGGATACACTGATTTATGATTATGAGGCCGAGGGCCTGAGATTGTACGCCACGAGGTGGCTTGTTGATATGAGGCCGAGAGCCTATTGATTATGCCACGAGATAGCTTGATATTGCGCTTGGGCCGTAAGGGGCCCCTCTTAAAGTCTATATACCCCCATTGAGCACGGGTACCTATTGTGATATGAGATATATCCCGAGGGGCTGATATTGTTCCATGATATTACCCGAGGGGCGGATTCTGTTGACATTATGCCGAGGGGCAAATTTTTATGTGTTTATCTGTTCTAGCTGCTTTTCATTTAATTGTTTAACTGCTAAAAGGTGTTTTAAAGAAGCTTATTCTGAACCAATGTCTCTTTATATGTTTTCACTGTTTCATCGCTTTTACTGGTTTTATACTACTTCTTTATAACATGTTGATGTGCCTTTACGTGATTTCTTATTGCTCAGCCTTCATTTATTATTATTACTCACTGAGTTGGAGTACTCACTTTACTCCCTGCACCTGTGTACAGATTCAGGCGCTTCAGGTCCCGCTAGTGAGTGTTGATTCTTCCAGCTCAAGCAGATTCGGAGATTCACTCGATAGTTGCTCGGCGATTCGTAGCCTAGTGCTTCTCCCTCTATCTTATTTTCTCTTGTTTTAGTTCTGTAATAGACTATGTAGACCCTTCCTATTTTTAATCAGTTAGTAGATGCTCATGACTGGTGACACCCCGATGTCGGGCTATGTCTATTCCGTAATTGTACTATTTCACCTTATTTTGGGATTATTATTATGTTAAAGACTTAAATTTGTATTATCTTAATTTCTTAAAAATGAATTGGGTGTATGTCGGCTGGCCTTGTCTTCACGAGAGGCGTCATCACGACCGGTTCTGGGTTTAGGGTCGTGACAAGTTGGTATTAGAGTCTGTATTTATCCTCGAGAGGCTACATAACCTTTAGGAAAAACTTCATATTCTTGAAATTCTTGTTGTGCGAATCTGTTGATCCGAGTACTAAACTTTTGTTATTTTATTCTCTCACAGATGGTGAGGACACATGCTACCGGTCAGGATGGACGATCACCAGTACCACTAGCTATGACCACTAGAGGCTGAGTACGCGGTCGTGGTTACGGTAGGGGTAGGGGTATGGCCCGCACAACAGCTAGGGCAGCACCTGCAGATCCACCAGCCGCCCCAGTTCAGGATCATGTCCTAGTTGTGGACGCTCCAGCAGCTCCAGCTCAGGCACCCACTGTGCCCATTGTGATTCCGGGTCTTCAGGAGGCCTTGGCTCAGATTCTATTAGAATGCACTGGCCTAGCTTAGGCAGTTTCAGTTACTACAGCCGCAACTACTTCTCAGGCCGGGAGAGGCACTCAGACTCCCGCCTCTCGCACACCTGAGCAGGTTGTGCAGGGACTTCAGACACCGACGACACATCCATCCCAGCCGGTTGCGGCTGCTCAAGACTATGTAGCTTCTGTTATGCTAGAGGGAGAACACGTAGGTTTGAGAGGTTTGGTAGACTCCAGCCTACGACTTTCAGTGGTGCAGAGGGCGAGGATGCCCATGGTTTCTTGGACAAGTGTCAGCGGATTCTTCGCACAACGGGTATTCTGGAGACCAGCGGGGTCGCTTTCACTACTTTTCAGTTTTCTAGAGCTGATTTTACTTGGTGGGAGGCTTATGATAGGCGTAGGCCTATTGGTGCAACACCCCTTACCTGGCAACAGTTCTCCATTCTCTTTCTGGAGAAGTATGTGCCACAGTCTCACAGAGAGGAGCTGCGCAGGCAGTTTGAGTGGTTGCGTCAGTGAGAGATGACTGTGACGCAGTATGAGATGAGGTTCTCTGAGTTAGCTCATCATGCTATTTGGTTGGTTCCGACAGATAGAGAGAGAATTAAGAGGTTTGTGGATGGCCTCACTTATCAACATCGTATTCTCATGACCAGGGAGAGGGTGTCTGGTGCTACTTTTGAGGAGGTTGTTGACATTGCTCATGAGATTGAGTCAGTTCATCGCCAGGAGCGAGATGAGAGGGAGGCCAAAAGGCCTCGAGGATCTGGTAGTTATGGTGGTGCTCTTTCGAGAGGTCAGTTTCAGCACGGCAGTAGCCGTCCATTCAAGCATGCTCAGCCAGCTTGCCCAGGTTATCGTGGGGCATCATCAGGTTATGGTTCTCATGGTTCTCATCAGGGCTAGTCATCACTTAGTGCCCTTCAAGCTCAGAGTTCGTCCCGTGCTCCCTCAGTTCAGGGCTCTTCTATTCCAGGTGCATTTGCTGGTCATTCCTATGCTAGAGGTTCCCTTTAGTTCCCTTCCCCAACACCTAGAGTTGCTATAAGTGTGGAGATATGGGTCATATGTGGAGGTAGTGTCCTTATTGTCTTGCGGGTTCATCTCAGCAGAGGAGTCAGCCATCAGCTTTAGCACCAGTTACTTCACCACCACCCGCCCAGCCAGCTAGGGGTGGAGGTCAGTCAGCTAAGGGTCGCCCTAGAGGGGGAGGTCGATCAGGTGGCGGTCAGGCCCATTTCTATGCACTTCCAGCTAGACCCGATGATATTGCTTCCGATGCTGTTATTTACATGTATTGTTTCAGTCTGCCACAGAGACGCCTCTATATTATTTGATCCCGGTTCCACTTATTCTTATGTGTCATCATACTTTGCTCGTTATTTGGATACGCCCCGTGAGTCTCTTGTTTCACCTGTTCATGTATCTACTCTGATGGGCGATACTGTTGTTGTAGACCGTGTGTACCGGTTGTGTGTGGTGACTATTGGGGGTTTGGAGACCCGAGTGGATCTTTTGTTGATATGTATGGTAGATTTCGATGTTATATTGGGCATGGATTGGCTATCTCCGTGAAGTGCTATTTTGGACTATCATGCAAAGACAGTGACATTGGGTATATTGGGTGTGCCACAGATTGAGTGGCGAGGTTCAACTGATTATGTTTCCAGTAGGGTAATTTCATTCTTGAACACCCAGCGTATGGTTGGGAAGAGTTATTTTTTGTATCTAGCCTTTGTGAGGGATGCTGGTGCAAAGACTCCCAATATTGATTCTGTTCCAGCTGTGAGGGATTTTCCCGATGTGTTTCCTGCAAACCTGCCAGGCATGCCACCGGACATAGATATTGATTTTGGTATTGACCTAGTATCGGGAACTTAGCCCATTTCTATTCCGCTGTATCGTATGACACCAGCGGAGTTGAAGGAGTTAAAGGAGAAGCTTCAGGAACTCCTTGATAAGGGGTTCATTTGGCCTAGTGTGTCGCCTTAGGGTGCGCCGGTTCTATTTGTGAAGAAGAAGGATGACACTATGAGGATGTGCATTGATTATAAGCAGTTGAACAAAGTAACAATTAAGAACAAGTATCCTTTACCTCGCATTGATGATTTATTCGACCAGCTTCAGGGAGCGAGAGTGTTCTCCAAGATTGATCTCCGTTCAGGTTATCACTAGTTGAAGATCAGGGACTCGGATATTCTTAAGACAACTTTCAAGACCCAAATTGGTCATAATGAGTTCTTGGTGATGTCTTTTGGGCTGACCAATGCCCCAACAACGTTCAGAAATTTGATGAATAGCGTGTTCCTGCCTTATCTCGACTCATTTGTCATAGTTTTCATTGATGATATTCTGGTGTATTCACGTAGTTAGGAGGAGCACGCGGAGCATTTAAGAGTTGTGTTGTAGAGATTGAGGGAGGAGAAGCTTTATGCAAAGTTCTCCAAGTGTGAGTTTTTGATTAGTTTAGTGGCTTTCTTGGGGCACGTGGTGTCCAGCGAGAGTATTTAGGTTGATCCGAAGAAGATATAAGCGGTTTAGAGTTGGCCCAAACCGTCCTCAGCCATAGAGATTCGCATCTTTCTTAGTTTGGCGGGTTATTACCGTCGGTTTGTGCATGGATTCTCATCTATCGCATCACCCTTGACCAAGTTGACTCAGAAAGGTTCTTCATTTGTATGGTCAGATGAGTGTGAGGAGAGCTTTCAGAAGCTTAAGACTGCCTTGACCACAACTCCAGTGTTAGTTTTGCCATCAGCCTCAGGTTCATATACTGTGTATTGTGATGCTTTGAGAGTTGGTATTGGGTGTGTATTGATGCAGGAGGGTAGAGTTATTGCTTATGCTTCTTGTTAGTTGAAGCTCCATGAGAAGAACTACCCCGTTCACGATTTGGAGATAGCTGCCATTGTTTACTCATTGAAGATTTGGAGGCATTACTTGTATGGTGTGTCTTGTGAGGTGTTTATGGATCATCATAGCCTCCAGCATTTGTTCAAGCAGAAGGATCTCAATTTGAGGCAGCGGAGATGGTTAGAGTTGCTAAAGGATTATGATATCACTATATTGTACCATCCGGAGAAGGTCAATATGGTGGCCGATGCTTTGAGCCGAAAGGTAGTGAGTATGGGGAGTTTGGCATATATTCTAGTTGGGAAGATACCTCTTGCAGTTGATGTTCAGGCCTTGGCTAATCGGTTCATGAGGTTAGATATTTTGGAGCCTAGTCGAGTATTGTCTTGTGTGATTTCTCGGTCTTCCTTATATGATCGCATTAGAGAGTGCCAGTATGATAATCCTCATTTGCTTGTCCTTAAGGACAGAGTTCATCACGATGATGCTAGAGATGTGACTATTGGTGATGATGGGGTGTTGAAGATGCAGGGCAGGATATGTGTGCCCAATGTAGATGGGCTTCAGGAGTTGATTCTGGAGGAGGCCCATAGCTCGCGGTATTCCATTCATCCGGGTACCACGAAGATGTATCAGGATCTGAGATAGCATTATTGGTGGAGAAGAATGAAGAAGGACATTGTGAGATTTGTAGCTCGGTGTCTCAATTGTCAGCAGGTGAAATACGAGCATCAAAGACTGGGTGGCTTGCTTCAGTAGATGGATATTCCAGAGTGGAAGTGGGAGCGGATCACTATGGACTTTGTAGTTGGGCTCCCATGGACTTTGAAGAAGTTTGATGCTATTTGGGTGATTGTGGATCGACTGACCAAGTTTGAGCACTTCATTCCTGTGTGTGCTACCTATTCTTCAGAGCGGTTGGCAGAGATCTATATTGGGGAGATTGTTCGTTTGCATGGTGTCCCAGTTTCCATCATTTCAGATAGGGGCACTCAGTTTACTTTGCAGTTTTAGAGGTCTGTGCAACAAGAGTTGGGTACTAAGGTTGAGTTGAGCACAACTTTTCACCCTCAAACGGACAGGCAGTCTGAGTGCACTATTTAGATATTGGAGGACATGTTGTGTGCTTGTGTTATTGATTTCGAGGGACATGGGATCAGTTTCTACTGCTCATAGAGCTTGCTTATAACAACAGCTACCAGTCGAGTATTCAGATGGCTCCATATGAGGCTTTGTATGGGAGACGGTGTAGATCTCTAGTTGGTTGGTTTGAGCCAGGTGAGGCTAGGCTATTAGGGACAGACTTGGTGTAGGATGCTTTAGACAAGGTGAAGGTGATTCAGGAGAGGCTTCGTACAGCATAGTCGAGACAAAAGAGTTATGCTGGCGGAAGGTTCAGGATGTGTCCTACATGGTTGGTGAGAAGGTTCTGTTGAAGGTTTCGCCCATGAATGGTGTTATGAGATTTGGTAAGAAGGGTAAATTGAGTCCTCGGTTCATCGAACCTTTTGAGGTGCTTCGAATGATTAGGGAGGTGGCTTATGAGCTTGCTTTGCCACCCAGCTTGTCGAGTGTGCATCCGCTATTTCATGTTTCTTCGCTCCGAAAGTATATTGGGGATCCGTCTCATGTTTTGGATTTCAGCACGGTTCAGTTAGATGGTGATTTGACTTATGATGTAGAGCCAACAACTATTTTGGAGCGTCAGGTTCGAAAGTTGAGATCCAAGGATATAGCTTTAGTGAAAGTACAGTGGAGAGGTCGATCTGTGGAGGAGGCTACCTGGAAGACCGAGCAGGAGATGCAGAGCAAATATCCTCACCTGTTTGAGGCTTCAGGTATGTTTCTTGACTCGTTCGAGAACGAATGTTTGTTTAAGAGGGGGAAGATGTAACGATTCGGCCGGTCATTTCATGAGTTACTGCTCCATTTCCTCCATTTCTACTTCTTATTGCTTTGTTTATCGGTTCTATGTGTGATCGAGTTGGTTGGCTCGGGTTCGGAGAGGTTTTGGTAAGGTTTGAGACACTTAGTCTCTTTTGAGGAAGCTTAAGTGGGAAAAGTCAACCAGATGTTGACTTATGTGTTATAGGGTTCGGATGTGAGTTTTGATGGTTCGGATAGTTTTGGGAGGTAATTTGGGACTTAGGAGCGTGATCGGAATGTGTTTTGGAGGTCCGGAGTAGATTTAGGCTTGAATTGGCGAAATTGGAATTTTGGCGTTTCCCGGTTGATAGGTGAGATTTTGATATAGGGGTCGGAATGGAATTTTGGAAGTTGTAGTAGGTCCGTTGTGTCATTTGGGATGTGTGTGCAAAATTTCAGGTCATTCAGACATGGATTGATAGACTTTTTGATCAAAAGCAGAATTTGGAAGATTTTGGAATTCTTAGGCTTGAATCCGATGCGAATTTGGTGTTTTGATGTTGTTTTAGGCATTCCGAAGGTTGGAACATATTTGAATGATGTTATGAGATATGTTGGCATGTTTGGTTGAGGTCCCAGGGGCCTCAGGTGAGTTGCGGGTGGTTAAACAGTCCATTTCATGTTGTGAAAGATTACAGAAAAACTGCTGTGTATGTTGCAGACAATTGGCCTTCGCGTTCGCGAGTAGGACCTCGCGTTCGCGAATGGTTAGCAGGTGAAGCTAAAGATTTGGACTTCGCGTTCGCAAGGGAGGTCCCACGTTTGCGAAGGGCTGGGCCATTGAGCTACGCGTTCGCGAAGGTTGGAGTCAGGAAGCATCACGTTCGCGAGAGGTTAGACGCGTTCGCGAAGGAGGAAAATATGGTCAACGTCAGTTGTGCTTCGCGCATGTGAGGCTTCGACCTCTTCGCGGAGAAGGTTTTGAATACCTGGACAGAATGTTTAAATAGCCATTGTCCGCGATTTTGGGGCTAACTTTCACCATTTTTGGGCGATTTTGAAGCTTTTTGAAGAGGATTGAAGAGGGATTCAAGGGGGAACACTTGGAGGTAAGATTTATGGACTTAATACTCGATTATAATGTGAATTCTACCTAATTAATCATGGAATTTAAGCCTAATATTGATGAACTAGGGCTTGTAATTGGAGACCTAAAATTTGGGATTTGAGAGATCATTTGAGATTAGATTTTGGTGATTTTGATATGAATGAAATCGGAGAGTGATAAGGAGTCTATTGATGTAATTTTTATCGGAATCCGAGATGTGGGCCCGGGGGTCGGGTTTATTTCGGGATTTGTGTTGTAATTTGATTTCTTTCGAGTGGGCTTTGTTTCCTTAGCATATTTTGATGGTTTTGCACTAAATTTGGTTAGATTTGGAGCATCCGGAGGTCGATTCGAGAAGCAAAGGCATCGCGGGCTAGAGATTTGGACCGGATAGAGGTGAGTAATAATTGTAAATATTGTCCTGAGGGTATGAAACCCCGGATTTCACATCGTTATGCTATATTGAGGTGACACACACGCTAGATGACAAGCGTGGGGTCATGCACCGTTGGGGATTGTGATTTAGTCCATCCCAAATGACAGTTTTACCGCGTATTTGACTGAAAACTGTTTGCTATCATCATGTTTTGGGCTGAATGTCATATTTGGGCCTCGTGCCAACTATTTGGACCCTTAGTAGATTTTTACTGATATTTCCTTACCGTTTTGACTTTATACTTGTACTCAGTCATGCTATATTCTACTTTTCATAACTCAGCCATGTTAACTTACTCTGTTTTAACACATTAAATGATATTCTAAATGATAATTTGGGCTGAGCATCATATTTTTACTGTTACCCATGTGGCTTATGAGATTCTGACTGAGTAAGGCCGAGGGCATGTGTTGTAAAGATACACTGATTTATGATTATGAGGCCGAGGGCTTGAGATTGTATGCCATGAGGTGGCTTGTTGATATGAGGCCGAGAGTCCACTGATTATGCCGCGAGATGACTTGATATTACGCTTGGGCCGTAAGGGCCCCCTCCCGGAGTCTGTACACCCTCAATGAGCGCAGGTACCCATTGTGATATGAGATATAGCCTGAGGGGCTGATGTTGTTCCATGATATTGCCCGAGGGGAGGATTCTGTTGACATTGTACCCGAGGGGCGGATTTTTATGTATTTATCTATTCTAGCTTCTTTTCATTTAATTGTTTAACTATTAAAAGGTGTTTTAAAGAAGCTTATTCTAAACCAATGTGTCTTTATATGTTTTCAGTGTTTCATCACTTTTACTGGTTTTATACTGCTCTTTATAGCATGTTGATGTGCCTTTACGTGATTTCTTATCGCTCAGCCTTCATTTATTATTATTACTCACTGAGTTGGAGTATTCACTTTACTCCATGCACTCTATGTGCAGATTCAGGCGCTTCAGGTCCCGCTAGTGAGTGTTGATTCTTCCAGCTCAGGCGGATTCAGAGATTCACTAGGTAGCTTCTCGGCGTTTCGCAGTCCAGTGCTTCTCCCTCTATCGTATTTTCTCTTGTTTTAGTTCTGTAATAGACTATGTAGACCCTTCCTATTTTTAATCGATTAGTAGATGCTCATGACTGGTGACACCCCGATATCGGGCTATGTCTATTCCGTAATTGTACTGTTTCACCTTATTTTGGGATTATTATTATGTTAAAGACTTAAATTTGTATTATCTTAATTGCTTAAAAATATATTGGGTGTGTGTCAGCTGGCCTTGTCTTCACGAGAGGCGCCATCACGACCGGGTCTGGGTTTAGAGTCGTGACATCCATTTCATTAAGATTTGGATTGAATTTTCAGATTCTTCTGTTATTTTTGCATTTGTGAATACAAAAGGTCGTTTGGTTGGAAAAAAGTTATCCCAGGATTAATTATTCCGGGATTAGTTATTCTACTTTTCCACGAGGATAAAAAAAAATACAACAATCCCGAGATAACTAATCCCAGGATTAATTATACCGTAATTTTTTCCCAACCAAATATGGGATAAGCTCTTCTTAAATTTAATCCTAAGATTAATTATTCTTTATCCCTCGTACCAAATCGAGCACTTAAATTCTTTCATAGCTTTGATGTTTAAGGTAAATAAGAAATCTATTGATCTCCTATCCAAGAGCTCTTTAGATTCTTTTTAATATAGAAACACTTTTAGAACTAAAAAAAAACACGATTATTTTAAAAAAAATATTTCGACGTTATAGTTGATATGCTTTAACAGGTTTTATTTTTAGTAATGAGCGGGGTTCTATCGGAAATAGTTTCTTTACCTTCACAAGGTAGAGGTAAGATTTGCGTACACTTTATTTCTTGGAGACCCCACTTTGTGGATTACATTGAGGTTTTTTGTTGTTGTTGTAGTATTTTTAGCAACACATGCCAAAGAAAAAATAGTAACTAAATAGTAGTAGCAAAAATAACAAAAAGGGATATGAAAACTGCAAGTGAGAGAGTCCGATGAGAGTTGAAAAGAAAATTTCTCATATTTTTTTCTTAATGTAGCCGTCTAACACGTTAAAGGAAAAAGAGCTCAATAACCAGCCAAGCTAGACAGCAAAATCCTCGTTTTTATACCTCTGTATCTGTCTGACTAAATCTAGGCGGCAATTTGGATTACTATTATTTCCTTAGTCTTCGTGGTTCAATTTATTAGTCTTCGTGGTTCAATTTATTGTATATGCACTATCAATAAGAATTTTTTACACCATCTGCTTATCGTAATTGTCTTATTTATATACTTACATTTCCCACACTATTCGGAGGCTTACCTATAAATATCATTGGGATGACCTGATAGTATATAAAATTCTTGACACCGATAGTATATATAATTTAAAATCATTTATATATGTACCAATTTCTTCCAAATTTCGAAAATGTATAGCCAGTTGGCAATAAAATACTTTTGTTGCTGTCTTCTAATTTTTGGAGTATCAAGACTTCTGAGAAGATAGATTCATATCATATGTTTGTTTAATCTACCGGCCCGAATTTATAGCAGATGCAAAGAATATAAAATTCTGCTTGACTTTTGTATATATAGACATAGAGATTGTGACCTTCGTAAAAAAAATGACAGACAATATAGCAGTTAATTAGCTAGTTCAACTAACAAGTGGTTACATTTGTTGAAAGCGAAAAAATCAGAACATTCTATTATCTTTTGAATCAAAGTAGCAACAAGTGGAGTGTTACGAGTTTGAGGAGAGACGCACATAAGTAAGGCTTTGTAGCTTCACTATGGATAGAAGCATTGACGTTGACAATTTGCATGACAAATCTTATGCTCAACTATCTTTTGAAGGACCTATGGATATGAATAAGAATGACAAGAAGGTATTTAACCTAGCTAACTTGATATTTTGTTATATGTTGCCATTAATTATTTATATTTTGTATTCTAAAAACATGTGAGTTAGAAGTCGAGCACTTTTCTTTTCAGCACCACTAGCATCAACATAGTCTTGTATTTTCTTAGTCGTAGATCTTTATTATTACCGGTTGTTTTTTTTCGCTTCATCTTTTTTACTGTCCTGTTGTTGTTACTGCTTGTTGCTACTACTTTTTTCGTCTTTTCTTGAGCTGATGGTCCGTCAGAAACAGTCTCTCTACCTTCTCAAGGTAGGGATAAGACCACACTTACGGAATTATACTGAGCTTAGCTTGTTGTTGTTGTATTCTAAACATGGTGAAATAGCAGGTAACAAAAACTCTGGTAACCAATGGGTGCGGGGATTATGAAGGGAAAATTGCGGATAAACGAACCACTGGAGGATGGAAAGCTTCACCATTCATTATAGGTCTCTTTGTCTTGGTCTCTTTTCTCATTTTTTTTTTCTTTTAATGCTCAGATAAATAAAGAACTTCGTTCTATGTTGATTCGTCGCTAACTTTTTTTTCCTCCCGTTTTTGGTTTGAGGCAGTGAACGAGGTGGCAGAGAGGTTGGCATTCTTTGCAGTGGCTGTAAGTATGGTGGCATATTTGGTGTTTGAGATGCATCAATCACTTCCAGATGCTGCAACTCATGTCAATGATTGGATTGGAGCTGCCTATGTTTTGACTCTACTTGGAGCTTTCCTTGCTGATGCTTACTTTGGTCGCTTCTTAACCATCATCATTTTCTCTTGTATCTACTTCGTGGTAAGAAATGATTACTCCTTTTCTTTATTTCTAATTTAATTCTCTAGTCTTCTCGATATATCAAAGTGGCAAGCACCCTCATGATCTCCAACTATATACGCGAATTTCATTAAAGGATTTCCTTTTATCTTACTTACTTCCCTTACAATCAAAAACTTGTTTAGCTATAATGTTGAACGCGAAAAAAAAAAATTCTTTTGACGATCAAGACAATAGAAAATGTATTATTTGGATAAGTGGTGCCATGGCGGCTAAAATTTAATCACACACTCTATTTGCACTAAACTATGTTATTTTATGATGGTTTAGTAATAAATTGAGGTGAAAATGCATATCAATTATGTTGCGGAAGCCAAATGTATATAGTGTGAATGAATCACAATTACTATACCAAAAATTATGGCAGCCACCAAATAATAAATAAGACAATAAAACAACAATAAAAGGAACACCAGAATTTACGAGGTTCAACCAATTTTGCCTACTTCCTCGGACACAACAAATATTTTATTCCACTCCAAAATACAAGTGAAATAATACTAAAGAGAGAAGATACAAATGCCTTAAGAAGATAAGAAGGCAAATGAGAGGTGTGTTTCAATCCTAATTAGGCCTCCTTTTATAGGTGAAATTTCCATAAACATTTTGCCCACAACCGATGTGGGACTTTAGCAATCAATAAATCTCCACCTTGCAAAATTCCACATCTTCAATTTTCTCTCAGTAAGAAATTTTGGTTGTGTCTTCATCTTCAATCTTCAGTGTTCAACAATGTTGATCAAATCCAAACAATGTTGAAACTTGACCGCAGTCACCACTTTTGTCAGCATATCAGCAGGATTCTCTGTAGTATGAATTTTCTTCACCGTGACTCCACCTTCTTCAATGATTTCTCGTACGAAATGATATCGAACATCAATGTGTTTCGTCCTTGCATGATAAACTTGGTTCTTCGCTAATTGAATAGCACTTTGACTATCACAAAAAATTGTGATACCTTTTTGTTCAACACCAAGCTCTTTTAGCAATCCTTGAAGCCAAATTGCTTCCTTCACAGCCTCTGTAATAGCCATATACTCTGCCTCTGTTGTAGACAAAGCAACTGTTGACTGCAAAGTAGACTTCCAACTAACTGGTGCCTTTGCAAAAGTAAACACATAACCAGTAGTTGATATTCGTTTGTCCAGATCACCCGCAAAATCTGAGTCACAATATCCAACTACAGACTGATTGCCTTCCTGCTCAAAAATTGTTGCGGAAGCCAAATGTATATAGTGTGAATGAGTCAAACTACTATACCAAAAATTATGGCAGCCACCAAATAATAAATAAGACAATAAAACAACAATAAAAGGAACACCAGAATTTACGAGGTTCGGCCAATTTTGCCTACTTCCTCGGACACAACAAATATTTTATTCCACTCCAAAATACAAGTGAAATAATACTAAAGAGAGAAGATACAAATGTCTTAAGAAGATAAGAAGGCAAATGAGATGTGTGTTTCAATCCTAAACATTAGGCCTCCTTTTATAAGTGAAATTTCCATAAACATTTTGTCCACGACCGATGTGGGACTTTAGCAATCAACAAATTAATCATGGCTACAATTCAAACTTTCGATCAAGACCCTTTTATCTGTTTCTTGTAGTTTTGGGGTTTATAATATATGGTCTCTGCCATCATACGGCAGGAAATTATATACATATAAAACAAATTAACAATAGTTAAGTGATAAAAGTACTCGGTGTATAAATACACCAAAAGTAGTAGTAGATGCAATTTACCTTTCACTTATTGATTTAAAATCTTGGATCCGTGTCTGATCAGGGAATGATATTGCTAACACTATCGGCATCAATCGACAGCTTAAGACCACCTCTATGCACAGCGAGGCCATGCATTCCAGCAACAAAAGGCCAAACAGCTTTTCTATATGGAGCACTCTATCTTATAGCACTTGGAACAGGAGGCATTAAGCCATGTGTCTCAACATTTGGAGCTGATCAATTTGATGAATCTGACAAAAAAGAATCCCAAAAAAAATATGTATTCTTTAATTGGTTCTTTTTTGCTATTAACATGGGTGCACTATTGGGAATAACTCTTTTGGTTTTTGTACAACAAGAAAAAGGTTGGACTTGGGGTTTTGCTGTTCCTACTGCAGCTATGTTTGCATCTATTGTTATCTTAGTTGCTGGCTTTACTAAATATCGTTATCAGAAACCTATGGGAAGTGCTTTCACTAGATTTGTTCAGGTTATTGTTGTTTCTATTAGAAATCATTTCAGAGGTGTGGTGCTGGCACATGAAAGTGAACTCTATGAGATCAAGACCAAAGAATCTGATATTTTTGGTGCACGACAGCTTCCTCATACTAAACAATACAGGTCAATGTTAAGTTCTTTCTGAATTTAATTTTAGATATATAAAGAATTTTTATATTATCAAGTTACCTAAATTTTTTTTACAGGTAACCTTTCATAGAATATGTAGAATTTATAACCTGAAAAACAACGCAATTACTTTTTTTTTTTTTTGGTGAAAGAAAATTTTATTGATCTCCACCTGACAAGAATATTTACAATTTGTAACCAACTATAACTATAAGCTATTCTACTTTAGCTTACTTCTATGCACCCTTACTAGGTAGGTTTGCTCTATAGTATACTATCTATACAAGAGGTTTATCCATTCCTTTTCTTTCCTATTTTTCCTATTGTCACCAATCAGTTGAATTCTGTGCTTGCTATCCTCTTTGATACTCTGCCACATCTTTCCTGGTATTGGCACTTTTTGGTTCCATAAAGCTTCATTTCTTGCTTTCCATAATGTAAAAATACATTTATAATGTAAATATTCTTTTGTGTTGTCAGTATGACTCATATAATTAAATTCCCGATATGACTTACACTATATATATTGATTGTACTATAAAAGAGTTTAAAACAATAAGTACAGTTTAACCTATTATAAAGCGTTAGTTATCTTTTTTATTACATTACCATTAAAGCATGTCATAGAAATCTACCAGTTTATAGGGATATTTACGCAAATAACCAACCGGATTCACCATTTATTTTTTTAGTCGATATACATAGGTTATGTACTGGTTATACATTGTTGTACACATTATACATAATTGTAAATATATTATATATCTGTGAGCTATTTTTAGGTGAAGTTTGCGTGGATATCTATTTAGGACAATTCTTCTAATTTTAAATACTAATTTTCGCAAATCACGATATTATCTAACAACGTTTCTCTCTAATTGTTGGACACTGCAGATTTTTGGATAAAGCAGCAGTAGTTACGGACCCCGAAATCATTACCAAGAATAAATGGAGATTATGCACAGTGACACAAGTTGAAGAGTTCAAATCTTTTATCAGAATCCTTCCAATTTGGGCATCTACAATAGCTCTTTCCATTTCATTCGCTCAACTCTCCACTTTTTTCCTCACTCAAGCCAACATCATGGACAGAAAAATCGCCCCGAACTTCACCATCCCCGCCGGCTCTGTCCCCGTTTTCACGGCCCTCAACGGACTCATTCTCGTACCAGTATACGAGAAATTCATCGTCCCTTACCTCCGTTCCAAAACCGGACACCAACGCGGCATCACGTCTTTACAACGTATAGGGGTCGGCTTGTTCGTGTCCGTTTTTGGCCTAATGTCCGCTGCATTGGTTGAGAGAATGAGACGTGAGAACTCAAACCCTACAAGTTTGAGCATATTTTGGTTGTTTCCTCAATTCTTTCTCGTAGGTACAGCCGAGGTTTTTTCATACGTAGGACAATTGGAGTTTTTCTACGACGAAGCAACCGATGGTACGAGAAGTATAAGCAGTGCATTATTTTTAAGTGAGATAGGAATTGGGAGTTGGTTAAGTTCTGCCATAGTGAAAATTGTGGAAAGTGCCACGGGTGGTGTAGAGGAAGGGTGGCTTAGGAATAATCTTAACAAAAGCAAGCTTGATTATTTTTATTGGATATTAACAGGGATAAATGCAGTGAATTTCTTGGTATATTTAGTGATTGCATGGAGATACAAAGGAAGAAATGGTGAAAGAGGAACAGTTAGAGATGAGTCAATAGTGTTTGAACTGGCTGATAGTAATGATACCGGGGAATTTCGTGGTATGGCCTCTTGAATAAGGTTCACAAGTGAAAAAAGTTCAATAGGACATTGAAGAAGTTTTTTTTTTTCTTTTTCATTTTAAAGCACATGTATGTAGCTTTTTGCTTTCCTTTTATTTTATTTTTATTTCCGAATATTCACTGGTGTTATGATCAAGTGTTGGAGCTTGTTCTATTGGTCTATTTATAGAGACGAGCATTTTTCAAATTGCCACCCTTTATATACCGTTAGTGGTCGTTTCGTATGAGGTATTAGGTGGGATAAGAGTTGGGATTAAATTTATACCTTGTTTGGTTGGAGGTATAAATTTATCGTGGGATAAATTTGTACCTTTAACCAAACAAGGTATTAATATAATCCCAAACGTTATCCCACTTATACCATCAATTGTGGGATTATATTATTTCATCTTTTATGTGGTATAAATTAGTACCGGGATTATATTATTCCACTTTGATGCGATCCGGATTCTGGAGTAAGAGGGTCAAAGTCAAACTATCAAATTGGTATGACTTTAAATATAGAATCTTCAAGTTTTTTAAAATAAAATGTATATATTTAGAAATTACATAAAAATACTGTAAGTCATAAAAACTTCTTTGACCCTCCAAATAATAATTGCAGCACATCAATTCGGACTAATGGAGTAATTTTTTTTTTATCTTCTACGATATACATGCTCCGTTTCAATTTATATAAATCCATTTGACTGGGCACGAAGTTTAAGAAAAGATAGAAGACTTTTGAACTTGTGGTGTAAAATGAGGCACATATATTTTGTGTGGCTATAAATCATTGCATAAAAGTAAATTGTTTCCAAATAAGGAAATGGGTCATTCTTTTTGGCACGGACCAAAAAGGAAATAGGTTCACATAAATTGAAACGGAGGGAGTATATTATTTCCATTGTAATATTTTAAAGACAGATCCCACCTTCAAATTCTTCTTTCCATTGTAATATTTGTTTTAGGCTCTTAGGTCTTAGGTCTTTCAGAAGTCTTTCTAAAATAACTAAGTGGACCATGAAAAAGATGGATTTGCTACAAAATAACTTTTGATCCACATCAAAAAGGAAAAGGAAAAGCAAATTTAAAAAAAAAAGGGGGGGGGGGGGGGGGAGGCTTGCTAGACGACCCTCTCCTTTCCTAATTCTAATTTGGTTTGGTTAGCCTAACAGCCTCGAAAATTTCCTACTTGACGCAAGTTTTCCGAAACCTAATTCAAATTGGTGAATATTTATTACTATATTATTAGCCTTTAAAAGTAACACTTCCCACGCAGGTTTTTAAACTCAATTAAATCTGTCTTTGTTTCATTGGTTTGTACTTTCCACTTGTGTTTTTCTAATTAAGCCGTCTTGTATATTAATTTTGCTTTCATAGCGATCTCAAGTAAAATTTGAAGAAAAATATGGCAGCATCAATTTTAGCGCTAATAGTCGACTTTCCAGCAGAAGGAATTAGGCCCAGGATCTTGTTTGAAATAATCTTCTGTAACTTTGCATTAGTAATCTTTTTTCCATTTTTGGACAGGCCAGATATGCCAATTATGGCGTTTAAAGTGATGAAGACTTGGTTGACCATTTATTCTTGTTATTCCTTATACTTATGGTTCCTTTTCTTTTTCTTGGATCAAGAACGAATGTGTCTGCCTTTCACGAGATATATTAGAGAGACATACATCAATAATTATGAAATTATTGATGAAGAAGCACAAATATGTGAGAGATGCAACACTGGAATAATACGTGGTATGATATTGTCAATGTTAGAGGAGATATTGGATATCCTAGAAGAACCAATAGAGGTTCTGATTTATATAATGGGAGTAGTAATTGCTTATTTGGAAGTGGAATGTTCAGGAGATTGGGTAAGGAATTGGGAGAAGTATCATGTGGGGGTTAGGGTTTGTTTTGTTTACTTATGGTTATGGTTGTTATATTTCATCGTCTATTTTGTTCTTGATCCTATGGTGACAATCTTTAGACAATCAATGAATCATTCAATTAACTGCGCCTCAATTCCAAACAAAGGTGTTGACGAAGAAATACGGGAATGTCTTCTGAAAGGAAGGATGAAATATTGAAATCCGAGATGGAATATCATGCTCTTACGAAAGAAGGGATGTAAATCCAGAATTTCCAAGCTTTTGATGTCCCAAAGATGTGTGTGAAATATGGTGAAACTATGTGGATAGAGCTTTAGATCTAAAAATACTTGTACTTTTTTGTTCAGGTTATATTTTTATTTTATTAAGTGTGTCTGGATTAGTTTTTGTTTAATGGTTTTTGGGTTTGTTAATTATGCGAGAATTAATTTACCTATTGTTCTGGAGCACAAAACAAAACAAAAAAATAAAAAATAAAACCTTTTTGCTTTTAACTAAACAGAATAAAAAAAAGTCAGCCAAATACATAAATAAACACTTAAAGTTGTCTCCAATTTCCACTGGTAATAAGAACCCACAATACCCTATTCATAAAAACAAAAATAAAAAGATAAATTCGGTTGAGAGAAACTTCATTTACTAAGGAAATTAAGGAAGTGGATGCCTTAAAGCGCTTTCAAGATTTCTAATTAATCCTTTAGAGTTATTCGAAGTCAACAACGCGAATCAAAGCTTTGGCTTATTCGAAGGTACTAACATTTATTAAATCCTTATTTCCTTGATGCAGTTTCTTGTCCTAATACCCTTTCAATTAAAGATTTTATACTTCTAGCTTGCTCCTTTAATCTTTGAAAGAAAAAAAAGATTTCTTGCTTGGGAGTGAGGTGGTTGAAAAAGTGAAAAAGGAGGGAGAATCAAGAATATTGTTATGATAAATATCACATTATGGTGGATGTCTACTCTTCTTCCATGATCTTCATCTCAAATGCTTAATGACATATTCAATGACATATTTTGTATGTTCAATGACATATTCCATGACATATTTTCTTCACTTTTTATGCCTATATAAAGGCCTTGTAATAGATAGGAAAATATACACAATTGAAGAAGAAATAAGAATCTCTCTTCCTCTCTTTCTATCTATATCTCTTAGTTTGTTTTGCTTGTTCTATATTGTTATTTTGGGTTATATTTTATAACAATATATTTATTCTACAAAATTGTCCTACATCCGGAAAGATTGCAATCAGAAGCCATACATATCATTTCATGGGTGAAAGTAAAGAGAAACTACATATGGTAAGTAATGAAACATAAGAAGGTATGATTATCTTATACTTGTCATTCCTCTAATATCCCGTATGCACACAACTTCGTACTACACATGTATTGCATGAGCACATATTAATATTACATTTTTTATATATCACATGAATGGACTGAAATTTTCGAAGTTCTATATGTGAAAATCATAGTAGCAGTTAATTGTTGATATGATGCATGTCATGGTAACCAAGGATATGTTATATAAGTTGTCTTATGCATATTTGTGTGTTAACTATCTTCAATCTGTCCTGCCGCTTTTAATATTTTCTTTAACATGGATGAATATTTTTTCCTTTTGGGTTTTTGCACTTGCATATAAAAAAAAAGGAATTAAAAAAAAAAATTGGTCATACTGATTAAAAGCATAAATCATCTTGAAGAAAACAAGAAATACTTCACATCTTTATCTAGGTTGATTAATTACTTCTTTGAACTTTGGAAAACAAACTAGTTATTAAGAAAGTATACTTCATAATTTATGGTCGTATCATTTGAAAGCAAACATTGACTAGTATGACTACTAGAAAAGGTATTTTCGAGTATCCATGATCTACTTGATGCTTACTACTGACTTACCATTTTCAAGTATTTTATATGAATGATGCATAAGCTACAACTGGTAAGTTGTTACCTATAATGTCACTTTTTAAGTAATATAAATGCTGAATTTATGTATTAGTACTATATATGTGTTGTTACCTATATATTGTACTTTTTGATAAATTTATTCACTAATTGCTTGGTTTAATTGAGTGAAGAAAAGTCATGGCGTTAAATCAAATCCAATAGGTAGGGTATACCCCGAAAACAACAATATTTTTGAGAGAGACTCAATAAGTATTATGACAATGATTTTATAATCCATTTAAACTCTAATAGAATTTAGAAGAAATATTCTGACTACAAACGGTTGTATTTCATATAGATGCTACAAATAATGAATAAAGCTTTACGCTGATTTGAGATTTGTACACTTATTTAAGAAAGCAAATTTAATTTGCTAAGTTGCAAATTAGTTGTGTATAACTTTCTTGGCATGTGATTGAAATTAAGGCTTGAGAATGAATCTCAATATTGTTTAGCCTATTATGCCATTGATTGAGGGTAAGACATCGGGATGCTCCAAAATTATAAGAGTTGGGTTTGAGTCCCAATTTATTATGGCCTAACATGTCTTCATATTGGTAAGACATTAGGTTTGAGTCCCACTATACCATATTGATGATATAATGATGACTAAAGAAAAATAATATATTTTTCATTAAAGGCATGAAGATTGTCCCACTTGATTTGAACCATTCTTGAAGTGAATGTGGTAGCAGTGCATAATAAGTTTAAATGAAAACAAGTGATTCAACAACGAACGTGGGCGTTCCAAAGATCAAAATAATAATAATCGTCACTATGATTATAAAAGGAGAACAATAAGGGTTCTCAAAATAGTCCTTCAAAATGTGAAGGCAATGTTTACCATCAAATTGGTATGAAAATAATAAAGCACGTCGATGATTATGATTCATTCCTTGAAGAGAATGTGACTTCTGATAAGCATTGAGAATGCAAACTTATTCCTAAAGTTGAATGTGGCAATATGTGATAAAAGCAATGAATAAACACATGCAATTTATGATTATATGCAATACCACACAACTCACCTCTAAGGGAGGTTTGAGTGAAATAAAGAGAATAAATATTATTGTGTGGTTACATGAATATGTCATTGGTCACGTACATGTGATACGTCAAATATTATTTTGTCATGCCTTATAAAAGTTATTAAAGGCAAAATTAAAGCAAGAAATAATTTTTCTTATGATAATTCTGACCATGGCAATTTATTATGATATAAGTTTCTCCATGAAGGAGACATTTACCTATGAATGGTATGATAAAAGATCTTGTAGTACAAAAGTTGTTAAGAGCTGCGAAAAAACTAATTTGTTACTACCCGGATGAATAAAATTATTCATGACATTAATATTGTAAAGTCTCAAAAGAAACTTTTTGAGTTTCAAATGTATAAGTCAAAGTGGTTGGCATATTGAGAGTATAAATGAAAGGAAAATTGGATATCTTCATATTTCTATAATCATACCGGGTAAATATGAAAGGTTACCCGATTTGTTTTCTATTTGTACTACACAAATATAAGCATGATGATGGAATCATATGCCACAAGTAAACTAGAGGTTTACTAAAACAAATATTAGTTGGCATAACCGGTTGACCATCCTGATTCAATTGTGATGCAAAATAATTAATTGAGAATTGCATTGGCATATATTGAAGAATAGAAGATTCTTCAAGAATTATCTTATGCTGCTTATTCTCTTGATATACCAGTTAAAGTTGGGATTGAATCCCCTGATTTCTGGAACAAATAAAAGGTGATAAATATATGGGCCCGGTCACCTGCCATGTGGACCGTTTACTATTATATGATTTTAATAGATGCATATATTCTATGGTCACATGTGCATTTGTTATCAACTTGCAGTTTGGTTTTTGCAAGATTGCTTGCTCAAGTTATTAGAGCACAATTCCAGAATATAAATTATGATGATTTATCTTAATAATACTGGTTTAAATCCAAGTTGGTTTAGCAGAAATTGTATGCCTCCAATTATAGCTAAATCATTGGTTATGAGAACAAAACTCCCAAAAATAAAAGTTGGTATGAGATGTATTATTTAATATACACCAGCACTTGTATGCATCTATCCAAGTTATGAAAATTTCTCCCTATCACAATCGGCTCAGGGTCAGGAACCAAATAATTTCTATATAGAAATATGAATGTGCTATATGATTTAATTATGCCACCAATATGCACAAAGATGGGTTCCCAAAGAAGGTTGGGAAATGTGTTGATGATCCCAACATTAGGGGGAGAAAATGGATAGTTGAGAAAGTGATACGTGAAATGAATTATTATAAATACATATAGATCCTCGTACAAGAAAATATGAACTTGAAGTTCAAGTGATAATTAATTTATAAATTATTGCCAGACGCATTTGCTGACCCAAAGCTAAATGTCATATTTCAGTTGCTAATGCTCCAAATAGAATAAAGTCCATGAGGGACAGAGTCTATGTCACGTATGAAGCGTAACAGATCAATCGGTTCCAAAGATAAAACTCCTTGAAGAAGGAGAGGGGCAAATATTCAAAATGGTCATAATAAGGAGGCAAGTGCCCTAGAAAAGCACCACGACATAACACTTCATAAGACCTTATGGGAGAGGCTCAGGTACCTGAAAATAATGAGATAAAGAGATCTCAATAAGTTATGTCTTTATTGTGTAATAATTGAACCGATATAAAATGATTGTCGACGATATTGTTAACATAATGTAGCGCTCAATATTATTAACATTGACGAGAATCTTGAGCTCAAATCTGTCATGAAATTTGGACAGATAAATGATTGGTCAAATGAAAAATAAGCAATAAAAATTGACTTCACTTGAAAAAAAGTGAAGTTGGGCGGATAGTCCCAACACCTGAAAGTATAAAGCCAATGAAGGTATAAATGTGTTCTTGTGTAAAAAGTTCAAGTCGATAGACATAAAGACGACTTGTGACACAAGAAAATTATAAATATCCTCACATTGATTATATGGAGACATGTTCTCTTATGGTGGATATAATCATTTCAGGTTTTAATCTGGCAATACATGAATACTTGATATGCGTATAATGAAAATCATTGAAGGATTAAAATTATTCTGAAGCATATTAATGTTTCCAAGAAATTTATTAAATAAAGCTTCAAAAATCCTTATACGGATTGAAACAATCAAGGCGCATGTGGTATAATCGCCCGTGTGAGTACATATTGAAAGAAGGGTACAAGAATGATTCAATTTGTCCTTGTATCTTTAGGATTTGAATTTGTTATAATCTCTGTGTGTGTTGATGATTCAAATATCATTACAAATCCCAGGAAGCTTCCTAAAGTAGTAAACTATTTAAAGAAAGAATTTGAAATGAAAGATCTTGGAAAGACAAAATTTTGTCTTGGTCTACAAATTGAGTATATGAAAGATGAAATTTTTATCAATCAATCAGCATACACTGAAAAGATTTTAAAGCGATTTTATATGGATAAAGCACATCCATTTAGTACCCCGATGGTTGTGAGATCACTCGATAAAGATCCATTCTGACCTCATGAAAATAATGAAGAACTTGTTGGTCCTGAAGTACCATATCTTAGTGCAATTGATGCACTAATGTATCTTGCTAACACTACAAGGCATGACATAATATTTTCAGTTAATGTCTTAGCAAGATATAGCTCTGCTCCTACAAAGAGACATTGGACTGAAATCAAACACATATTGTGTTATCTAAAAGGGACTACCAATGTGGGCTTATTTTTATGGCAATGATTGTAATCCCGATCGTGTTGGTTATGCCGATGTAGAGTATTTATCTGACACACACAAGGCTTGATCTCAAACATGCTATATGTTTACATGTGGAGGCACTGCCATATCTTGGCGATCGACTAAGCAATTAATCGTGGCTACTTCATCTAATCATGCTGAGATAATTGCTATTCATGAAGAAAGTCGAGAATGTGTACGGTTGAGGTCCATAATTCATCTTATTCGAGACAAATGTGGTTTGAAGTGTTGCAAACTACCCATAATTTTGTATGAAGACAATATAGCATGCATAGCCCAAATTGAAGGGAGGATTCATAAAAGGAGCTAGGACAAAGCACATTTCACAAAAGTTATTTTTCATGATCTTCAAAAGAATGGTGATATCAATGTGCAACAGATTCGTTCAAGTGATAATATGGTTGATTTGTTCACCAAATCTTCAGGAAACTGGTGTACAAGATTGGGATATGAAGGCTGAAGGATGTGAATTATGCTCTCATCAGGGGGAGTTAATATGCAGTGTACTCTTTTTTCCTTACAAGGTTTTGTCCCACCGGGTTTTCCTTGCAAGATTTTTAACGAGGCAACCAAAAGGCATATTTCTAAATATGTGTACTCTTTTTCCTTCATTAGGATTTTTTTCCCATAGGGTTTTTTCCTGATAAGGTTTTAACGAGGCACATTATTTATGGACACCCAATGAGGAGTGTTATGATAAAGATCATATAATGGTGGATGTCTACTCTTCCTCCATGATCTTCATGTCAAATGCTTAATGACATATTCAATGACATATTTTCTTCACTTTTCATGCCTATATAAAGGCCTTGTAATAGATAGGAAATATACACAATTAAAGAAGAAAATCTCTTTCTTCTCTCTATCTTTATTTCTTGTTCATGTTTTACTAAATTGCTTTTATTTCATAACAAATATAATTATTTTTTAGGGGCTGCTTACTTATTTGTGAATTTGTAGCGTATTAGACATATGGAAATTGACTTACACATTGTTGGAGTACTATTGACTTGGTCAGCAATGGATTATTGGAAAAAATGGATCAAGAATTGGCATCACCGAAAAAACTTATTCACACTGAGTGTTTACACATAATATAATTAAGCTAACCATAGAAGACAACTAAGACCTAAGGGCCTTATTTTAAATAAATAAAAAAATTAAAAAGAAAGAAATAACAACGTGATGTTTTATACTTCAATACCACACAAAAAGGGGGATAAGGGTGGGGGAAGATGATTTGTGTGGTACCCAATTTTCACTTACCTTGATTATAGAAGGACATGATTCTTCTATGTATTCCAACTACTACTGTTGCGGAATAATAAATACAAAAAATAAAGAACATAGAGATTTTACGTGGAAAACACCTGGCTCAAAAGGTAAAAAAACTACGACCTACCTTCCAGTAGGATTTTTCCAAACTCTCTACTAAAATCATTGAGCCAAAAACTGTATTTACAAAAAACTCTTTTGTAAACCTAGGATTAACTCTAATCCCGTTGTGGCACACAACCTCAACTGTTGCGACAACTTCAAGTTAACTCTAACTTGAAAACTCTAAGTATCTAATACAATTGCTTCTAAATAAGTTGAAAGGTACAATGTAAAATCACCTACTACAATTGCATTAGAATAAAAGATAGACACTTGGAACTGGTTCTTCTATTTGGTTCAAGTAGCTTCAGGATTGCACGCTTGAATCACACATAAATCGCTTGCAAAATTGTCTTGCTATTTTGCTCTCAATTCACGTTTAACTTCTGCTTATGTGCATTACCTGTAAAAGAGAACAACACTAATATTTAAGGAGTTAGCAATTAGAGATTGACTAGGATACAGATGCTACTCTTCCATGGTGGAAGAGTTCTAGTTGATCTCATACTCTAACTCTATCCCCTATTCTCTTTGTGTAAGGAGTCTTTCTCCTTATCCAATATGCAACCTTTTCGATCATGATCAGGAGATATCACTTCTGATAAGTTAGGTTTAGCTCCTTCATGTGCAACTCACATGTTTGAGTTGATCATAACTGTGCTTCACAAGATGGACCTGGTCCATGTCTAAGTTCCTTTGTCAGTCTTCAAAACTTCACCTTTACTTGGGCCAACAAATTTCCCTTTTTGATGATGACAAACTCTGTGCTTTTCACTCACTTAGGCCCTGTTAGAACTCAGCTTATTCATCAATACAAAGTAATTAGAAAAATTTACTTATCATCAAGGACCAGGTTTATTAGGTTACAAACATCACTTCTTCAAAATATATAAAGCACAATATCTCTTCTCCCTTTTGGCATCATCGAAAAGTTACATAAACAAAGTGTGAGTCCAGAATTTTAACAAACATGGCCACTGGGGCAACTGCAAGTGCAATCATGAATTAATCATTAGTAATCAAGCAAACATATTCAAACTATCAAGGAAATATTAACAATCATCAAGTGCAAAAACAGTATATATTATTGATAGAAGCTATGTTGCTACCACAATCCACAAAAAGACAGCAAAAATATTCAAAACATGAGCAAAAGAAAGAGAAATCCCTAATCTGGGTCACTGGTGGTACTAGACAGGTTCAGGAGATGAAGGCTAGAAGTCCTAAGGCTTGGGAGAGCTAGAGGGTTGGTTCTGGGCTTGGAGAAGATTCAGCATATTTTGAAGAATTCCATCATTCTTCCCCTTTTCCTTGGTAAGCTTAGTTCTGAGAGCATCCCTCTCAGATTCAACCTCTGCTAAGCGAGCCTTCAGCCTAGCTATCTCAGCATCCTTGGCCCCACTTTCCTGAACTAGAGCCCTAACTTTACTATTGATAGATGTCTTCTTGGATGAACCAGGTTCATTGGGAATGACATTGACTAGATAGTCACAGGCAATCAAAGTATTAATGCCAAAATGGTCCTTGCTTGTGGCCATTTCCCACTTCTTCAGAGGCACCTTGCACCAATCTAGAACAGTAGTCAGAATAAATCCATAAGGGGTGGCATGGGCCTTGGAGCCATTGATAACCCTGTCCAGTAGCTTGATGATGAGTGCAGGCAAATTGATTTGCCTTCCACTTTCAAGGCACTCCATTAAAACCAAGTCCATATAGTCAGCAATGTGCCTTCTTTCCTGCCTGGGCGGTATGCACTTGTTGACAAACTCAAATAGGACTTTGTGTTGTGATTTCATTTCACTCTTGTGCACAAACTTAGAGCCTCATTCACTTCTTCAACATCACAGAATCTCCTAGTTATTTCAAGGGCAGGAGGAAGGGAATCCAGACTTGGCCATCTTTGCCTAGTGTAGTCATCATATCCCTCAACAGGGATGTCAAGAATCTCTCTCAGCTTCTCTGCTTCGAAGGTCACTTGAACCCCTTTCACTTGGCTGGTGACTCTGCCATCCTTGACCTCTGTATTGGCCATGAATTCAATTATTTAATTCCTAGCTAGCCTTCTATCCATATTAAAGACCATGTCCTTCCAGCCCTGAGCAGCTAGTGCATAAACCATCCGAACCATTCCTGGTTCCACCAAGTCTTTCAGCAATCTACCCTTCAGAATTTTTCTTTTGCTAAACTTGGTCAGCTTGTTTTATTCACCATTAGACTCACTCTCTTCTTCACCACTTCATTCCTCATCCTCCGCAATTCTAACTGGTTTGTTTTTCATTGCAGACCTTGTCCTCTTGACCAATGAAGATTCAGCAGCCTTGGACCCTGATGAAGACTTCTTGGAAGAGGTCTTGGTCTTTTTAGGCTTGGGGATCTGAACCTCCACAGTTGTATGTTCCTCTTGATGGACCAGTTCCATCTCCTCAACATCAACAACCTCAAAAGTCTCTGCAACCTTAGCTTTTCCTTTATCTATCCTTTTCTTCTTACTTTCATCCAAAGCCTTTTGTAATTCACTCTCACTCTGTTTCACGATACTTCTTGTGGTTCTCCCCTTTGGCAAGGGAATTTCAGTAGTTGTTGGGGAATTGACCTTTCTTTTCTTGGTGTTCTTTGTAGTGCTTGGAATCTTAGGCGTTGGTGTTCTCCTTTTCTTGGGATTATAACTGGCACCTACTTTCTTTAGAAGATCTGCTATGGTTTCTTCAATAGATGAACCCGATTCATCCATATGAGAACTCAAATTTACCAAACCCTCAACAGCCTCCCCTGATCCACTTCCCCTTGTTTTTTGCCATTTTCTCCTACAATTTTAACTTCAGCCCCACAAATTGTTGGTATAATCATCTCAGAGGTATATGAGTAATCAACAACTTCTACCCCTTTTCCCCTCACATCGCAGCTTGCACCCTCTCTCTTATTTTATTTTTCAATTTTATTTTTATCTCCTCTTCTTCTCAACTCAGGCATTTCCATTTCTCTAACATACCTAACAAGAACACACCTATTTTCTACACTTTCAACCAATGGCGAACGTACCTCAGAAGGGGAACTCTGAATCTTCTCAGAGTCAGAAGACGCAGGTCCTTCCCCCTCACTTGCAGACTTGAAGGAATCGTCTGAGTGTTTAGATTCTTGGGCTTGGGTAGCCTTCAATTGTGTGTTCAATCTCTTCGACAATGCACTTGTGGCTATAGTTTTTTGAGCGAGCATTTTAACACGCCTTTTCTTAGGCTGGAGGTTTGTAATGGGTGAAAGAGGTGTGGATGAACCAGAAGCAGAAGGTGGTGGAGGAGCGCCTAGATTATCTTGAGGGTTCGACATTGTAACTAATTTCGTGAGAAAGTTTGTGAGTTAGGCTTTTAGAAGAGAAAAATTGAGAGTGAAAGAAATTTTTGACGGTTTGGAATAATGAGGGTGGCAGAGGGTGATGATGGGTATTTAAAGAGAGAAACTTATTTAATGACTAACGGTAGCTTTTCACAGTCAATTAGAGGTCTAATCAACCTGAAATTTCAGGTTGAATGAACGGTTAAGCTTCCCTAGATTTTAGGCATTTTATGTGGTGAGAATTCTAGTAGAGATGGAACTGGTTCAAAAATAAATGGATAGAATTTTCTGATATTTTTAAACATAGGTAGGACTCTACTCATGATTTAAATATTTATATTTCTAATTGTGCAGAGTATAAAAAAAATACCTCGTTATTCAGATGAACCAATACTGATGAACCAGGTTCTTCATTTAGAATTCTCTTGATCATGCCTCAATTACCAAAATAGAGAAAATTTTGTTAGAGATCAATGAGTCATATCAACACATGTCACAGGAGTATACTATTTACAATATGAAACTCAGTAAAAATTAATCTAGATATTTACACAAGTTCAAGATTTCCTAGCCAAAAAAGAATTTTTTTTTTCATTGTTTTTCATTGTGCATTCTGAGCTGGTCCCATTAGGTGATCTTAATCATCCCTAATTCTAACCTGTTCCTTTCAAAGCTTTCTCTACTCAGTGCTTTAGTAAAGATGTCAGCAATTAGTTTATCAGTAGCACAGAATTCCATAGTAATCAATCCTTTCTCATAGTTGTCCCTTAAGAAGTGATGTCTAACATCTATGTGCTTAGTCCTCTTATGATGAACTGAATTCTTAGTCATACTAATAACACTAGTGTTATCACAAAATATAGGTATGCAACCAACTTCAATGCCAAAATCCATCAGTTGTCGTTTGATCCACAGTAGTTGAGCACAACAAGAGGAAGTAGCAACATACTCAGCCTCAGCAGTGGATAAAGCTACTGAATTCTGCTTCTTAGTGGCCCATGATACCAGACATGAACCAAGAAAATGAGTCATACCTGAGGTTCTTTTCCTATCTACAAGGAAACCTGCATAATCAGCATCAGCACATCCTACTAGATTAAAGTTACTATCTTTATGGTACCAAAGGCAAAGGTCAGTAGTGCCTTTCAAATATCTCAGTATCCTCTTGACAACAGTTAAGTGGGATTCCTTAGGATTTGCCTGAAAACGAGCACAAAGCCCTTCACTAAAAACAATATCAGGTCCGTTAGCAGTAAGATACAAAAGTGAACCAATCATACAATAAGATACAGAAGTGAACCAATCATACCCCTATACGACTTCTAATCAACATATGACCAGGTTCATCTATGTCTAATTTAGTAGTTGTTGCAGTGGGTGTATCTATTTCTTTTGATTCATCCATTTTAAACTTCTTAATCAACTCTTTTGCATATTTCTACTGATGGATCATGGTTCCATTTGGGTTTTATTTGATCTGTAAGCCTAAGAAGAAGTTAAGCTCACCCATCATACTCATTTCAAACTCACTCCCCATTAATTTAGCAAATTCCTTACTCAGTTTTTTAGTGGTTGCCCCAAAAATTGTGTCATCGACATATATTTGTACTACTAGTAGATCCTTACCTTTTTCCCTCAAGAATAGAGTGTTGTCAATATTACCTCTTTTGTATCCATGTTCAAGCAGGAATTTGGATAGGCGTTCATACCATGCTCTAGGAGCCTGCTTCTGTCCATATAGGGCCTTGTCCAGTTTGTATATATGATTTGGACACTCCTTACTTTCAAACCCTAGAGGTTGTTTAATAAAGACTTCTTCCTTTAAGTAGCCATTTAGGAAGGCACTCTTCACATCCATTTGGTGAAGGGTAAATTCCATGTGTGCTGCAAAGGCTATGAGGAGTCTTATTGCCTCCAGTCTTGCAACTGGAGCAAAGGTCTCATCATAATCTATGCCCTCCTCTTGGCTATAACCTTGGACCAACAATCTTGGCTTGTTCCTTGTAACTGTTACATCTTCATCAAGTTTGTTTCTGAAAACTCATTTAGTGCCAATGACTAAGGATGGGCATAAAATCCGAAAAATCAAATTTCGAACTGGACCGAATTAATTCAGTATTTCGGTTTCAGTTTTTTCGATATTTTGGTCTAATTCGGTATTGCATTTTTGATATTTCGGTATGGTTCTCGATATTATAATTTTGAAATTTTGGTATGCCGAAATACCAAAATCTTAAAGATATTTTTTTGGACCCTATATCACACTGCCCAGCCCCAAGCGCCCAAGACCAAGTTTCTAATTTAATTCACATTTCCCATCGCCCCAGCCCCAAGCCCAACTGACCATGCCCACTCTAAAGATTATGGCATTACTCATTAGGTTAGACAATTAGCAATAGCAATGTCGAGTTTCTGTTTCACTCTCTCTCAGTCTCTCACAGTCATAGAGTCGCCATTTCCGTCTTCGATCTGGGCGTTTGCCGTTGGTGATTTTGACTCCTCTCTCCTCACTCCTCGCTCCTCACTAAATCATTGGATTATGCAAAATCTCTCTAAAAAACAAGTCTCCTTTATTTCAAAGCTCAACACTCCGGCCGGGTTCATATGAATTTTTTTCATCGAAAAATTATTGTGTATATAAAGATTTCATGATCTTTATTCTGTGATATTTTGAGGTTTCTTTCTATATTTTGTAAATCTGGTCTCTATTTTTAAGTTTTGAACTTTGATTTATGTGTGGTCAGTCTTCTCTTCTGTTCATTGAGACCAGCCGATAAAGATTTGATTTTAATTTATGGGGTTTCTTCAATTCTCTCTATCTTGAACTTGAAATCCTCTTTGGCACAAGTCAAGAGCTCTTTGTATGTTTATTTCTCCATATTTTGATATTTTGAGTTTCCTTAATAAATGTCTTGAATATGCCACTGAAATAGTGAAATGTATAAAAATTATGTTGTCGTCTGTAACTGTTCTGTTTTCAGATGTTGGAGATCTAATTTGTTCTATTTCTGTAACTGTTATGTTTCAGATGTTTGGTTCTGCTACAGTGCTGTATTTCTTGTTTGTTGAGCTACATTTCTTGTTTGTATTTTGGAGGCTGATTGTATTTTAGCCCGTTGAGCTGCATTTTGGAGCTGCTACAGTGTTGTCCTAGATAGCAGAATGTTAAAGTTTGTTTGTTTGTTTGTTTGTTTTCTGCTGCATTTATCGTTGGTATTTTGGACTTTTGGTACTAGTTGTAGTTGGTATTAAAAAATTCAAGTGTTTTAGATTAGTGCCATGTTAAAGTTTTAGGCCAACACTCTATTTTTACTTTTTTAGTGCAATGTTAAAGTTTAGAAACAACAATTTATTGTTTTTTTATCAGCATTACGTTGTTCTTTATCACCGAATATTAAACCGAAACCGTACCGAACCAAAATAATAAATACCAAATCGTACCGAAATACTTTGGTACGGTATTTGGTATACACAATTGATAAACCGAATACCGAAATACCAAATCGAAATTATTAAATATCGAACCAAAATACCGAATGCCCACCCCTACCAATGACTGATCTGTCCTTGGGTCTTGTGACCAGATGCCACACTTGACTTCTTTTAAACTGATTGAGTTCATCTTGCATTGCATTCACCCAATCTACATCTTGCAAAGCTTCAGCAACATTTTTAGGTTCAATAAGAGATAAGAATACATCAAAAGCACACAGATTCTTTAATTGAGATCTGGTTTTACCTCCAAAAGTTGGGTCAGTGAGGATGTTCTCAATGGGATGAGAACTTTGATACTTGTAAGGTTTCCTAACCAACTGATTTCTGTTTGGAGTTTCTTTCATGTTCTGTTACTGAGGAACAAGCTCATGGACAATTTCCATTTGGAAATTAGATTCACTTCTTCTTTGTTCAGTTCCCCCTATCAGGTTGCCCTGGATGGAAAACCTGTTCCTTCTTTTGGTGCAGCTTCAGCTTGGGCTGTGACTTCACTCAAATTTTTTACCAGCCCAATAGCTTCAACTTCATGTTCTTGTCTCTCAGAAAGAATGTTAGTTTCATCAAAAACTACATGTACACTTTCGTCTACACAGAAAGTTCTTTTGTTTTACACTTTATAAGTTTTGCTATGTGAAGAATATCCCAAGAATACTCCTCCATTACTTCCGGGATCAAACTTGCCTAGGGAGTCCTTTCCATTATTGTGCACAAAGCACTTTCATCCAAATGCCCTAAAATGGGATATATTTAGTTTTCTCCCTTTAAGTAACTCATAGGGAGTCTTCTCTACAAGAGGTCTAGTCATGCACCTGTTAATGATGTAACATGCAGTATTTACAGCCTCTACGCAGAAGCTATGGGGCAATTTACTAGAAAGAAGCATAGTCCTAGCCATATCTTCAAGAGTCCTATTCTTTCTTTCAACTACTCCATTTTGTTGAGGAGTCCTAGGGGCAGAGAAATTATGATCTATACCATGCTCATCACAAAATTCAGCAAACTTAGCATTTTCAAATTCAGTTCCATGATCAGACCTAATTGATGAAAGTTGATTACCTAGTTGTTTCTGAGTTTTTCTATCAAAGTTAGTAAACATGTCAAATGTTCCATCCTTAGATGTTAAAAACAATACCCAAGTAAACCTAGAGTAATCATCAACAAGTACTATCACATATTTCTTACCACCTCTGCTCAATGTTCTCATTGGACCACAGAGATCCATATGAACCAGTTCCATCGACCTGGTCGTGCTTACCACTTTCTTGTTTTTAAAAGAGGATCTTACCTGCTTCCCCCTTGCACAAGCCTCACAAACTTTGTCTTCCTTGAACTTGATGTTAGGTAACCCTATCACCATGTCCTTGGAGACTAATTTGTTGAGTTGATTTAGATTTGCATGACCAAGTCTTTTGTGCCATAGGAGGGGATCATTGTCGAACACACTTAAGCAAGTGAGTTCGTTTTCTGACAGAGTCGACAGATCTACAATATAAATATTGTTAACTCTTTTTCCTTGCAAAACAATCTTGTCAGTAGTAAGATTAATCACAAAACATTTGGTAGAGGTGAATGCTAGAAGGTTACCTCTGTCACACAGTTGTGATATACTGATTAGGCTATATTTCAAGCCATCTATCAAGTAGACATTCTCAATGGAATGTGAGTCTGTCTTACCTACCTTTCCAACCCTAATAATTTCACCTTTCTTCCCATTTCCAAAGGAGATATTACCTTCTTTTAGGTCCTCAAGTGAAAGAAACTGGTTCTTACTTACAGTCATATGCTTTGAGCAGCCACTATCCATGTACCATATTTACTTCCCTTCACTTGGACCTGCAAAACAAAATCAGGGGTTAGTCTTAGGAACCCAAACTAGTTTGGGTCCCTTTCTATAGGCAAAGAGGTGAATTAGATTCCTTTTAGCCCATCTAGGCAGCCTATTTTTCTCTTGAAGAAAGATTTGTTCTTTTGACTTGCCTTTTCTTTTGCATTACATTCACTTTTGTAATGATCAGTCTTGCCACAATGTGTGCAGATTTTGTTCTCAGGAAGTGTGATGTACTTGTTTTTGGGATCCCACTTAGGTGTTGGGGTCCCATAGCCAAGTCCTATCTTATTGCTACTGTGGCGCTCTTGTAGCCAGGATAGTGCATCAGAGGACTTATTCCATTTGCAAGTTCTGTCTAGTTCATGCTTCACCTTGCCTAGATCTTCTTTTAGGACTCTTATCTACTCATCTCTCTTGTACAACTCATCCTTCATTTTTCCAAGATTTTCTTCTAAGGTGAGATGTGTGTGATTAGTTTTCTTTTTACCTGTTCCTAATTTTAGTTTTAAATTTTCAGATCTAAATTCTAAGACAGTGGTGTCAAGTTCAAGAACCTGGTTCTTCAGCTCAATATTTTATCACTTTCACTAGCCCTGAGTTCAAGATTTTTGCACTTGGCTTTTCTTTACTTGAGGAGTTCCTTCATGGGCCACTTGTAGAGTGTCCCAGATTTTCTTAGCAGTAGTAAAACTTTAAATTCTGATGTACTCGTCTGAACCTAGTCCACACACAAGCCATTTCTTGGCCTTGGAATTCTTTTCCCATTTCTTCAAATCTTCAATAATACAGTTAGCTCTCGTCTTTGGCACGTCCAGTCCTTCAACATTCTTCTTTGTAGTAGCTAGGGGACTATCAGTAACAATGTCCCAAAGTTCATATCCTTCTCCTATATGTAGTCTCTCATTTTGTTCTTCCACCAGGAATAGTACTGGCCATTAAAGAGTGCTAACAATGGATTGTTCTTTCCAGTTTTCAGGTGGTGCACTCATCTTGATCTGTTCCTAAGGTGTTAGCCTCTTCAAGGAGAACCCGCTCTGATACTAATTGATGTTTTATACTTCAATACTACACAAGAGGGGAAGGGTGATTTGTGTGGTACCCAATTTTCTCTTAACATGATTATAGAAGGACCTGGTTCTTCTATATGTTCCAACTACTACTGTTGCGGAATAATAAATAAAGAAAATAAAGAACACATAGATTTTACGAGGAAAACACCTGGCTCAAAAGGTGAAAAAACCACGACCTACCTTCCCGTAGGATTTTCCCAAACTCTCCACTAAAATCACTGAGCCAAAAACCGCAGTTACAAAAAATTATTTTATAAATCTAGGATTAACTCTAATCCCGTTGTGGCACACAGCCTCAACTGTTGCGACAACGTCAAGTTAACTCTAACTTGAAAACTCTAAGTACCTCATACAATTACTTCTAAATAAGCTGAAAGGTAAAATGTAAAATCATCTACTACAATTGAACTAGAATAAAATATAGACACTTGGAACTGGTTCTTCTATCTGGCTCAAGTAGCTTCAGGATTGCACGCTTGAATCACACATAAATCGCTTGCAAAATTGCCTTGCTATTTTGCTCTCAATTCACGTTTAACTTCTGCTTATGTGCATTACCTGTAAAAGAGAACAATACTAATATTTAAGGAGTTAGCATTTAGAGATTGACTAGGATAAAGATGTTACTCTTCCATGGTTGAAGAGTTCTAGTTGATCTCATATTCTAACTCTATCGTTTTCTTAAACCGTATTCTCTTTGTGTAAGGAGTCTTTCTCCTTATTCAATATGCAACGTTTTCGATCATGATCAGGAGATATCATTTCTGATAAGTTAGGTTTATCTCTTTCACGTGCATCTTACATGTTTGAGTTGATGATAACTGTGCTTCACAAGATGGACCTAGTCCATGTTTGAGTTCCTTTGTCAGTCTTCAAAACTTCACCTTTACTTGGCCAACATAACGTAAGAGGAGTATGGTCTAAGAGTCCTTCCTTGTTCATTCTTTGAGTATTCCGAAAGCCTACTAATTCAGATTAAGAGCTATAACATAAAGAAATTTTATTTAAGCTTTTATATTTTCTACTTTTAAATGGCAAGAATCTTTCATAAAGCTTGATGGTGTTTTGCTCGAGTTAAATTGAATTTACCTTTACAATGATAGTTACTGGAAAGTAATGCAAAAATTTTTGCCAAGAACTCAACCATAAGTTTAATTATGGGAGATAAATTTTTCAGGTAAGCATATATTATTAGTTGTAACTACACAGCATAAAAAATTACAAATATAGCTACGATATTAAAATAGAAGTAAAAAAAATTTCTAGATAATAGCTAAAATATGTTTGCATAACTAATTATACTTGCAACAAGTAGAAGGGAGAAAAATATGTTGGTAATGGCGCAATGGCCGATGATGACCTTGGTGGCACAAAAACAAAAATGTACCTTCGATTTGATGTTAATGTTAGCATAACGGAGATGTAGAAATATTAAGTATTATAGTAGAATATTATTATATTTAATATATCTCAAAACTAGTTAACTATAGTTAAATATTAATAATACTAGTTAAACAAAATGAAATGTGTTGATTGTTTAATGGCCGGGTGTATACACCCGATATGGATAAGTATTTTCCGTTTAAGTAATTTTGTCGACGAAGAAACACAGGAACTTTGAGTCTTCTAAAACAGAGATGCAAGAGTACTAAAGGAGGGATGCCAATGTGGAATTTTGATGTCTAAAAGTACAATCATAGCCCTTTGGTTTTCGTTTTATCTTCCTTTTTCCGTTAGATGTTTGAATTTAATTTTTAAAATCTTTTTTTTTGGTTAGTTGATACAAAAGTTTTTAGCTCAATCATATGTATATAGCTTAGATTATTTTGCACATGGTGTTTAGCCTTGGTCTGATGTTTGGAGATTTTTGTTACCTTTTCGTATATTCCAAATGTAGGCATCTAAACTTTATTGGATTTAAATCCATAAATTTATTTGGACTATATCTTTAAATATAAGATATATTAGTTCAAATAAATTTAATGGGTTAATATAATTTAATTAATTGTATAAGTCCAGTATATATGGATTAAATAAATAAGTCTTAATCCATTGGGCTAGTCTATTTAGTTGGGCTACAGATGATGAGCTCACTTCATTAGGCCCAATATGTCATCTTCCTAAAGGCTCAGTTGGGTACCACGTTCCAAATGATCGTGGCACGCCAAGTAAAACAGAAGAGCCAATGAGATCATTCCATGTGTCAAAATGACAAGGCATGCCACGTCAAATTAAAAGGCCAATGAAATCGCGCAACGTGTGTAAGTGACATATTCTGACCAATCAAATACGGCCTTGTCAAACTTCAATTTGATTGGTCAGAAAGAGTTTGTTCTTATCATAAGCGTTTCCTCTCACAACTATAAATACGGGTCTTCATCATCCAGAAAAGACACCAGAAGTTATAACAAGAAGCAAGAGAGAGCTCGTGGATCAAACGCTACAGATTTCTCTAAAAGCTACAAACGTTCAAGTGTTCTAAGGATTAAAAGATCAAAATGAAGATTCAAGAACAAGCTGCAAGCCCTTAGATTAAAAATACGTCAAGATCAAGATCATGCCTCAACCACTTGGATTAAAATAAAATAAAATTCAAGATTAAGCTCAAAAGCTCTTTTATTTACTGTTGAAAAGAAGAATCAGAAAATTTATAGAGATTGTAACACTCAAATATTTGAACTAAAATACCACGATTGTTGTAATATTTTTCATTCTTGATTTTATTTTATCGACGTAAATTTATTGTCTACAAATTTTGGCATGCCTAGAGGGACTCGAACCATCGCTTGATTAGAAGTCAATGCATGAGCCTAAACTATATGTTATAACGTTCCTCAACGCACAAGCCTAAACTGCAAGTTATAATGCTTCTTGGCACATGAGTATATATTGTATGTACCGAAGCTCCCCAATTTTGAACTAAATCTTTAAGACGTAAAGCTCTTCAAATTTGAGTAAAGTGTTCAAGTTGCAAAGTTCTTCAAATTCGAGCAAAGACTCAAGTCAAAAGTTCTTGAAAGTCGAGCCAAGACTTCAAGTTGTAAAGCTTTTTAAAATCGAGCCAAACTTCAAGATGTAAAGCTCTTCAAATTCGAGCAAAGTCTTCAAGTTGTAAAGTTCTTCAAATTCAAACAAAGTGTTCAAGTTGCAAAATTCCTCAAATTCGAGCAAAGACTCAAGTCGAAAACTCTTTAAAGTAAAAAAAAAAGACTTCAAGTCGCAAAGCTTTTCAAATTCGAGCCAAACTTCAAGTTGCAAAGCTCTTCAAAATTGAGCAAGTCTTCAAGGTGTGAAGCATTTCGAAACATAAGCTAAATCTTCAAATTATTACGCTATTGGACGCACGAGCCTAAATTGCATATCATGAAGCTCTTCAAATTTGAGTAAAATCTTCAGGTTGCAAAGCTCCTCAAAATACGAGCTTATATTGCAAATCGCTACACTTCTTGATGCACGAGCCTAAACTGCATATTCTTACACTCTTGGCCCGCATGAGTCTAAATTGTATACGTCCCACCGAAAATAATAAAAAAAAGGTCCGCTAGGTTGAAACATTGAAAGAGGCGGCCTAGGCAAAAGTTAGGACATAAAAAAATCACCCATTCTGAACTACAGTATGACTTGATCATCTTTACCGAGGTATGTAGGCAGCTTAGAGTTTTATTCTAAGTTTAGTCGCATAAGTTCAAAAAATATGTATCACCCCAAACGTTGTTCGAATGAAGTATGATGGAATATAATACACTTGATTGGAGCTTAAAAATGGACTTACATGTATTCTTTCGTTGAATTGTGCGCCTTATCAAATAATGATAGTTCAATAGGGGCAAACCTCCGTAGAAAATTGGCATCTCCGATGGATGGATGTATACTTTTAGTAGAAGGTCAAGTCTTCAATTTGAAGTCCACAAGTTCACCGTTCCTCAAGTTGAATTATATAAGCCCTCCAAATCTTCAAGTATGTTGCTCTTCAAGTTAACTTTTGCAAGTCGACCGCCCTTCAAGTTGAAGCCTGCAAGTCTGCCCGTCTTCAAGTTTGTCGGTGATCAAGTTGAAGTGCTCAAGATCGCCGCTCTTCAAGTTGAAATTTGCAAGTCCACCGCCCTTCAAGTTGAATTTTGCAAATCCACCGCCCTTCAAGTTGAAGTCTGCAAGTTCATCAAATTTTAAGTTGAAGTATTCAATCCCTCCAAGTCTTCATGTCCGTCGGTCTTCAATTTGAAGTCCTCAAATTCGCTGGTCTTCAAGTTGAATTATTTAAGCCCTACAAGTCTTAAAGCTGAAGTCTTCAAGTCTGCTAATATTTCAAGTTGAAGTTTAAAAGTCAACCGCTCTTCAAGTTGAAGCATCAAAGTCCACCAAATTTTCGAGTCCGTCAAATCTTCAAATTTGTTGGTCTTTAAGTTGAAATCTGTAAAGTTCGCTAAGTCTTTAAATTGAAGTTTTCTAATTTGCCAATCTTAAGGTGGACATGTTAGTCCTTTTGCACCTTAAGTTGGTCTCTTCGCGGTTTTGTCCTTAAAAAACTATAATTTTTCAATCTTAAGGTGGACATTGAAGTCCCTTTTGCACCTTAAGTTGACCTCATCGTAGGTTTGTCCTTAAAAGAAACTATAATTTTTCAATCTTAAGGTGGACGTTGAAGTCCCTTTGCACCTTAAGTTGACCTCATCGTAGGTCTGTCCTTAAAAGCAACTATAATTTTCCAATCGTAAGGTGGACGTTTAAGTCTCTTTGCCCCCTAAGTTGGCCTCTTCATGGATTTGATCCTTCTATATGCTGTTGAGAATTTATCCTTCTATTTTTTTCCAGGAATTTTCCTTCTATGTGCGTCTAACTTTGTTGACGAAGATATCTCCACTGCCTACAACAACAAAAAAGAAGGCAGCAAAAAAAAATAGAAGTACAATAAGGATAGTTACCTGCTAAGGCGTGTCAGATTCAAAAATTGAGTTCAAAGTATTGCATAGAATAATCTGACATAATTCGGGCCGTGATTTTTTGAAAACGAAGCACTCTAAGTCTATTTTATATCAATTAAAAAAAATTTCAATTCCGACATTCCAACATCGAGGTACAAAGGTTTTGGTGAAACCGCAATAATCTGAAATTATTGTCATGTTAGAATATAGAGCCGATTTCAAAAACTCATCTAGAACGATCATGAAAGTGTTTAATTTTGAATTTCGGATATGTTGTAGATTTTGAACTCTAGTTTCTGATAAATTAAACGTCTTGCGATTCCGAGTTTTCTACATCAAGATATAAAACTTTGGTGAAGTCGCACAAATCTGAAAATATCAGCCTGACAGAAATTAAAGCTAACTTCGAAAAATCATGTAGGATGATCCGCAAAGATTCTAATTCTAAATTTTTAATTATATATTTTAGAACTAAAAGTCTAGCTTCTATAGAATCAAACAGACCGTGATTTGGACTTTTCTACAGCAAGATATTGATTTTATACCACAAGATGTATATGATGTAAAAGGGTGACGAAAATTGAAAAAAAGACGAAGAAGTTACCTATCAAATATGCACTCGAGAAACTGACAAACACTGCGAATTGATATTTACAACTGGAGAGCATGCATATATATAAATGTCGAGGATGGATTGCAAAGACATATTAGCGATGTGAGGGTCGATCAGTAATGCAATTTGTCTCTTAAAAGGATTAATTAGCCATTGGCTACTTCAAGTTCAAATGGGATTTGGAAACTATCAAACACTCCTTATTTGCTTGGTATTATGAATTAGGCTCAGTCCAATATCACACGGGTAACTATTAGGCTGAGAAGAGCTATTGGGCCGAAAACAAGCAATAGGGCCAAATTGATTTGGGATCCAGATTGATTGGCACAAAGAAGGTTTTGTTAAAAAGGGATAGTGGTCGGTTATTTTGGAGATTATGCATATTGTTAAGAAAAGTGTGTGCGTCTCCTCGTCTCTCGTTGTTCTTTGAGTCTAACCTTCTCATCCCTTTCTTCTATCTATCCCTAGTTACTTTAATTCCTGTAATTTCTCACTGTAATTCGGTAGTTTGAGGATTGAATTGTTATCCAAATATGTAATTGAGTTCTAGTTCATATTGATATAGTAAGGAGTTTGTCTATTTGTTACATTGGTGCTTTCATTCATCGGACTCCAATAGAGGTACTTGATTGATTTAGCGGCAGCGGCAACCCAGAGAGCTGCCTTTTTCGAACAGAGCGATACTTCACTTACCTTGGCTTCGGCGAGAAGGATTGATTACCTCTTCCTTCCTTTTATCTTGGTGGTGATGCTGTTAATTTGTTCAATTGTTTCGAAACAATCAATTTTTCGATTGGAAACATTTCAAGGCAAAATTTGCTCAACATTTTCGACAACCCACCACAGATCCGGTCGGGAGTCTAGCTTATTCCTCAGAGGTTTTTTTTAATTACGTCAATTCTATTCCTACAATCTCACAATTAGTCCTAGCGTCTCCTTTTCCTGCTCTGAGCCATTTTTCATCTGCTGATGACACTGGAAACTTAAAAGAGGACCATGTGCTTGATGAATTGCCAGAGAGGTATGAAAATATAGATTCCCTGGCAGTGATTACTGGAAGTAATACTAAGATTCAATCTCTTGATGACATAGAAGCACCTCAAGTTAGGCATGTAAAATTAGTAGAGGTGGCAGATATGGTACGGGAAACTTCTGCCATTATCGAAGCGCAGGTGTTCGGCAAAATTTCACACACCACAGTGAGCTCCGGTATTCATGATCTTAATGTTATTGTCCATGAGGGAGGCCACTTTGCAACTACGTTAGCCAAGTTGGACGACGATAGCTTCTGCGAAAATTCCAGCTTGAAAACCAAGGTACCTAATGCGGTGTTAAATGATACACACTACTCTAAAACTGAGGAGGAGGAAAATTCACAAGATACTCCTGTAGCTCGGGTGTTTGACAAAGCTCCTCAACGGGATATATCTGGTTTTATGGTTCCTTTTGCTAGCCAAGGAATTGAAGTGTCGAACGCGAGTATGCGATTTGCTGCAATAGACTTTTCACTTGAGGTTACCCTATGGGTTCACACAGGTATTGTTATAATCAGACTCAGCCCAATATCACAGAGGTAACTATTAGGCTGAGAAGAGCTATTGGGCCGAAAACAAGCAATAGGGCCAAGTGGTTTGACACAGGGCAGGAATTTAACATTGCTTCAGGTTGTGCATCTCTTCCTCCTATTCCTTTAAGTCCTGTATCTGGTGCCCATACTCTGTTTGAAGCAACAAAAAAAGATGGGGTTGTTTCTTTGGAAAGTTGTATTATAGGGAGCAGTTATATGGAATTGAATTTGGTGTTGCGGCCTTCAATGCCATGTATCTTAATGAAGGTTTCCGGGTACTTGAGAATATTGAGGTTCGACATATTGATACATTATTTATGGAGTATGAGCATGACCTTCCAGTAAAAGTACTTCATTCTGATGATGACAAGGTGAGAATCTCGAAATTTCTTGTGTCAGCAAAGTTTATGCATGATATTTTGGAGAATAAACTTGGGAAACCGATTGATGGTTTTGAGTTCTCCTGCTTATTTTGTGTGCAATATACTCGCAAAGACTCTAGTAAGCCTTTCGCCAAAATTTGATCTTGCCACATGGAGAGCCAATGTTCAGTTGTTTACTGGAACCTCTGCAAACTTTCAAGTGTACACTGCTTTATTAAAGCCTCATACAAATTGTACAACAAACTTTCTTGTTGCTAGGGGAAGTGCTTATGCTCGCCTCTATAATTACGCATGTATCCACAAGGTATGTAACAAGCGAGAAGTTGTTCTCTTGGGGGACATGGAACATCTAAGTGGCTTGGTTGCTATTGGGGTCATATTTTCTCCTTTCAAGTACGCAATTGTTTTTACATGTGCTATACAGCTTATGGGTGCTAAAGTTTGCACTCCAGTTGTGTTGGAAAAGATCATGTTTGCCTATGAGGGGTTTGATAATGAGAAGCACATATTTCTTGTTGTTTCCATGTTGGTTGTTGTTGCAAGAAGTATACTTGATCACATGCGCGCGATTCTCTAGAAACATCGCTTAGTTTGGTTTGGTTGCAATGGGTGGGAAGCATGCTTCTAATACTATTCTTGACTCGAATCTTGAGGATAAGGTGCTCATTGAGGACGAGAGTATTGTTCAGCCCAATATCACACAGGTAACTATTAGGCTGAGAAAGTTATTGGGCCGAAAACAAGCAATAGGGCCAAGTTGATTTGGGATCCAAGTTGAGTATTGGCGCAAAGAAGGTTTTGTTAAAAAGGGATAATGGTTGGTTATTTTGGAGATTATGCATATTGTTGAGAAAAGTGTTTGCTTCTCCTCGTCTCTCATTCTCATCCCCTTTTTCTATCTATCCCTAGTTACTTTAATTCCTGTAATTTCTCACTGTAATTTGGTAGTTTGAGGATTGAATTGTTATCCAAATATGTAATGGAGTTCTAGTTCATATTGATATAGTAAGGAGTTTGTCTATTTGTTACATTGGTGATATGCGGACGACGGCATTCCTATATGAATAGGAGTCCTTGACTTTGGATGGCCACGTAAAGAATTGCTATGTCAAATGAAACTTTTTTTAGTACAATGAATGGAAAAAAGTTTACATTGTGTATACTTAATGCAAAGAATTGAATTTAAAGTGGAGAAAAGTTTCATGAATACTTTGTCTTACGTGATGACTAATGGTTTGGTCATTGTGTGTAAAGAGTAACAAAGAAATTCTTTTCTTAGCTCGAGGAAAGTAAAGAGTCAATGTGGGATAATTTTAAGAAGACAAATATGTCTGTTGCGTGTACTTCAAGCCTAATCTTTGACTCTCAATTAGTCTATATTCAGATAAGTTTTGAAGTAGGGGATATTTATAGGCATCTAAATTTTATTGGATTTAAATCCATAAAGTTATTTGTACTATATCTTTTAATATAAAATATATTAGTTCAAATAAATTCAATGGGCTAATATAATTGAATTAATTGTATAAGTCCAATATATATGAATTAAATAAATAAGTCTTAATCCATTGGGCTAGTCTATTTAGTTGGGCTACAGATGATGAGCGTACTTCACTAGGCCCAATATGCCATCTTCTTAGAGGCCCAGTTGAGTGACACGTGTCGGATGACGTGGCACGCCAAGTCAAATAGAAGAGTCAATGTGATCATGCCACATGTCAAAATGACAAGGCATGCCAAGTCAAATTAAAAGGCCAATGAAACCGCGTCACGTGTGCAACTTGTCACGACCCAAAGTCCGTTAAAGGTCGTGATGTCACCGGACACCACTGTCAAGCAAGCCAACACTAAATAGTTAATTAAATTCTCATTTAAATATTTTTGAAATCATAAATTTTCCTTCGATTTAACTAGTTAAAGATGAAATTTACAGAATAAATAATAATGTTTTTCCAAATTTCAATACTAAATATCTCATAATCATCCCAGAACCCGGTGTCACAAGTGCATGAGCATTTACTAGAAAATAAAATACAACAACTATCTGGAATAAAAATTTGGGACAGAAAGAAAATACAAATACTCTGAAGGAGACCCTACTGGTTGCGGATCGTAGCATGAGATGCAACTCATCTAAGTCCCCGTGTCAACCATGTTGCTACGCCTACAAAGCCACTAGCCATACAGGTGCCTGTACAATAAAATGTACAACAAGTGTAGTATAAGTACGAACACAACGCATACCCAGTAAGCATCTAGTCTAATCTCGAAAAAGAAGTGACGAGAGGTCGACTCCGACACTTTCTATGTCCAGCAATAATATACCGATAATATAGTTAATCCTGAATTTTATAAGATAACTGTAAATTCAATAGCATGAAGCAGATAAACAATTCTTTTGTTAATAGGGTATTTTTCAAATTTATTTTCATCTTTTAATAATTTACATCTCCGGCCAACGAGGCCACATCAATTATAAATTATTCCAAAACAATCAATTAAGTCATGCGCAATTCATGCAGAGGTCGTACAACCCGTTCCAATATAATATTTAAATTGTGCATTGCCGGAGGGTCGAATGGAGCGAACCATAGATGCATCTATTTAATCTGCCGAGGCGTTCGGCCCGTTCCACAAAAGGAAAATACATTCAAAAAGTAAATCAAGAATTCGTCAAGGAGCAATTATCCGAGAAAATGGCAATCAACCTTTAACGGTCAAGAAAATAAAGTTTAACCTTTTAGAAATTCATTTACCAAGTTCGATATGATTTAAGCAATTTAAATTGACAATAAAGTTATAAATATCGCAAGTATAGCATGCTTTTGGGTATTAGTCTACCATGAATTAAGCATAATAGTAGCTACGCACGGACTCTCGTCACCTCGTGCGTACGTAGCCCCCCACAAATAGAAGCACATATTGATTTAGTTCACCTACAGAATTAATTCCCTCTTACAAGGTTAGAAAAGAGAATTACTTCGCTCCAAAGTTCCTTAACCAGCTCCCAAATCATTCAATCAACTCAAATCGATGCCCAACGCTCCCAAACTAGTCAAAAAATGAGCAAATCCATAAATATATACTCTTATACTCACACAATTTAATTTAAAGAAGTTCCCAATTCTACTCGAAAAGTTAATAAAATCACCCTTTGGCTCATGTGGGATTTCGAAAATTTTCAGAGATAAACTTTACCCGTAACCTCATGAACTCATATATATAATTTATTCTCAATTTCATGCCCAAATTCGTGGTCAAAATCCAAAAATACCAATTTCTAGGTTTCTCTTCAAAATCCCAATTTCTCATGATTTTTTATGTTTAAATACTTATACAAACCATGTATTTAACTTATAATAAGTGGGAATCACTTACCTTGACATAGATGATGAAAACCTCCCTTCTAAGAGCTCCAAAAATTGCCCAACCAAATGAAAAATGGAGGAATGATGGCCAAATCCCGTCTTTAAAACAATCTGCCCAGGCCAAACCCCCTTCTTCGCATTCATGATCAAAGCCTCACATTGGCAAAGTATACAGACACAACTTCTTCGCGTTCGCGGCTGAAGCTCCGCGTTCGCGAAGGCCAAACTACTCCAGGCTCCCACTCCACTTCCTTCTTCGCGTTCGCGACCCCTGTGTCGCCTTCATGTATGCTTCCTTGGGCAACCCTCCACGTTCGTGACCTCCGCCTCGTGTTCGCGAAGTCCAAAACCCCAGCTACCTCGAATTCCTCTTCGCGAACGCGGGACACCCTTCGCATTCGCGATGTAGGAAACCAGATAGCAACAACAACAGTCCAAAACAGCCAAATATTATCTGGAACCATCCCGAAACACATCCGAGTCCCCCGAGACCCTGTCTTATCACACAAACCAGTCCTATAATATAACACGGACCTGCTCGAGGCCTCAGATCACATCAAACAACATTAAAATCATCACTCACACCCAATTCGAGCTTAATGGACTTTAGAACTTCAAACTTCTATATTCGATGCCAAAACCTATCAAATCACGTCCGATTTACTTCAAATTTTGCACACAAGTCATATTCGACGTTACAGACGTACTCCAACTTCCGGAATCAGAATTCGACCACGATATCAAAAAGTATACTTCCGGTCAAACCTCTCAAAAACCTTTAAATTTTTAACTTTCGCCAAATGACTCCAAAATGACTTACGGACCTCCAAATCCATATCTAGACATGCTCCTAGTACCTGAATTACCATACGGAGCTATTCCTAGACTCGGAATCCAAAACGGACATCAAAAACATTGAAATGCACTTCAACCCAAGTTTATGAAATTCTTCTGAAATGTTAACTCCCACAATAGGCGCCGAAACACTCCCGAGTCATTCAAAACCCGATCCGGACTTACGCCCAAGTCCAAAATCATCACACGAACCTGTTGGAACCTTCAAATCCCAATTCCGAGTTCGTTTAATCAAAATCAATCCTTAGTCAATTCTTCCAACTTAAGGCTTCCGAAATGAGAATTTTCTTTCCGAATCAACTCTGAATTTCCGAAATTCCAATTCCGACCACGCGTACAAGTCATAATACCCGAAGTGAAGCTGCTCATGACCTCAAACCACCAAATGACATGCTAGAGCTCAAAAAACCACTCATGTTGTTATATTTTCTCCCACTTAAACATACGTTCGTCCTCGAACGTGCTAAGGACTACTCTGGAATTGTCTGAAATCACTGTTTAACACCTTTTGCAACTACCCATGCTACCACAACTCAGTTGAGCACATTTGCTCGAGCAAATATGAAGATTACCCTTTTTCTTAGTCAAATAAGCCTTGGAGCCAGATTTCAACATCCGGAATTTTCCACTAGGCTTGTTTCCATCATACGAACACCATATCAATCTCTATGCGATGTACCAATACATGATTGCATACCTTTGCTGAATCCAGACTATGCACTGCATAACTTACATGACCTTAATAACATCCTCTGATAACAATAGCTGAAATTTCACGAACCCAATGCTCACAATGCACCTCATGACATATATAAGTCTTGTTTCAAGTTTTGCAATACCTCCACAACGGAAGAGGTGTGTACAAATTTATAACCAACTGTCAAGTTAACAAATCATTGAATCTCTCCTCTTGAGTAGAATAATCACCTTATTATGAACCAAATAATGGTATTTACTCTTTAATATGCTTCATATAATCTGATCGCACTAATCCCATATCCAATAATCTCATGTCACCTAGTACGAGCTGCTCAGGCAATAAGCCACTTCTGACACAACCAAAAGTCTCATATGATGTCACATTGTGCCAACAAGCTACTAACTCGAATGTGATACATAAGGGAAACGAACTCTGGAAAGGACTACTCAACTCGCGTAACTAATTAGATAACCGAAAAGGTGTTACGAACCTTCCTCAGAAAATGGAAAACAAAAAACACAAGAAGATATATAAGACTGTACTCAAAATCACACTATTGTGGCGCGCAACGCCGATCCACACATAATACCATTACGGTATGCAACCCGATCCAAACAACATACTCATGGCGGCGTACCACCCAAGCCACACATAAAATCTATATAAGGAGATACTTACCGAGCTAGAATGCTCATTACTACAAAATATCCGAATATCGGCCACAAGCACGCCAAATGCATAATACCATCTCTGGGGGACAGCTAGCGCCATACGCTACAAAACTCAAGCACAGCTAAGGTACGATATGTTATCTGCATCTCGAGAGCCATCCTGCTCACATAACACCATCGCTACGCGGAACCTCAACACATATCCAATTAATTAAGCCGTTTCACAACCCAAATGGCACAATATGGCTTGACATGAAATAGTCGACGATGAAATAACATCCAACGTCTGAATACTCCTCCATAAGGAGCGCTATGTTAAAATGAACACATCCGGCTTGATATGGAGCCACATTCACATTTAGATCCACCCACGGACCTCAAGCCGATTCTGATTTCACCGCACTAGGCTATTGACTCAAACCATCTAAGTCCTTCCTCACTCATCCGAGCTCGTGATGTTCTTGACAATACCAATGATAACCTTGATCTTCAACTTCCAATTCCCATGTCGCTCACTGCGCCCAACATGCCAATACGCGACAATATAAGAATTTCACCATAACTCCTAGACCACTAGTAGAATAAACTCTTCCTCATATAGAAATCTTTTACTTAGCTCATCTTAGAAGAACAATGCAACATGCAACTGAATTCCCATAACCGTAGAAAATACAATCCTCAAGTAGTGGTCTAAACCCCCATGACGTTTTTGGAACCTATTTACTCAACCTAGCCCTTAAAACCAAATATCTCCCAAATCAATCAAATTATGGTAGATGTCAAGCCTCGCACGTACTGCCACAAATGATATATATAACTAAACACGCTAAACGAATTGATCACGGCCACAATCATGTCGATTCAACCATTACTAGCTGACACGTCTTTTCCCAATTTATTCTTAACTTGCCTTAGAAATAATAATAGCTCCATTCAAAAAATAACGAACCCAAATTCGCACTCATCCTGAGTGACCTTATTTCACGAGACCACGTTGTCTCAAAACCCACAAACTATCTCATGCCTATATTCGCAGCTTCAACTGGTACACCCATTCTGATAATTCCTCTATAAATCCGAAGTTATTTTCTCCCATTTCTCCAATGCCACACTGCAGACCGAGGATAACATAGAACACCCCAAGCCCCTTTTTTCATAATCCGCTGTAAAATCTCGTTACTTAACCATACTACGGACTTGAAATCCTTAGGCACGGTACTTTAACTCTAGAATCCATTAGGGCTGTTGTTTCCGAATATAATCAAACTCCAAGACTATGCTAGCACATGAGTACCCTCTCAAAGAAGCACTCGGTTGAATCACTTTCCTTGTAAATAACCTCTATGTGAAACATAAATCCTAAATCTTCCCAAAGCATGGACATGAATCGATAAGGCCAATTATAGCATACATTCCTCAAATCCTTTGCTCAAATCACCACTAATGTCTTCTTTCCTTAGTCGCAATAACCCATTATGCCGATAACCAAGAACCTCACAAGTAGACAACCATGAAATCCAATATAGGCGATGGGGATCTCCCACTTAGCTTAAGGCTACCATTACATAACCCTAGAACCCACCAAGATTCCTTTTTCCTCATTGACATGATCTTGCACAACCAACCAACAAATTTCTCGAAATCTTTCCATTAAACATTTTATAAACTCTCTAAATCACTAGCCACATTTACATATTCGACCTCTTACCGGATGGCCAGTAGAATTCTTCATAAAAGCTTCGTCAATACTACGCGATCGCCAGCCTACTCACAGAAGATAACCCGCATGTGGAAATTACATGCCGACATCTTCCAATGTCGTCGCAGTAGGTACAAATATTATGAAATCAATAACCCATCCTGAGCCCGTGCTCATTCACCAGCTGTACAAGTCCATTCACTCCTTATGGACATCAAATAAAAGCGCGACAATACCTTCAAATCCAAATTCATGTTGTATCCAATCACCCGCGTATAATAGCCAATATTTCAAATTAAGTCCGTAGACCCAGTCACCGTCCACTATAAATCCCAAATCACTCTAAACTTTCTTCAAGGCGTGTAGTTATCCTACCACTGAACCCATATGCTACTCTGCCAATCTCCTACTTTGGTCAAACTTTGTCCTTTAAGCAACTACTCGACTTCTGCTTCTTACACCTGGCCTTCTAGAAATTTAACCATCATATGACACTTCCCACATGTCCTTCCTTATCCTTCACTACCCAATTGTTGCCTTAAATCATACATCCATCTCTGTAGCACTTGAATCAATAGGTCGCTACCAACTTTAGACCCTTCCAACGATTATCTTTCTCGAGCCACCAATACTAGGAACACCAAATCGATCCTGAACAACTGCACACTGCGATCTCTAACAACCACTTCCCCTGCACCATTTCGCAATACTCTTCCTCATAGGTGAATTGAAGGAGACCATAACACCGGCGAACTTCACACATTTAAACAAGGATGACGACACCTCGTCACAGATAAAAATTCCACCACGCTCGAACATACTAAGTCTCGTTACTCCATCAACCCAAACTTGAACATTCATAGTTCGATTGCCATTTCTCCACCAGAAATAAAATACCGAATCTCTGAATCTTGCATTGAGTAAACATCCTTCCAAGTCATTTACTACTTCAACGCATAGACGAGCATCCTAAGCATCCTACTATTATACGAATACTGTGCGATAGCAATGCACGAATCGTCATAACAATCAATGATAAATCTTAAAACCATAGGTAATACTGATACTGAGCTGAAATGACAGGACGTCCTTTCGCAAGGCGACGACAATAGCTCAATCAAATACGCAGGGGAAAACATCCTACACCACCTCTGTAGTGCCATTACAATTCTTCAATTCCAGATTTACAACAAGCGGTCCACGTCGTATAAGATTGAATAGGAAATAAAAAAGGCATAAGCCTCAAAGGAATCAAATCGCACGATGAGGAATGAAGAAGGGAAGTGCTACTAACATCGCTATAGCCTCTCAAATATAAGTACAAACGTCCCTGTATTGCTCATGACTCGTGAGACCTAAGTAAACCTAGTGCTTTAATACCATTTTGTCACGACCCAAAGTCCATTAAAGGTCGTGATGGTGCCGGACACGACTGTCAGGTAAGCCAGCACTAAATAGTTAATTAAATTCTCATTTTAATATTTTTGAAATTATAAATTTTCCTTCGATTTAACCAGTTAAAAGATGAAATTTACAGAATAAATAATAATATTTTTCTAAATTTCAATACTGAATATCCCATAATCATCCCATAACCCGGTGTCACAAGTGAATGAGCATTTATTAGAAAATAAAATACAATAACTATTCAGAATAAAAATTTGGGACAGAAAAAATACAAATACTCTGAAGGAGATTCTGCTGGTTGCGGATTGTAATATGAGATGCAGCTCACCTATGTCCCCGTGTCAACCATGGCGCTGCTCCCACTAAGCCACTAGCCATACAGGTGCCTGTACAATAAAATGTACAGCAAGTGTAATATGAGAACGAAAACAACGCATACCCTATAAGTATCTAGTCTAATCTCGAAGAAGTAGTGACGAGAGGTCGACTCTGACACTTACTATGGCCAACAATAATATACCTATAATATAGTTAATCTTGTATTTTATAAGACGAATGTAAACTCAATAGCATGAAGTAGATAAATAATTCTTTTGTTAATAGGATATTTTCCAAATTTATTTTTATCTTTTAATAATTAATATCTTCGGCCAATGAGGCCACATCAATTATCAATAATTTCAAGACAATCAATTAAGTCATGTGCAATTCATGTCGAGGTCGTACAACCTGATCCAACATAATATTTAAACTGTGCACTACCAGAGGGTCAAATGACACGAACCATAGATGCATATATTTAATCTGTCGAGGCGTTCGACTCGTTCCACAAAAGGAAAACACATTCAAATAGTAAATCAAGAATTCATCAAGGAGCAATTATCCAAGGAAATGGCAATCTTCCTTTAACGGTCAAGAAAATGAAGTTTAACCTTTTAGAAATTCATTTACCAAGTTCAATATGATTTAAGAAATTTAAATTTACAATAAGGTTACAAATATCTCAAGTATAGCATGCTTTTGGGTCCTAGTCTACCCGAACATAAGCATAATAGTCGCTACGCACGGACTCTCGGCACCTCGTGCGTACGTAGCCCTCACAAATAGAAGCACATATTGATTTAGTTCATATATGGGTTTAATTCCCTCTTACAAGGTTAGAAAGGAGACACACCTCGCTCTGAAGTTCCATAATCAGCTACCAAATAATTCAATCAACTCAAATCGATGTCCAACACTCCAAAACTAGTCAATAAATGAGCAAATACATAAATGTTTACTCTAATACTTACATCAATTTAATTTAAACAAATTCCTTCCGCTTGATAAGTTGATAAAATCACCTTCGGGCCCACGTGCCCGGATTCCGAAAATTTTCGAAGATAAACTTTACCCATAACCTCACGATCTCAAATATATAATTTATTCTCTATTCCATGCCCACATTCGTGGTCAAAATCCAAATATACCAATTTCTAGATTTTTCTTCAAAATCCCAAATTTCCACTAATTTCTCATGATTTTCCAAGTTTAAATCCTTATACAAACCATGTATTTAGCATATAATAAGTGGGAATCACTTACATTGATATAGATGATGAAAACCTCCCTTTCAAGAGCTCCAAAAATCGCCTAACCAAATGAAAAATGGAGGAACAATGGCCAAATCACGTCTTTCAAACAATCTGCCCAAGCCAGGCCCCCTTTTTCGCGTTCGCGATCAAATCATCACGTTCGCGAAGGCTGCAGACACCACTGCTTTGCGTTCGCGGCTGTAGCTCCGCGTTCGCGAAGTCCAAACTACTCCAGGCTCCCACTCAGTTTCCTTCTTTGCGTTCGCGACCCCTGTGTCATGTTCGCATATGCTTCCTTAGGCAAACCTCCGCGTTTGCGAAGGCCAAAACCCAGCTGCCTCAAATTCTTTTTCGCGAACGTGAGACACCCTTCGCGATCGCGATGAACGAAACCAGACAGTAACAACAGTCCAAAACTACCTGAAATGATCTGGAACCATCCCGAAACACACCCGAGGCCCCTATGACCCCGTCCAAGCACACAAACCAGTCCCACAACATAACACGGACCTGCTCGAAGCCTCAAATCACATTAAACAACATCAAAATAATGAATCACACCTCAATTCGAACTTAATGGACTTTAGAACTTCAAACTTCTACATTCGATGTCGAAACCTATAAAATCACGTCCGATTGACCTCAAATTTTTCACACAAGTTATATTCGACATTATGGGCCTACTATAACTTTCGAAATCAGAATCCGACCCCAATATAAAAAAGTCCACTTCCGGTCAAACCTCTCAAAACCTTCAAATTTTAAAATTTCGCCAAATGACTCCAAAATGACCTACGGACCTCCAAATCCATATCCGGACATGCTCCCAATACAAAAATCACCATACGGAGCTGTTCCTAGACTCGGAATTCCAAACAGACATCGAAAACATTGAGATGCACTTCAACACAAATTTATGAAACTCTTCCAAAATGCTAACTTCCTTAATAGGCACCGAAACGCTCCCAGGTCACCCAAAATCAGATCCGGACATACGCCCAAGTCTAAAATCCTCATACGAACCCGTTGGAACCTTTAAATCCTGATTCCGAGGTCGTTTACTCAAATATCCAACCTTAGTCAATTCTTACAACTTAAGGCTTCTGAAATGAGAATTTTCTTTCCAAATCTACTCTGTATTTCTGAAACTCCAATTCCGACCATGCGTACAAGTCATAATACCCGAAGTGAAGCTGCTCATGACCTCAAACTACCAAACGACGTCTTAGAGCTCAAAACAACCGGTCGGGTCGTTACACAAGTTACATGTTCTAACCAATGAAATATCACACTTCAATTTGATTGGTCGGAAATAGTTTGTTCTTATCATAACTCTTTCCTTCCATAACTATAAATACAGGTCTTCATAACCCAGAAAAGACACAAGAAGTTATAACAAGAAGCAAAAGAAAGCCTGTGGATCAAATGCTACAGATTTCTCCAAAAGCTACAAGCGTTCAAGTGTTCTAAAGATTAAAAGATCAAGACGAAGATTCACGAACAAGCTGCAAGCCCTTGGATTAAAAATACGTCAAGATCAAGATCAGGCCTCAAGCACTTGGATTAAAATAAAATAAAATTCAAGATTATTCTCAAAAGCTCTTTTATTTACTGTTGGAAAGAAGAATCGGAGGATTCATAGAGATTGTTACACTCAAATATTTGAAATAAAATACTACGATTTTTGCAATATATTTGGGTCTTGATTTTAATTTCTCGACGCAAATTTATTGTATATCCCAAGTAATTTTGGTTCGAAAAATTGTTGGGAATATCGAAGTTGCCATGCGGTGCAATTAATTACTTGTTTGGGGCATGATATTTGGCATATTTATATACGTTTCTGTATTAATTTTGTTATATTTTTAAATTACTGTATATAATACATATATACAAATAAGGAAGATCATTGTACTATTGTAAATCATACGAAAAGTTATAGCCTATTTGGTCAAATTCTTAGAAGGTCAAAAGTATTTATTTTTCTTTTAAAAAATGCTTATTTTAAAAAGTTAAAGCGTTTGTTCAAATCTTTTGTACAAAAAAATAAGTATTTTTGGGTATAAGCACGAGCTCTTTCTCAGAAGGTGAAAAGAATTAGCTTCTCACCAGAAGCAGAAGTTGCTTTTTAATTTTTCTTTTGGCAAAAATATCCATTGAAAAAAATATATACCAAAATAACCCTACTTAATTTAAGTTAATATTTATGCTATTCTAATTGTATTTTCCCTCTCCAGAATTAGGGATGATATTATTAGTAACTCTCTTCATGTATAAGTATTTCATGTTATTCTATCCTAAGCTGCTGGCGTTAAACAATCCTTTTCCTTTTCAAACACTACTTCTAATTAAGAGACAACCAATAATAAGATAAATATTCCTATTTCTTATGAAGAATTGGTGCATGTCGAGGCTCCAAAACCTAATCCTAGTTGGTTTCAAAATTTCTCGAAAGTATTTAAACCCTAGCTGGTTCAATTCTTCGTATTCATTCATATTTCGTTTATTTTTATTTCGTTTGCTCAGTGATATCTAGGCCAACATGAATACAGATAGGGATCCATTGGATGCTGCAGAGAGGTTTCTCATCTCGTCTTGTATGTGTTTTAAACTTCTTTAGTTGTTATTTTCGCCATTTTTCGACACGCCTGGTGGTGAGCAATTTATGCCGATTAAGGCCAAGAGGTGTGTATTCGACTTTTTAGTGTTTTGGTCTATATACGTATGGTTCCTTTACTTTATACGCGATGAAGATACAAAGAGAAATTTAAAGCAAATATATACCGATAAATTCCCCAGTATGATTGTGTCAATATTGGACAAGATATTCGACTTGCTAGAAAATCCAGGTATGCTTATGTACTTTACAATTGGAGTAACGCTGATTAGTTTGACGATAGATTATTGGAAAGATTGGTTCAAGAATTGGTATCTGTTAAGAAATATATTGTGTTAATGTAGTATATTCACTTTCCTTATTAGTTGTAAATCAAATCCCACAGAATGTGGATCACGATTATGGAAGCTTAAAATTAGACTTAGATTGATTCTTAGCATCTGTATATATATGCAGCTAGTTTTGTAAATGAAAATACATACCTTCAGCTAATTCTCTTGTTTCACAAAAGCTTCTTTGTCTCATTTTTAACTTGGTATCAGAGCAGCCACCATTTTCTCGAGAAAATGGTGAACGACAAAGACGAAACACCAATCTACCAATCTGATACTTCAAAAACCATCCAGCAAAGCGTTGGTTTGGACCAATCTAATCCATATTTTGTTCATCCTTCAGATCACCCCAATGATATGCTCGTTCCAGTGAAACTGAACGGCACCAACTATCCATCATGGAGTAAATCCATGATACATGCCCTCACAGCCAAGAATAAAATTGGCTTTATCAGCAGAACTATCAAACCACCTCTAGAGACGGAACAACCAATAGAATATGCGCAATGGAATCAATGTAACAACATGGTTCTATCTTGGCTTACACATTCAGTAGAGCCCGATCTAGCCAAAGGAGTCATTCATGCTAAGACCGCTTATCAAGTATGGGAGGATTTTGGAGATCAATTCTCGCAAAAGAATGCACCAGCTATCTATCAGATCCAAAAGTCATTGGCATCTATTTCACAAGGTACAATGTCGGTCTCTGCATATTTTATAAGACTCAAAGGTCTTTGGGATGAATTAGACACGCATCGATCTATCCCCACTTGCAACCAGATGAAAGGACATGGTGAACAGATGGAAGAAGATCGCGTAATGCAATTTCTCATGGGCCTCAATGACACTTACAATGTTGTCCGTTCAAATGTTCTCATGATGTCTCCATTACCGAATGTACGTCAAGCCTACTCTCTTGTTATACAAGAAGAAACGCAACGAGGTATGTCTTCGGAATCAATTGAAAATTTTTCCATTGCTGCTACAGTTCAAAGTCTTCCAATCAATTTTTCAAACAAGTTCAAAAGTAAGTATTGTGAACACTGCAACAGAGAGGGACATACAATTAAAAATTGCAGAACTCTGAAATTTCATTGCAATTATTGTGACAAAAAGGGCCATATAGAAGATAGATTTAAGTTTAAAAATGGCACTTGGGCTTCAAACAAATCAAACAACCAAAATGGCCAGCAACCCTCACGTAGGGGCCAAGGTAATTTGCACAATACCTTTCCATCTGCTAATGCTATGGATTCTTCCCAAACTTCACATGGTATTCATACTCAAGAGAACAACAGTTCTTCACATGGACTTTCTACAAGTCAACTTCAATAAATTGCTCGTGCTTTATCTATGATGACACAAAATAATGTTACTGGTAATGCCGATACTTATGCAAATACAGCAGGTTCTTCTCTTTTTTCCAAATGTTTCAATTAATTCCATATTTAGTAAATCATGGATTTTGGATAGTGGAGCTACTGATCATATAGCTTCTGATTCCACACTTTTTACCAAAACAGAATCCCTGTCAATACCAATTGTTAAATTACCCACTGGATCCTCAGCTACTATCACTTGCACAAGCACTATACCTTACAACTCAGAGATCACCTTAAATGATGTTTTATGCGTTCCCTCTTTTCGCTTAAATTTGATGTCTGCAAGAAAAGTCACTAATGCTTTGAATTGTTGTGCCATGTTGTTTTTCACTTTCTGTACTTTACAGGACTTGGCTACGGGGAAGATGATTGGCTTGGGTAAATAGCGTGGTGGCCTCTATTACATGTCTCCCTTGCAAAAGATGCCCGCCTCTCATCAAGTTTCTCAACCCTCGAATTTATGGCACATGCGCCTTGGCCATCCGTCACCATCTCGTTTTAAATTAGTTTCTCCATCATTGCCTTCTTATAATGAATCTTTTGAGAATAATTGTACTGTTTGTCCTATGACCAAATAAACTAGACTTCCATTTTCATCAAGTTCAATATCAACTCATAATCCATTTGATCTTTTATATTGTGATATTTGGGGTCAACATAGGGCCCCTACACATTCAGGGGCACGTTTCTTTCTTACTATTGTGGATGATTTTACAAGGTGCACTTGGGTATTTCTTATGAAAAAAAAAGTCTGATACCCAATATCTAGTAAAATCTTTTATTGCATTTGCTCATACTCAATTTGATGCCTCAGTCAAAAACCATAAGAGTAGATAACGGCGGAGAAATTTTATCCATGAAATTTTTTTTCCAGTCGCAAGGTATCGAATGTCAATGAACTTGCATTCAACTCCTCAACAAAATGGAGTAGTTGAACGTAAACATCGTCATATCTTAGTTGTTGCGAGAGCATTGCGTTTTTAATCTCACTTACCTCTCACCTTTTGGGGCGAATGCGTGTTGACCGCGGTCTATCTTATCAATAGACTTCCTTCGCCATTATTATCTTCCAAGTCACCTTTTGAATTATTGTATAATCATACACCATCACTTGATCATTTGAAAGTTTTTGGTTGTCTCTGTTACGCCACAGTTGTTCATCCCACTCATAAATTTGATTCTCGTGCCAAATGTTGTATTTTTGTTGGGTATCCTACAGGTCAAAAAGGCTACAAACTTTATGATTTGGACAAAAAATATTTTGTGAGCCGAGATGTTAAATTTTTAGAAAACACTTTTCCGTTCTCAATATCATCAAATCTTGATTCTGTAATGCATAGTTTTTCTTCATACCTCATAGAAAATTTGCAGCATATACCATCATCTTCCACCAAAATTTCATCTCACCAACCTCAACATGTCGAGTGTTTTGATACAGATAATTCTACTATATCTCCTGAACCATTGATTCCACCCGAACTCACTGAAGCATCAGATAATTCACATGACCAACCTACAACTTCTGCAACTTGACCTCTGGCTGAACCTACTAGTGCACCTGACAGTGCACTTAGTCCCTCAACCAGGTTGACAACACATGTTTCCAACTCTATAGATCCTTCTATAGCTCCGGCAAGACAATCCCTCCGTGTTAAGCAACCTCCGACATGGCATAAAGACTACATACTGTCATTACAAGCCAATCATTCCAACTCGATAGCAAGTTCTGAATCATGTACTCGTTATCCTCTTTCTCATTATATTTCATACTCTCATATGTCATTTGCACATTGTACCTTTTTAGCTAACATTACATGTCATACCGAACATACCACTTATGAACAAGCTGTTATTGATCCTCACTGGAAACAAGCCATGAATATAGAATTAGAACCACTCCAACAAAACAATACATGGAGTTTGGTACCTCTTCCTGCTGGCCATAAAGCCATCAGATGTAAATGATTCTACAAAATCAAGTACAAATCAGATGGTACAATTGATCGATATAAGGCTCGTCTTGTAGCTAAAGGGTACACTCAAGTAGAGGGTATTGATTATCAAGAAACCTTTTCTCCAACGGCTAAACTTACTACACTTCGTTGCCTTCTTACTGTTTCTGCCGGGCGCAATTGGTTTGCTTACCAATTAGATGTCCAAAATGCTTTCCTTCATGGTGACTTGAATGAAGAAGTGTATATGGAACCTCCACCCGTCTTTGCCGACAGGGAGAGAATGTTGTATGTCGGCTACACAAATCTCTATATGGTCTTAAACAGGCATCAAGAAATTGGTTTCTTATATTTTCAGAAACTATTCAAAAGGCTGGTTATGAACAATCAAAAGCCGATTATTCTCTTTTCTTCAAGGCTCAAGGTACTTCATTTACTGCAATCCTTGTCTATGTTGATGATATACTTCTCACAGGAAATGATCTTCATGAAATCGAGCGTCTCAAAAGCTTTCTTCTCAAACGCTTCAGTATCAAAGATCTTGGAAATTTGAAATATTTTCTGGGTATTGAATTTTCTCGATCACATAAAGGTATTTTCATGTCTCAAAGAAAATATGCATTACATATTTTACAAAATTCTAACTAGGAGCACGCCCAGACAAGTTTCCAATGGAACAAAATCTGAAACTTACTCCCACTGATGGAGAATTATTAAATGATCCAACCAAGTATAGAAGATTAGTTGGCAGATTGATATATCTTACGGTTACGAGACCTGACATAGTGTACTCTGTTCATACATTAAGTCAATACATGCATGAGCCTCGAAAGCCTCACTGGGATGCTGCTATACGGATCCTCAAATACATCAAGGGTACGCCAAGACAAGGTTTATTATTCTCTTCCTGCAATAATCTCACTTTAAAGGCCTTTTGTGATTCAGATTGGGGAGGTTGTCGTGCCACAAGAAGATTAGTTACAGGATATTGCATTTTTCTTGGTAATTCCCTTATCTCATGGAAATCCAAGGAACAATCAAATGTTTCAAGATCATCCACGAAGCAGAGTATCGAGCAATGGTTAATACATGCTTGGAGCTTACTTGGTTACGTTACATTCTGCAAGATCTAAAAGTCCCACAAGCGGCTCCTACACAACTATTCTGTGACAATCAAGTTGCTTTGCATATTGCAGCGAATCCCGTCTTCCATGAACGCACTAAACATATTAAAATAGATTGTCACATAGTTCGCGAAAAACTGCAAGTTGGAATGATTAGTCCATCATATGTACCGACACACTTCCAGTTGGCAGATGTCTTTACAAAGGCCTTGGGAAAGGATCAATTTGTGACACTACGCAACAAGTTGGGACTTCATGATATTCACTCTCCAACTTGAGGGGGAGTGTTAAGAAATATATTGTGTTAATATAGTATGTTCACTTTCCTTATTAATTATAAATCAAATCCCACAGAATGTGGATCACAATTATGGAAGCTTAAAATTAGGCTTAGATTGATTCTTAGCATTTGTATATATATGCAGCTAATTCTATAAATGAAAATACATACCTTCAGCTAATTCTCTTGTTTCACAAAAGCTTCTTTGTCTCATTTTTAACTGTATCAATATGAATTTGCCTGAAGGGTGGGCATCGCACTTGTATGGTTATTCTTATGGTTATGGTGTTTCATCTTTATTGTTAAGCCCTGTGTGAGATTCCTTTGGCAGTTTACTTCAACAATGAAGGAGGGATGGGAATCTGGAAAATTTTCCTATGATTTGGACGTCTAGGAGAGTGACTAGTCCTTTGGATTCAGAAACATAAAGTTTTACTTTAGGTTTGTTTTGTTATCAGTTATATATGTTTGACTGTTTCTTTGGTTGATTTTTATTTAAGTTAATTTCTCTGTTTTGTTTTCACTCCGTTCAGTGAATCTGGATCGGGCTGCACGCCGCAACGATATATATATATATATATATATATATATATATATATATAGCAGTTAACGAATGTGTTTACATACATGCATAGTTTTACGTGGTATATTAAAGGCGAATACATCGGGAGACACTTAAAGTTGGCACCATTTTCCATTTAGACACCTAAACTGAAGACTGTTCCTATTGAGCACTTATAATACACTTAACTTGTTCCAATTAGGCACTATTTTGAGAATTAGCCAAACTTACAAAGTGTGTGCAATGCACTCATGGCTGACGCAGCGAATGACAAATAAAAAAGGAACATATATCATTTTGAGTTAAAAAAAAAAACTATTTTAAAATCTATTTAGTTAACAAAATAAAATAACATTCTCAAAAAGAAAAAATATTTAATTTACACCCAATAAAAAATGACACATTATTAACAAAAGAAAAGACAAAAAAAGGACACATTGGTGTTTTTGAAATCATATTGTTCTTGGTGTTTTTCACTATCTTCATGTCTATTCTTGTTCCAACCGCGATTTTAATCCAAAATTTCAAGAGAAACTCCTCTAAATTTGTTATAACTTCAACTAAAGATTCCCGACTAAGACTCGAAGACAACCCCAATATTAATTTCTCAATTTTTCATCAAATCAAGTAACCCATTTTAAACCTTCAAGCTTTCTTAAAGAGCCCATTAATGGTGTTTTGACTTCAAATGAAGAATACGGTTCTTACTTCGATTTTAATAAACTGATACGGTTCTCCACCATTATTAGCTAAGGAAATGAGACAATTTTCTTTTGTTTAATTTCATAAGAATAGAAAACAAGAATGTAAAGGAGCATAAGTCCATATCTATGGGATGTCTAGCTGTTAAGTAGGGCAAGATTGATTTTGATTACTTTTAAGCGAAGTAAATTAATTGTGGAAGCACAACAATGGTGAAAATGGGGGAGACAATGGTGGAAGTGATGGCAGAGAGAAAAGAAGAAGAAGAAGAAGAAGAAAGAAATAATCAGAAAAAATGAAGATAAAATATGTTTTTGGGCTCTTCACTCGCCTATTTTGGGTGAAGCTCACTCTATGTGTCAACTCAGCATTGGAAACGTTTAGTGTAGTATAAGGGCTCAATATGAACAACCTTAAGTTTAGGTATCTAAATAATAAATGGTGCTAACTTTAAGTGTCTCCGGATATATTCCGCCTATATTAACTTGTATGTAATAAGAAAAGAAAAGAACGGTAGCCAAACTTGTCTTTTGACTTTGTAAAAAAATAGATTTTTTGTTCCTATATTTGATACTTATTTACTAAAATTTCCCTAATTTTGTTTATTGCCCTCCCTAAAAAATGATTGCTTACAATTTATAATAATTTAGTGCCTTAAATTAGAAAATTTAGTTACATCATTTTTTCTTTTTTCTCCTCTCTCCTATTTCCCTATTCTCTACCGCCTCTCTTCATATATAATTCATTATTAGTATTTTAATTATGAGATTCAATTACTTCCTTTCCCTTTTTCTCTCCTCTCCTCTTTCTGCAATAGTGACTTAACTATAGTATAACAATTCCATTAATATCGAATCACGGTAACGTAAAATAGTTCAAGACTTAATTGAGAACCAAAACTTATAAAACTAGTTTAATAGCTTGAACTAGAAAGTAGCGTCAAACTAAAGAAATAGAGACACTGACAAAATACATCACCTAAACAAGACAGGTTTATACCGGAATATATTCAATATGATTCAAATTTAATACATCTACAATAACTTATAAGCTAAAAATAAATTTTATACAACCAACTATATTATCATACAACTGAAATACAATTTTCATACAAATTTATACAAATATATCTTTTTTATTTTATATATATATATATATATATATATATATATTAATTTGCACTGGGTGTCCGGGTCTCTTCGAGCCCCGACTAATCCCAGGAGTGCACAGGTCCTCGGCAAGGAGTTTCCCGCAAGTGCACCATGGTTAATTCAGGTTTTACCCAGTCCGATGGCTCTCAGAAATTGTTTGCACCCAGTGGGTTTCAAACTTGAGACCTTGAAAGAGAGCAAACCCCAAGGCTTAAGTCAATTGTCACCGGGCCAACCCCTGAGGGTTTATTTTATATATGATTTGTACATATTTTGTATAAAGTGTGTTCTTCTTCTTCTTCTCTGAAATTCCAATCAAACTTTCTCTCTTAATACTATTTTGATACATATACATATATATATTTTGATTTCCACATTAAAAGGCTACAATCAAGGATACTCATTTAAAACTTATTTATATATAACTGGTAAATTGTATATCAACTTGCTTAAGTTAAAACCTAAACAATGAGGGTAAATAAGTTTGTAATGTTGTATATATAGATAAAAATCTATAGGTAAATTAAGATTACAGACATACAGAGTTAAAATAAGAAAAAAGAAATATATAAGGTAAAACTCTTAATGATTTCAATAAATAAAGATTTGGTAAGTGTAACTGTCACACCTCCTTTTTTCCTACACCCCGAAATGGGGTATAAGGAAGTTTTTCCAATTTAAGTGACAATCGAAACAGGATTATTTTATTTATTTCAGAGTCGCCACTTGGGATAATTTATGGTGTCCCAAGTCGCCGGTTGAAATCCCGAATCAAGGAAGTTTGACTCTCTTCTATAGTCTGCGAACACAAAAATTCAGGTAAGGAATTCTGTTAACCCGGGAGAAGGTGTTAGGCATTCCCGGGTTCCGCGGTTCTAGCACGGTCGCTTAGTAATTTATACTCGACTTAAAATGTTTAATTACTTATTTTAGAACCTATGTGCAATTATCTTTTTACCGCATTTAAATCACTTGATTTATTCGTAATTAAAGAATTGAGTTACGCGTACGTATACTCGTTTTCTTTGGCGCGTCAAAAATCCTGTCACTCGAACGTGTCCATAATTAATAATGCTTCGTTTATTTATTTAAGAAAATTTGATTGAGGTTGCGCGAACGCATCCCTCGAGTCTTTTTTTTGGAGTTAAATTCGCAATTATGTTACGCGAACGTATACATAATCACAATGGTTTATTATTAATCTCGCCTAAAGAAACTACGATGTATGATGAGTTATTTCTTCCGATGCAATGGGATTTTGCGTAAAGTCAAAAGCTTATGGAATTAGACAGTAGGGGTTCAAATATCTTCGTTACAAAGCCAAGTTCATTTGGATTTTTGCAGAATTAGAAAAATAGCCTAATGACTTGTGCACGTTGATTAATTAAAGAGCATTTGTCTGTTACACAAAAGAACTAAGGCAAATATAAGTAGTCAATCCTTAGATGTACATCTTTCCCCTTACTCTTTCCCTAATACTATCAAGAAATGCCAAATCGCTTATAAAATATTTATCTGTACAATAAGCAATCTCGTAATAAATATTTTTTCATCTCAAAACTTTTTCCCACGTTGGAATATTTCTTATTGGTTTAATAATCATCTTAACTGATTAAAGGTAGAGGGATATAAAATAACCAATCCATGTAATTTGCAAAAGAAAGAAATTAAACACAATGTCAAAGATAATTTAAACCAACACCCAATCATATACAGTTTTTGAAGAGCATCAACTCATATAGCTGCCAGCAAAAAGATTTTTATAAATCAACCAGATAAAAATACCACATTATGAATGATAAGAGGAGATTATTCCATCTAGAATTGAACTGATCGAACCTATCCAAACAAACCTCTTAAGCAAACAAATAACAAGAACAATAGGATCCATAAACAGTACGAATTAAACAATATTTCATATTTAAGATACTCAAACCAATTTGGGCAATAGGATTCACAATGTACGATTCAGGACCAAAACAAATCCTATCCGTATGAAACTCCATACACTTCAGAGATTCCTAATAAGTAAGTAAGCGAAATACCTTGATAGCAATAATACAACTTGAACTTAGCCAAATGAATTCCGAAATGGATGAGTGAAGCTCAATGTGTTCAAGCAGAATACTCAACAAACAACATTTATTTCTCGAAATAAAACCGATATTGAGCATGTTTATTCTACTGACACTATACTAAATCCCTACAATCCATACATATAGACGAAACCTTAAACCATTCATATCAGCTTGACTAATAAGAATGTTCTGCTTATTTACAAATGAACTTTAAGGCAAAAATTTCAACAACTAAGAATTATATGACAAATGGTTATATATGCTAGGAATCAATCAGGGAGCTGTAGCTAGAATATAACATGTAAAAGGCAAATCGACCTGACACAAGCTGTGGCCCAGCAATGTGATTTCAAATTCTTCTAATCTCATATATCCATGAGGTGCAGGAAAGTACCTGAAATTTGAAGAAAGGGAAGGTAAGAGGTGAAACAGTAATAAACAGCAGCAATAGTAGAACCCCAGCAATCAAAGAGCAGACCAACAGAACGATTCTTAACTAAAAAATGAAGTACAAATTAAAAAAAGACTCAATGGAACAGTGTTTTCTACAGAGTTTACATCTGTTTTTTTTTATTTTCAGGATTTCTTGGCTCTTCAGTATTTTTTAGTATTTTTCAGAATGTCCTCCCTTGTCTCTCTTTTGACTCTTTCTTCTATATCTATGTTTTTTTAGTCTATTCAGCTCCCCCTTTTTCTGTCCTCAACAGCCCTTGAAATAGGCATTAAGTTAGTGTTCTCTCCACTATCAATTCACCTTTTCATTTTTAAACCATCCACTAGCTTAGTGCTTTCTTAATTTAAACAGCTATTGCAATCCCAACCCTACCACTATTAAAAGCTTCCTAAAGTTAGTTAGGTAGATAATCTCTTTTATTAAACAATTCTTAATTTTCAACCTTTTAACTAAAGTGTTGCTTTTGATTGTTCAATTCCTAAGCCTAAAATTATTGTAAGGCTAAAATTATGGACATGGACTTTTAGAGGGCATGATGTGGCTTAATCATAGCTATTGGACCAACAATTCTAATGGGCTGCACACATGAGGGATCGAGCAATCCACCAGAAAAATGATTAAGAACCAAAGAATTGTGACCCATTACCAAGACTTTATTAATCCATCCTTGTTTAAGGAAAAGATAGGAAATACTCAAACTTCTACTCACATTCATTAATATACAACTTGAAATTTAAATGGCAAAGAGCTAACAACAAACATACTTTCACATTTATCAACAGTAACAAACTGAAACGCATCAGCTTTTGGTCATGATACTTCTGCAAAATTTCCCATTACAATACCTCTAAAACAGCATGAAATCCCTACAAATCCAACATCAAATCCAATAGCAAGGAATTAATCCGCAAACTTACTTCCTACACATAATGGGTATCCAATTATCCAGTTTTTCAATTATCAAATACACCCATAACTGAATGAACATCATGCCTATCACCACAAAATTCAAGCAACAAATTAAAAATGGAAAATAGATAAACCTGAATTGCTTTCCAATGTACTTGAATCTCCGACAATTACCATTTAATAAGAATTCCAACGATTGAACTCGAAAGGAAAGCTTAATATAGCAGCAACAGAATCGAACATGTACCGCGAATCTGCCCGGATTGAACCTCGGACAGTGACTTCGAATCAAGCCCAAAAATCTAACTCAACAGCTTTTAATCGTGCCTCAACCAAAGGTGGACGATGACCTCAAGCGGACTTCGTAGGAACTAATGGAAACAGTCACTAAACTCAATCGAAAAAATGGAGAATCATCGGAAAATATACTAAACGAGCTCTTGATTGATGGATTTTACTGGTGGTTATGAGGTTGGAGAAGAAGAAGATGAACGATGGGGTGTTGTGTTTCGCTGGTCTCTAGCGTTCTCTGCTGGAGAAGACAAAGATAGGGGAGGGTCCCTCTTCTGTTTGTGTGACTGATTCTAGCGAGTTAGTAAAGCAGGGTGGTGTGAGGTCCGGCGACTTGGGGTGGGGTGTGTGAAGGAGATGGAAAGCGAGGGGTTGGGGTTTTCTCCTGTTGCGGCTGATTTTCTTCTTAGGATTCTAGGTTAGAATTTTAGGTGGGGAAAAATGGGGCTGGTCTTGGGTGTTGGGTCGGGTCGTGGACGGTTTTGGCTGATTTTGGTTGGGTATTAGGTGGTTTTGTATTTGGGCTTGGGATTTAAATGGGACTTTAGCCCAATTTTGATTTCCCCCTCTTTTATTAGTTATTTGCATTTTCTTTTCTTCCAAAAATTAAAACTAAAATCCTAATTAAATTTTAAAAACCCAAATTAGCTTAAAAATATTAATTAACTTTAAATAATACCTATCACAAATAATTAAACACCAAATTAAAAGAAAAATCACAAAATTTGACATGAAACACTAAAAATGCACAAATACGTTATTTTTTGTGAAAATTTCATTTTTTGTAAAACAACAATTTACTAATTTAACAAAAAAAAATATAAAATCAAATCCTACGTGTTAATGCTATATTTTTTTTGTATTTTTAATGCATTAATAAATTAAATATGCACTCAAAAATACGCAAACAATCAGGAGAATCGCACAGTAATTCCTAAAATAACACATAATTAAAGAAAAGACCTAATTTTGGGAATTTTTTTGGAGTAATCCGTGTGAGGCAAAAATAACGTGCTCACAGCTGCCCATCTTTACTCGGAAACACGAAGAGTTTTCGTGCAAACATAAAGTGAGCGGATACGAGCGATTTTTGCCCGTTTGAATACTCCGTGGGAAGCATTTTTTGAAAGAATTTGACCGAACCTCTGCTCCAAAGGTTTCCTACATATCCTTGGCTATAAAGGAATCATGTCAATGTAGTTCGGAAAGTTTTGGTAGCTGGGACTACCATGAAGCTGTGGATTCACTGTTACTGCTGATACTGCTTACTGACCTCCTTATTACACCATGACAAAATGAAGAAGCTAGACTAAGCTATAATCTATGCTTTACAAAGATTTATTTTCAAACTTGGTCTTGTGACTGTTGTTGCCTTGTTGACTTGTATTTTCTTCAGAAGTTCCTTTGTGGCTGACTTGAATGGTATTTTTTGAAATTCTTTCCCTTTTTATCCAGGCGGGTACGTGATTGCTGAACCTTTTAAATGTCTTCCTTTGACTATCGTTTCCTTTCCTCTGTTCTCGGGACGGGCTCCTGATTATTTGAAATTTGAATTGTATTCCCTTGCTCTTCAGGTGGGCGCCTGATTGCCGAAACTTGAAGTGTATTCCCTTGCTCTCCAGGTGGGCTCCAAATATCAGTAAGAACTTGAAAGCTAAAACTTGAACTGTTCTCCCTTGCTCTCTAGGTGGGCGCCTGATTGCTGAAACTTGAACTGTTGTTCGTAGTTCTCCAGGTGGACACCTGATTACTGAATCTTCAACTGCTTTTTTCCTTGTTCTCCAGGTGGGCGCCTGATTGCTGATACTTCAACTGTTATTCCTTGTTCTCCAGGTGGATGCCTGATTGCTGATACTTTAACTGTTGTTCCTTGTTCTCCAGGTGGATGCCTGATTGCTGATATTTCAACTGTCTTTCCTTGTTCTCTAGGTGGATGCCTGATTGATGAATCTTTAACTGCTTTTCCTTGTTTTCTAGGTGGATGCCTGATTGCTGATTTTTCAACTGTCTTTCCTTGTTCTCTAGGTGGATGCCTGATTGCTGAATCTTTAACTGCTTTTCCTTGTTTTCCAGGTGGATGCCTAATTGCTGATATTTCAACTGTCTTTCCTTGTTCTCCAGGTGGATGCCTGATTGCTGAATCTTTAACTGCTTTTCCTTGTTCTCCAGGTGGATGCCTGATTTCTGAATTTTGAATCATCTTCTTCTTGCAACTGCCTTTCTTTGACTTGTTCTCCCTTGTTTTTCTAGGTGGGCGCCTGATTACCAATACTTGTGCCAATCTTCCTTGAAACTTGATTTGTTTTCCCTTGTTCTCCAGGTGGGCCCCTGATTACTTGGTCATGCTCTACTTTTTATCTTTAATATCCGTGTTGTTCTTCCCCGTTCTTCAGACGGGCATCTGACTTCAGCAAAATAGACAACAAAAGAAATTTTTTTGCCCAGTTTGGTAACCGGGTGCATCTGTAAGTGTTAATTGAATCCTTTTACCAAATATCTTTAACAATCTGCAAGCTATATCCCATTATCCAGGAGGGTCCTGAAAATCTCTAGTAAGTTTCCAAAGCTACATTATATTTTTTGGAGGTATGACTTCCGTCGAATCTTGTTATCTAAGACTGTCTTAAAACTGCATCCCATTATACATGAGGGTCCTAAAATTTCGAATTAAAGCTTATCTTACGAATGACGATTTCAAAGCTAAACTGTACTCTCTTATAACAACACTTACTTATCTAACAGAATGCTTAAAGTTACGTCCCATTATTCAGGTGGGTCCTAAAAACTCTTATGCGAACTTTGAAGCCAACTTATACTCCTTTTGGTGCACATTTGTCCTATATTTACTACTTATGATTGTTTTGGATTTTAACCTAGGTCCCATTTTCCAGGAGGGTCCTGAAGTTTCGAATTGAGTCTTGTCTTAAAAAATGAAAAATTCAAACCAACTTATATTTTCACAAAGTAGAGCTTATGCTAGATATTGTACTCATGAATATTTCGAATTAAAGCTAAGTCCCATTATCCAGGAGGGTCCTGAGAACTCCTAATTGAATCCTATCTTAAACATGCAAACTTTGAAACCAACTTATATTCCTTTGGGGTACATTTATGCTAGATTTTGCTATTTACGATTGTTTCGATTTTTAAACTAGGTCCCATTTTCCAGGAGGGTCCTGAGAATTCTGCAATCAAACCTGCCTGGTACTTGTTCTTCTTACAGATGATTTCCTAAAACAAATGTCATCTTTGCCCCTGTTTCAAATCAAAGAAAATCTTGTCAGTTTAAAACGTGGTGGTTAGTTGTGGAATTCTTGCTGGGGATGGTTTTCTCTTTGCCATGCTTTGCTTCGACCGACTGCCTCGAACTGGTCGAAAGATTATTTTGACCTTCTGACCGATCTTTAACTGTAGGATCCCCCAACTGTTGTTATCCACTTCCGACCTTTATGCCCGAACCCGTACATCTCCCACGACATTACTGAACCATTCCACCGATATAACCTTTGCTTACACCCTATGTCCCACTTTCAATCATATTATCTCCGGCATGTTCTAGCCGTATTTTGCTTTGGGAAATTTTGAAAATGGTAGTAAACTCTGAAATTCCTTCTTACAAGGCTAACCTTGGAAGAACTTTAGAGGAGTAAAATTAACAGCAATGAAATGCGATGATTTTGAGAATTAAGAATAAAGAAGAAAAATCAAAATTTGAATGACTGTTGGAGATAGGAAAAGAAACTTATCTGAGGGGAGTCACTGGCACCGATGATCATGATATGCATTTTGGATTAATCAGCCTAGTCTTTAACCAATCTCCTTTCCAATTGTTTTACTTTGTACTCCAAGATTTCCACAACTCAATTTACTTTCCGCCAACTTACAGACCTTGTTCGACTTGCAGTGCCCTTAAGGGTTTTCACCGACAAACCTCTCTCATTTGTTAATTCCTCGATTCCTTGTCGCCTCATGGTGACTGATATCGGTTGTGGACGTTCGACCAGGTTACATCGGGATACTCGATTAGGTTCTCTTTCAGCTACCTCGGGTCCACTCAGCTCCATTCATTCAGGCCTTGAGTGAAGGCCTACACTGCCTAGTCGTCGGAGACCAGGGGTAGTTCCATTTGTTCCGTTTGGAAGCGAGATATGAACTCTCGCAACATCTCGTTCTCTCTTTTATTGATCTTGAACACATCAGACTTTGTCGTTTCTACTTTGATGGCATTGGCGTGTGTCTTTATGAAGGAGTCTACCAGCATGGCAAACGAGTCTATGAAGTTGGGGGCTAGGTTTTGATACCACATCATGTCCCCCTTCGAGAGCGTTTCCCCGAACTTCTTAAATAAGATGGACTAGATCTCATCGTATTTTGTGTCATTTCCCTTTACCGCGCACGTGTAGGCGGTAACATGCTCGTTGGGATCTGAGGTCCCGTTGTACTTTGGGAGTTCCGACATTCTGAACTTCTTTGGAATGTGTTTGAGAGCCGCTTCCTCTGGGAACGGCCGTTGCACGAAATTCTTTGAATCTATGCCTTTCAGGACCGGAGGTGTGCCCGGGATTTGGTCAACCCTAGAGTTGTAGGTCTCAACCTTCTTGTCGTTGTCCGCTATCATTTTCTCACCCGACTCGATCCTTTTGGTGAGGTCCTCGAGCATTTTTACGATGGCAGGATCGGCTATCAATCCATTATTGCTCGATCTCTCCGGTATCTATTCGACTGGGAGAGCTGTTCTCGGTGCTATTGTGCAAGGAGTTTTGGGTGGCTTTGCAGATGAGTGATAGCCTGCTATTGTGCCTGCAAAATTTCAAAAATAACATGAAGGCTAACCTCTCGTTCTTCCCGAGCTGGGGTTTTTTGGGCTTCTTGTTGGTCGCCTTATTATATGCTCTTGTCGGTGCATGAGGTTTCATCAACCTGCTGTTCATCGCACATAACCGCGTCCGCTGGGATCGGTCCAAGTGCGTTCTCGGGGTTCCATGGTGGCGCACCAACAATCGGAACAGCCATACCATTTTCTCCGTGGTTTTCAAGGTTATCATTTTTGACTCTATTTACTGAGCCAGACATTTTGACCTGAGATCAAAGATCTTGGACAAGAAAAAGTGTGAAAGATAACTTGTATTGTGTAAAGAAACCAGCAAGAAAATAATCACTATTATTTTTAGCCCCAGGATGGGCGCCAAACTATTTACCGTGAAAATGGTAATAACAATTAAATTTGTTGATGGGACTCCAAAAGTACGTGATCTATTTTTATGCTAGTTGTTAAGCAGTTGATGCTAGGTGTATGAAGTTTAGAGATGGAATGCGAGCTAAAACAAAGTTGTAATCAAACTGATAAACTAGACGGGTAGGGTCTCGGACTGACTGATACGGGGCCTCGGGGCCTATTCCTGGGCTCAGGCTTGAGCTATTATGGGTAATCAGGGAATTTCTAATAGTTATAAAACAATCAGCGAAGGCTCTTTATGGGCAATGATAACAATAAATGAAGAACAAGTATGAAAATAATAAATAAGAGCAATGGTATCGAGAGAGTATAATATCGAGAGAGTATGTTAGAGAGAAGAGAGAGAGAGTTCTTGTATATTTCGTGTAGAATAGTTGGAGCAACAACAATTGTTTACAAAGTGTCAAAGACCCCCTTTATATAGGAGGGAAATCTCAACAAAGTACAAGAAGCATTAATTATAAAGATAGGGAGATGGGACAACTAGATGTGACATCCTGATTTGGGTTCAGAGTAGGTCGGCTAGGCTTTGTTAGACTTAGCTGTGTGTCTTGGGAGCTCCCCGTCTTTACCCTTGCCACGGTCAATCTTGCCTCGAGGCCGGGCGTCGACATGCCTCGAGGGAGGGAACTCGGTCACAGCTTTGCGGCCTCGAGGCTTCGAGATAATCTTCTGGAATGCCTTAATGAAGGGAAATTGGAACCTCCAATTTCACCGTATATAGGCATCATCACCAGTCCCGAAGTGGTACCCAACCTCGAGGATCTCCATAAAAAAGAAGTTAGGCTTTAAGAAGCTAACGACATCATCTCCAGTCCCGAGGTGGTACCCAACCTCGATGACCTCCGCCAAAAGGAAGTTAGGCCCCAGGGATCCATTAGCATCATCTCCAATCCCGAGGTGGTACCCGACCTCAAGGATCTCCATCAAAAAGAAGTTAGGCTTTAAGAAGCCAAGGACATCATCTCTAGTCCCAAGGTGGTACCCAACCTCGAGGACCTCCGCCAAAAGGAAGTTAGGCCCCAGGGATCCATTGGTATCATCGCAAGTCCCAAGACTGATCTCGAGGACCTCCTTCAAAAAATAAGTTTGGCTCCGGGAGGCCTTAAACATCATTGCAAGATTCGATATGGCACCCGGTTTCAAAGGCTCCTCTCAAGAAGAAAAATAAGCACTTCAAGCTCCGTCCATAAGGGTTCGACCTCAGGATATCATCTAAATCCGGGCAGTCCCTCATCTGGAAAGTATCTACAACGCCTTAAGGTTATATACATTAAGTTCAAGACAAGTCTCCTGACACCCCGAGTTAACCCTATCTTGGGGGCTGCTCTCGAAAGCCTAAAGGCAGTCTCCATTCTTGAGTGTCCGAGTGAATTTCCCCTCAAAGACTACTGCAAGGTCTAAGTGATAAATCACGGTCTCAAGGCTCGAAGCGTTACTTCCATTCATCTTAAAGTAAGGGTCCCGACAATGCGAGTTTATCGGACCAATCCAGTTTTTGCCCGAGAAATGGAAAAGGACTCCGCTGGAAGCCGTTTTTATCAACCGAAGGTTAGAAAGAATACTCGCACCCGGGTTCGATATTGGCAATAGCCAATAGAGTCATATATTCAGAGTATCCACAAACACAAGTGAAAGAGAATATAGCAAGCATCGAAGACAAAAATTGAAGGAACAACTTTATATTCATTAACATTTGGTTACAACAGCCCGCGAGGGGTCCTTACATAAGATTACAAAAGCCCATGAGGTGTCCTTACACAAAAACAAAGAAGCTAAAGGGTACACATATAGTAAAAGCCTAGAGCCTAGTCTACTCTCGAAGGTGCATCCTCGACAATAGCATCTTCGAGCATCGTCTCCTCGAACATGCATCCTTGACGGTGATATCTTTGACCACCACCTCCTCTAGTTTCCCATCTCGATCCCACAGAATAATATCTATGAGGGAGAAGATGAAGAAGAGGAAAGAAAATGAGACATAGCCCGCCGAAGCCAAAGGTTGAAGATTCAGCGGGCATCAACCCTACTTGCACGACCGCTCCAAGTACACATTCCGGGACATCGTACCGTGCAAGTTCAGCGGCCGGTTGTGCCATTTTATCCCTTGAGAAAAATCTTTAGGGATGAAGTGCCACACCAGGCTAGGGTAGGAGAGTGAGCAGTAGTGTATAGTCCGAACACTCTCCTGAGCAGTGGTGTAGAGTCCAAACGTCCTTCTAAATCAAAAGAAGTCGGCCCCCCTGTATCATTACCTCAAGACAACAACGACAGCAGTAGCAGTCATAACAATAATAGTTGCGACAAGACAGTATAGTCTCGTTCGGCAAGGGGAAGCTCAGATAGAAGGCCATCACGCAGCTGATGAAAATGCTACCATGCAACCTTAAGGTCGTGAACCCCAAACATGGTGGTTAGAAATGGAGGAGGATAGTGAGGAGAGAAGAATGGATAGATATTGAAAGGCACTTGGGTAAGACAATAGCACCGGAAGGCCCCCCTTTATAGGGGGAGATAGTATGGCCAGCAACACCATTAATGCCTTTGAAAGATGGGTCGGTAGACGCAATCAATGCGTCATTGAAAACTGAATCGATGGCGATATTATAGCCTTGAAGAATGGGAATCGGCAACACATTGAATGACGTTGAAAGACAAGTCCATGGGATGCCCCGGTTATCGTGAAGGCTTACGTCATAAGTATGATGTCATCAACGTGACATTATCACGAGAAGTCCGAAGAATTGGATGTCAAGGTCGTTTCTTGTCGCTCCTCTCTAAGAAACGCGGGGACTATCTGTATACGGCGAATTCGAAGGGTCCAATTTCTCGTCATTAAGGCATTTCAGAAGATCATCTTGAAGCCTCGAGGCTACAAGGCTGTGGTTGAGCTTCCTTCTTCGAGGTTCGTCGACGCCCGACCTAAGGACATTGTTGGCCGCGACCATGATGGAAATGGGGAATTCCCAAGGCATAGTGTCATCCAGTTGTCCCATCTCCATATCTTTGTCATTAATGTATTTTGTACTATGTTAGCATTTCCCTCCAATATAAAGGGGATCCTTGTCACTTTGTAAACCTCTGTTGCTTCAGTTACTCTACACGAAATATACAAGAACATTCTCTTTGCTCTCTAACATAGTCTCTTGATATTATTGCTTTTATTTACTATCTTTCCATTTATTCATCATTTATTTCTTATCATTGGCCATAAAAAGCCTTCGTTGATTTTATTATAACTGTTAGCCGCACCTTGATCACCCTTGATAGCTCACATCTGAGCCCCGGAATCGACCTCGTGGCCCCCGAATCGACAAGCTCGAGGACTCGGTTGACAGCCTATCGATTTGATTATCGCCTCATCCTTAACTCTTATTTTGTTTCTAAATCTCGTATAAATAGAACCAACTGCTTAACAACTAGTATAAAAATAGATCACGTACTTTTAGAGTCACATCATTAAATTTAATTGTTATTACCATTTTCACGGTAAACACATATGGTTGTTTCTTCAATTATGTGATTAATTTCTTAATAGTCTGGCCAACAGTTATGTTCTACTTACTATCTACTCTATGCTTGGGAAAGCCATATTTAGATTAGAGAAGAATAGAAGACATCATGATCTTAACTCTAGGGGAAGGGGGATCGGGGAGGGGCAGATTTGTGGTTAGGTTAAGAATATACCTAGTCGCCGTACTTAATTAATAATCATAATATTAATGCGTTGTTAAGAGATTGATTCTATCATGATCCAATTTCTTCTATATCGCCACGATAGTGCCCAACGTTACCGCTAGGCAAGCCTACAGTGTAATAACTCTGGGATCCTTACTTTTAGTGATTTAAAATAGTTGATTTTTTGTTTGTGCATAAATAAGAAGTAAGAATTTAAGAGATCAAGATTTTTAAAGCAAGTGAAATAAGCATAATAACCCAAAACTATCATGTGTCTACTAGCACCAACCACCAAGACCTGGTGTCACAAGTGTATGAGAAACTAGCAGAATATACAAAAGAATACTAGTCTACTGTCTGAAGTGAAATAGACAGAAAATACAAGAAAAATAAAGACTCCTGCTGCTGCAAAACGGGCTCAGAAGGGTAGCTCACTGTGAAGTCTCGGGACCCAGGGGATGCGCGCTAGACTGATATCCAGATGCACCTGCCTTAGATCCTGCACATTTTGTACAGAAGTGTAGCGTGAGTACATAAATAACATGTACCCAGTAAATATCCAGTCTAACCTCGAAGAAGTAGTGACGAGGGGTCATCTTTGACACATACTATGGGCTAACAATAAAATATCGAAATTATAATTAAGCATGGATTACCTAAATATAGCTGAAAACACAATAACAAGAAATAATAGGCAATCCTTTTACTAATAATAAATCCCAAATGTATTTTCATCATTTAACAATTTAAATATCAAGCCAATGAAGCAATATCAATTATAATTGGTTCCAAAGATTTATTATGTGTAATTAATGCTGAGGTCGTACAGTCCGATCCAATATAAGGTATTTAAACTATGCACTGCCAAGGGTCGAACATCACGAACCATAGATGAATCTATCTGCTATAGAGGCATTCGGCCCGCTCTACAAAAATAGAAAATATTTAATAACAGCCGATTTAAGATTTATTAAGAGACTAATAGTTAAAAAAATACCAATTCTCAATAACAGTCAAGTGGCCCGTCCAAGAATTTAAGTAAATGATTTAACCTTTTACCATTTCTTTATCAAGTTACAACTTGATTTAAGCAATTAAATTAACAAGTAGGGTACAAAAATCATAAGTATAGCATGGTATGGGTCCTAGACTATCCGGACATAAGCATAATTAGTAGCTAAGTACAGACTCTCATCACCTCGTGCGTACGTAGAGCCCACAAATAGAAGCACATATTAATCAATTCACCTATGGGGTTAATTCCCTCTTACAAGATTAGAAAAAAGACTTACCTCGTCTCAAAGCCTACTTTCGATCCAAGATTGTGCTCAAACACTCAATTCGGTGCCGATTAATCCAAATCTAGTCTAATGGTATATAAATTAATCAATACATGTTCAAAAGTTCCTATCTTAACTATCAAAGTGATTTCCCAATCCTATTTGAAGATTCCCTCAAATTCTCCCCGGGGTCCACGTGCCCGGATTCCGAAAATTTTCAAAGAAAGTTGTTACTCATAACCTTATGAACCCAAATATACGATTTTACTAAATCACATAACAAGTTTCGTGGTTAAATCTCTTTTTTGTCAAAGACCTATGTTTTTTATCTAACCCATAAATTCTACAAATTTACATATTAAAATCTACCCATAATCTATGTATTAAACTAACATTAAGTAGAAATTACTTACCCTCAATAGCTAGGTTGGAATCTCCCTTTTTGAAGCTCTAAAATCGCCAAGTGTGTGAAAAAATGAGAGGAAAGGGCCTATGTCCCGTATTTAAAAACCAGATTTTACCCAACAGAACCCCCTCCTTCGCAAACGCAGAAGAAGCCTCACATTCGTGAAGGTCTGAGCTGCCTTGGCATCACAAACGCAGCAGCACCTAAGCAAATGCGAAGGACAAAGTGCACTGACCCCTCCCCGGTCCCTTTCCTCTATGCGAACGAGAGAGGATTTTCGCGAACGCGTAGGACCCGGGGCTGATTAATTAGGTTAAGGAAAATATGAGGCGACCCTATTAAAGAGAGCATTAAGGATACATCGACTCTCTTGGATTTCACGTCATAGCATATATATACCCGGACTGAGCATATCCAAGAAAGACACAAGTGGTCGCCTTGGGGACAATTTTGCTCTTAACTGCGCAGGAATATGAACAAAACACGTGCATCCAAACACTCGCAAATGCCTATTATAGTGCAAGGCTTCACGAATGCGAGAACCTGACCGCAAACGCGAAGAGCAATTAATAACTGTCCCCAAATCCATCTTCGCGAGATGGATGGCCCTCCCGCGTTCGCAAAGAAGGAAACAAGAACTGGAAAATCTGGTTTCCTCAACTTAGTTTCGGGCAGTCCGAAACACACCCAAGCCCCTTGGGACTCCATCCAACTACAGAAACAAATCTATAAACTTAATATGGACTCGCTCAAACTCTCGAAATGTGTAAAACAACAACAAAAGCAAGAATCACATCCCAAAACCAAATTGAATCAAAATATTAACTTCAAGTTTCCAAATCGCTCCGAACGTGCCGAATAATACTTAGTCTACTTGGGATGACACTAAATTTTGCATGCAAATCTTAAATCACCAAACAGAACTATTCTCGATCATAAAATCTCATTTGGATCTCGATATCACCAAAACCTACTCCAAACCAAATTTAAAGAACATCAAAAACCTTCAAAGAACCAACTTTCACTATTAGGCGCCGAAACGCTCCCGGGTCATCAAAAATACGATCTGAATATACGCCCAAGTTTGAAATCATCATACAAACCTATTGGAATTGTCAAATCCTAATTTTGAGGTCGTTTACTCAAAACATTGACTGAAGTCAAACTTAGCCTTTATAGCCAACCTTAAGGAACCAAGTCTTCCGATTTCAACCCGAACCCTTCAAAATCCTGAACTAACCATCCCCGCAAGTCATAAAATAATAAAACCACATACGAGGAGTCTTATTTACCGGAACATGGTTCTATAAAGTAAAATGAATGGTCGGATCGGTATATATTCCATGGGAATATAGGCGTTAATCTATTTTGTATAGGCGAGTAGTACTTCGGGAGAAGGCTACGAGTACAATTGTTCGATTAACTAGCAACCATGAGTGAATTGTATGAAAGTGAATGTTAATTAGAACATTATAGGAATGGTGAATCAACTACAATCCTAGAATATTCGTCTCTACTGAATACACAACAACCATTTTGATGTTTGATAATTTAGTTACTTGTTAGAATTATTACGTAGTATAACCACACTTTTGAACACTGAAATACTTGACTGAATAATAATCCTAGTGAAACTAGCTGGTAGTTAACACAAGTTTCTATGGGTTCGTCAATCGACTTATCATTTTATTACATGTATGACCATGTATACTTACGTGTGCTTTGGGGAGCAACATGTTTTTGGAACCGTTGTCGGGGGCTTAATATTGACCGCTTTCTAGTTTTTGCTTTAATTATTTATTTAGTCAAGTCTAATGTTTCTTTTTGGTTGCTCTTATCTCAGGAACTTTCATTGAATGTGAAGGGTCAGAAGCCAGGATATACTTCAAAGTTTTGACCCCTAACTTGAGAGAACATTTCACATGAGGTTGAGGGAAGCAAGGAACACAAATAATGTTCAGGAACTTATTCAATTTACTGTGTACATGGAAGAGGAGCAACATATGGTTGTTCAAGAGGTGGATATGCCCAGTATTGCCAATGTCACCTCTAGCATTGTGAAGCCCAGAATCACTGGGCACTTTGAGCTAAAATACAACATGATCCAACTACTACATGCGAATGGGCAGTTTTTGGGTCTTCCACACGAGGATCCAAAACAGCACATCCAGAACTTCTTAGAGATTAGTAATACTTATATTAGTAGCAGAGTCACTCCAAACTATGTGAGGCTCACACAGTTCCCATTCTCTTTATTAGGTGAAGCAAACCAGTGGTTGGAGGCAGAACCAACTAATTCTATAACATTGTGGAATGATCTAGCGAGAAAGGTTTTTGCAAGTTTCTTTCCTTTGGGAAAACTACAAAGATCAGAAGTGAGATAGTCGCTTTCAAACAGAAATTGGGGGAATCTTTATACACAGCTTGGGAAAGGTTTAAGAGGCTGCTCAGAGATTGTCCTCATCACAATCAAACAAATGAAGTGTTAGCTCATACTTTCATACAAGACCTATATCTTGAGACAAAAATTGTGGTGGATGCTGCAGCGGGAGGCCAAGTGTTGGAGAAAAGCTTCGATGAAATATATGCATTATTGAACAAACTCTCTAAAAGCAATCCTGATTGGCAAGGAGATATGGGTAGACACACAGTGCAAAAATCTATAAGGGTTCTCGAATTAGGTATCATCTCTGCATTATCAACGCAGATTGGTACACTGGCCAACCAAGTCAATCAGATGACCTTGGTTATTAACAAACAACAAGCTCAGCTGGTGCAACAGGTTCAAATATTTTGTAAAGTATGTGGAGAGGGTCACCCGAGCGACTTATTCACGGTTAATCCACAGTCTGTATATTTTTGGGGTAATGCAAATAAGGGCCAAAAAATAGTATGGGAACACTTACAATCCAAACTGGAAGAACCATCTAAACTTCTCTTGGGGTGGAAACCAAGGTACTCAGAATCAATATAGGCCATAAGCCCCTCAATAGCACTATAGACCACCTAAGTCTGAACAACTTACAAACCCGACGAGTCACCTTGAGGAGATGATGAAGAAATTAATGGCTAACCAGCAAGCTCAAGCAGCAGCCCATGCTGCAGCGATTCAAAATTTTTAGCGAAAAATGGGGCAACTTGCTAGTGCCTAAAATACTTGACCAGTTGGAGCTCTTCCAAGCGACACTGAGGCTAAACCTAAGGAATCTATTAATGTTCTGTCATTGAGAAATAGGAGACAGTTAGAAGAAGTCTAGTAAAAAAAGAGGAAGCACGTGACCTTTCATGAGGAACCGGCCACCATAGAGGCAGAATCAGAAAAATCAAACGGGAGTCAGAGAAGCCAGCTGATGAGGTGGTGGTTAAGAAACCCCCACCATTAGTTGCAAGGCCACCACCTCAGTTTCCTCAGAGATTGCATAAAGTGAAGGATAATGCAGCCTATAAAAAGTTTTTTGATATTTTAAAGCAGGTGCAAATCAACATTTCACTGGTAGACATCCTGCAAGAAGTGTCCAAATATGCCAAATACATCAAGGACATAGTGAAACATAAGAGGAGGTTGACAGAGTTTGAGATTGTGGCACTCACTAAAGAATGTAGCTCAAGAACTCAAAGCATACTACCTCAAAAATTAAAAGATCTAGGTAGTTTCACTATCCAAATCTCGATTGGTAAGCATGAAGTCAGGCGAGATTTGTGTGATCTTGGGGAAAGCATCAATTTGATGCCGTTATCTGTGTTCAGACAATTGGGGTTGGGCGAAGCGTGCTCAACCACGGTAATTTTTTAGTTAGCTGATCGCTCCGTTGCTCATCTTGAAGGAGTGATTGATGATGTGCTAGTTTAAGTGGGTTCTTTAATATTCCCTACTAATTTCATTATCTTGGACTATGAGTCTGATCAGGAAGTCCCATTTATTCTGGGGCATCCATTCTTAGCCATGGCCAGAGTTATTAGTGATGTATGCAAAGGGAAGATGACGATGATAGTAGGCGATCGAGTGAAGGTATTTAATTAGTATAAAGCATTTCGATTGCCAATCTAATATGAAGAGTTATCCATGATTTCTGTGGTGGAAAGTGATGTGACATCATTGGTTCTTTATATGAGCCCCATAGATCCTCTAGAATTAGCCTTGATTAGGGATGAAGAAGACAGTGAAGATGAGATGATGGAAGAAATTGAGCAATTACTTGACATATAATGTAATTATATCAATGGGTTTGATTTCGAGGAGTTGAACATACCTATTACTTTGACCCCTCCTAAGCCATCTATTGAAGAAGCTCCAAAGTTATATCTTAAGCCTCTTCTAGTGCATTAGCACTTTGGTTATTTGGGGAACTTTGAGACATTACCAATGATTATATCATCTAGCTTGACCAATATGCAATAAGAAAAATTTCTCAGAGTACTTCGTGAGCATAAGAAGGCTATTGGGTGGACAACTGCTGACATCAAGAGAATCAGTCCATCTTTTTGCATGCATAAAATCTTTCTGGAAGATGGACACCACCCCAGTGTTGAGCAACAAAGGAGATTAAATACCATTATGAAAGAGATCGTTAAGAAGAAAGTAATTAAGTGGCTCGATGCAGGTATCATCTTTCCTATTTCTAACAGCAACTAGGTAAGCCAAGTGCAATATATGCCTAAAAAGGGGAGATGACCGTGGTAGAGAACGAGAAAAATGAGCTAATTCCTACTCTCACCTTGATGTGGTAGAGAGCTTACTTTGATTATAGAAAGCTCAACAAGGCAACCCACCAGGACCACTTCCCACTTCCATTCATTGATCAAATATTTGACAGATTGGCAGGGCATGAATATTATTTCTTCCTTGATAGTTACTTGGGGTGCAACCAGATTGTTATATGCACAGAGGATCAGAAGAAGACCATTTTTACTTGTGCTTATAGAATGTTTACTTTCAAGCGAATGTCGTCCATTCATTGACCAAATGTTGGACAGATTGGCGGGGCATGAATATTATTTCTTCCTTGATGGTTACTCGGGGTACAACCGAATTGTTATATGCCTAGAGGATCAGGAGAAGACCCCTTCTACCTGTCCTTATGGAATGTTCGCTTTCAAGCGAATGTCATTTGGTCTTTATATTGCACTAGCCACTTTCTAGAGGTGCATGATGGCTATTTTCATAGATACAGTGGAAATAATTGTGGAAGTATTCATGGATGATTTTTCAGTCTTAGGGTCTTCTTATGATGATTGTTTGAAGAATTTGAGCAAGGTGTTGGCCCATTGTGAAGAAACAAATCTGGTGTTAAATTGGGAAAAGTGCCATTTTATTGTACAAGAAGACATCGTGTTGAGCCAGAGAGTGTCAAGGAGTTGCATTGATGTTTATAAGCGAAGGTGGAGGCAGTTGAAAAATTACCTCCACCCATTTTTGTAAAGGGTATCCGGAGTTTCTTGGGACACAGAGGATTCTATAGATGATTTATTAAGGAATTTTCAAAAATATCTACTCCTTTTGTGTAGGTTGCATGAAAAGGATGTAACTTTCAATTTTGATGAAGCCTGTCTGAAGGCATTTGAGGAGCTCAAAAAGAAGTTTGTCGCTACTCCCATTATTGCGGTACTGGATTGGTCCTTACCATTTGAACTTTTGTCCGATGCGAGTGACCATGCTATAGAGTCAGTGCTAGGCCAGAGGAAGGACAAGATGTTTTACTTCATCTACCATGTGAGTAAGACTCTTGATGATGCACAACTAAATTACACTACCACTAAAAAAGAGTTGTTGGTTGTTATGTGGGCCTTTGAGAAATTTCAGGCATACTTGGTGGGAACAAAAGTCATAGTCCATACTGATCATACAACAATCAGGTATCTATTTACAAAAAAAGAATCCAAGGCTATATTGATGCGCTGGGTTTTATTGTTGCGAGAATTTGATGTAGAAATACAAGATCGGAAGGGCACAAAAAACCAAGTAGTCAACCATCTATCAAGGCTGGAAAACCATAAATATGTGGAGGAAGGTGGACAAATTAAGAAGGCATTCCTTGATGAGCAAATTTTTGCTATTACCCAAGACCCTCCCCCATAGTACACAGATTATGTGAATTATCTTGTAAGTGGGGTACTTTCTCCTGAGATTGAATTTGAAGCTAGAAAGAGGTTTCTGAATGATGTAAACCTCTACTACTGGGATTAGCCATTCTTGTACAAACAATGTGCTGATCAGTTGATGAGGAGGTGTATTCTAGAAAAGGAGGTGGAATTAGTTATGTATACTTGCCAGGCCTCACCTTATTAGGTCCATCGTGGGGGCGATAGGACATCTGCGAAGGTGCTACAGTCTGGGTTCTTTTGGCCAACATTTTTCAAGGATGTCCATGCATTTGTTAGGAAGTTTGACCAGTTTCAAAGAATGGGGACAATCACAAAGAGGCATGAGATGCCTTTGAATAACATCTTAGATGTCAATAATTTTTTATGTGGGGCATAACCTTTATAGGACCGTTCCCATTGTCCAGAGAAAATAAATATATCTTGTTAGTAGCTGACTACGTGTCGAAATAGGTAGAGGCGATCGCATTGCAAACCAATGATGCCAAGGTGGCAACTGCTTTTGTGAAGAAGAACATATTCTCGAGGTTTGGGACTCCACGTGCTTTGATTAGTGATGAAGAGAGACATTTTTGCAATCGGTTACTGAATAACCATCTAGCTAAATATGGGGTCTGCCACAGAGTTGCCACGACATATCATTCGCAAATAAGTGGACAAGATGAGGTATCCAATAGAGAAATAAAGCAAATATTAGAAAAGACAGTGAGTGTGAGTAGGAAGGATTGGGCTGTAAAGTTAGATGATTCCTTTTGGGCATATAAAACTGCATACAAAACACCCATTGGGGCGTCGCCATATCAGCTTGTTTAGGGGAAGGCATATCACATTGCTGTTGAACTTGAATACAGGGCGTACTGGGCAATTAAAAAGTTGAATACGAACTTTGAAGTTGCGGGCGAGAAGAGACTCATGTAGTTGAATGAGTTAGATGAGTTCAGGCTGTAGTTTTGTGAAATTTCAAAGCTTTGAAAAGAGAAAACAAAAAGATGACATGACAAGCGTATCAAGCCACGTCACTTCGAACCGGTCAAATAGGTAGTATTGTTCAAATTCTAGGCTCAAGCTGTTTCCTGAAAGTTAAAATCGAGATGGTCAGTTCCATTTGAGGTGGTGAGAGTCACTCCTTATTGTGCAATTGAGTTGTGCACTTTACATTGTGAAGGAAATTTTTTAGTGAATGGATACAGAGTCAAACACTATTGGGGAGGAATCATAGATCATGAGAAGACCAAAGTAGTACTCGCTGATGAGTAAGCGAGGCCTCACGTCGTACCACGACATTAAATCAAGCATTTGTTGGGAGGCAACCCAATTTTTATTGCTTTCATAGTTTAGTTTTTAAATATTTGGTTAGAGTAGACTAGAGTTTTTATTTTCTTTGAAGACACAGAAATTATAGGTAGAATGGTGTGGGGCATGTAAACTGGATATATAAAGTGCTCAAGGGATTGCGATGTTATTAAAAAATTTAGAAAATTAGAAAATCAACGCCTCCTATTGTTTGGGGCACAATTTCCAGTGAGTTCACGCCCACATCGCTAGGCCTAGTGTGGGGCGCTGGGCTGGGGTGGGTAGGTAACTTAATTTTTTTTATTTTTGTGTTGTTTATTTATTTATTCGATTAAACCAACAACCCATAAAACCCCCACTCATCCACCCATATATCCTCACATTATAATTCATACCCATACACACCTTAAATTAAAACACCACTATATCACCTTAACTCTAAATATTTTCTGTCTCACCGTATCTCTCTCTCTTTCGAACCCGCGACCTTCATCGCTTCTCTCTCTCAACTTTTTCTTGCTTGCTTTCATCTTCAATCGTCAAGGTATGTTCCCTCTTCTACATTAATTTTATTTTGTGAGTAAACTTCCCCCTCCCTTGTTCCAAACGCCCTAACCCCAAAAATTTCCCCAATAATTAGTTCTTTGGAATTCTTTTCTATGGTGGGTGGCTCTATTGTGTAATGAAATTGGTCGTGACAACTTTGTTATTGTAATGTATACGAGTAGTAAATTAAAATTCCCTCTACTTCATTGAAATTTGCGAGGGCCACCATGTTCTACCATTGTTCAACTAAGTTGAACACACTTCGTGCCCACAATGTATTTGCTAAAATACCTGAATGAGTATTTTGTATCCCAGTGAAGTCTTAGTAACCGAGTATAGTTGTATTTGATATTAGGCGAAGTGTGGGGTGTTTGGGGATGATTCTACATAATTCCGAGCGTGGTTTTAATGTAACATATTGCCCACACCATGTATCTTCTATTATGTATGTTGTAGCACTTTGTAGAATTAGCTAATATAGTGTCGTAGTTGTACAGGTTAATGATTGACCACTTGATTTGTGTGGCATAGCTCGTGAGCTAAAATCACTTCTTTATGTGGCATAGTTAGTGCCTTTTATATTGTGTGGCAAAGGAAGTCTTGAGTACCCATTGCCTTGTGGAGCAACACTTGTGCGGTTAAAACCACGATTGTGAGTATAATACATTGAGCCTTTGGTTTTAAGTGTGAGGTAATATTTGACTCGCACAATAACCTTAGGCGGGTTTCTTGATTCTTTCTCACATTCATGCTTATTTGTGTTGTAGGCTGATATGGCTCGTGATAATGCAAAAAAAGCAAGTAGTAAGGAAGTCCTCCACCACTTCCCCCGCTCCCAAAAAGCACAAGAAAAGGGAAGGATCATCTAGGCAAGCTAAAAGGAAACAAGTTACCAATGGATCACATCAGGCACCATAGGCAAGCTAAAGGGAAACAAGTTACCAACGGATCACAGCAGGCACCATTGCAACCAAGGCCTCGTTTGAAACTAGTTAGTGATGCTACCATCGCATGTCATAGGGACTGTGTGCCATATGGGCTCTATGTTTCCGAGATGGGCATTAATATGAAAGCTTTAGAAAAGAACTTCCTGGACGTGCTTGGCCGATTGTGAGAACTGAACATGGAAAAGTTCCTAGAATGCCTCAGAGCAAATTTGAGAATGGTGTGAGAACTGTATGCTAATTAGAATGCAGACTTTTTCAGGTCATATATCTATGGAAAGGACGTGCCACTGGATAGATGGTCCATATGTGATTTTTTGGGGGTTGAGACCTCTAACCCACAGAAGCTAAAAAAATTTGTCAAAAGCCCAAGATACATAGCGATACGTGATACTCTATGTAGTGTCTATTCGAATGCCAAGTGGACCAGAACTAAGGGTGACACCCATCTTGAGATGATCCTCTTTGATTTCAACAAGACTGCCAAAGTGTGGCAATGTTTTGTACAGGCTTGCCTCATGCCAGTTGAACACAACAGTGAATGCACTCGAGCTTGAGTGTGTGTAATATCCTTTTTTATTACTGGGCGACCCATTAATATGGAGATCATGCTGGGGGAGATGGCTCGCATACGATTTGGGCGGAAGATTAAACGATTCTTCTTTGGCAACTTGCTCACATAGTATATGATTTCCTGGGAGGTGCCTGAATACTCCAGGTATGACGAGGATGTGAAGGATCCTAAGGGGTTGATGGACATCACATCTTTGTTGGATACTACGTCTAAGCTCACTCAGGCAGCACAAAATGAAAAAGACAAGAACTTCAATAGGTATCTCTATAACTCCTTAAATGTGATCATGAATAGGATAGGTGTATCAGACGAAGAGCGTATGTATTTATGCAATGATTTGTCTAGTTCTTCCAAAGAGATGTTGTGGATTTCACTAGCAGTTCTATCCACCCGTCGAAGGAAGAGAATACTTACAAAGGCACTGACACGAAGGATGGGATCGGTGATAAAGTCACAGGGCCCATGGCTTTGGTGCCCCTGGGAACTGATGATGATGATGAGCTCGAAGTTGTAGCTGGCGGGCATGCTTAGGAGGAGAACTTCGACTAGCAGGGAGTTTTCTTTTCATCCTACTTTGCTTTACATTTTTACATGCATCGGGGGCTATGCATGTGCTAAGTGTGGGGTGGGAGAATTACTTCTTGTGATATACATTGTATAAATTGTATCAATTTTTTTAGTAGTCTTTACTTAGTCTAGTTTTAGAAAGAAGAAGAATTTAAAAAATACAAAAAGAAAAAAATCATAAAATGCTCGGACATTTGGCGACGATGAATCTTTTGGACATTTTTCTCGAGTGATTAAAGTCCGATTAAAAAATACCAAAAAGATTTATTTTAGGATAGTTAGGTAGTATCCCTTAGTTTTTTTAGGTGCCGGTTCTTTTCCAAGGGTGTAACTCGAACCGGGTACTTTTTTTTGGGAGTAGGATAGGAAAAAGCTGAGTTGCTTTGAGGTACCTATTAAAGTGTTTGGTGCTGGAACATTAGGTTATGACATGTGCTCTATCTTCCCATATATTTGATTTGAATTGTGATGCCTGAGTAAAATAAATAGCCTACTCTATGATGCCTTTTTCTCAGTTGCTTGTCTTGTATACCACATAGTGCAATATTGCTCAAAATTTCTTAATTATATGTGTTTGCTTGACTTGAGAGTTGAACAAAACTGTCTTGATTGAGTCATGTGCAATGTCTGTGTGAGGAATTGTAATTCTCTGTAGTATCCTGTATAGTCTAGAACTTGCCCCGTATAGTAATCGAAGTAAAATCATGAAGTTGTACTAGTGTAGGAGATGATGTATGCGTTTCTTGCTTGATCATAGATATGCTTGTCACTTACAAATAAAAATTTTCATTGCTAACCCTTTTGATCCTATAGACATTTTCCTTGGCACTCACATTAAAAGCCTTGTCCCTATTTTGTTCTTAATTTGATATTGTTGAACCTTTACCTCCTAAGGCACTTAGTCGCTATGAGAGAATGAGGAGGGGCTTCCGAGTGGAACCGTGGAAGGGCCCTAAAGGTGTACTAAAGTTGTGAAAAAAGGTCACTAGCCATGAACCTTAATGTATGAAGGGTGTGTAGAAAAAAAAGAGAAGGAAAAGAAGAAAAAAATTTGCAAGAAAGAAAAATAATAGTTCAAATAATGTAGAGAAACATTCACTTCCTACTCTTACTAGTCCGTGCTAGTGGGAGTATAGAAGTGCTTAATTTAAAAAAGGTATATGTTGTGTATAGTTTGTGGCAAGTGAATTGGTTGAGAAGAATATGTGCTCGATTTGTAAGTGTCGTATATGAAAGTGTTTAGGAGGGTTAGTCACTATTCCTAAATGTATCTTACCCGTCCCTTAGCCTATATTATAACCTTAAAGTCCTAATTGATCCTATATTTGGCTTGCTTAGATTAGTAGAGATGTACACTATGGGCAAGCTTACGGTACGACCATGGGATGCAAATGAATTCTTTGTGAGAGTGAGCAAATTTTGTTTTATTGTGTGATGTCCTTAGATTGTGTTCAAAGGCATAGTTGAATATGTGAAATATTCTATATTCACTTTTTTGTTTATTGGCGAGGGCACATAATCTCATAAATGATTGGTAATGTTATAAACTCTTGTTGGGTGAGTACGAGAGTTAAGAGTGCTTAGTGGTAACGAGTCGGTTCTTGAGGTAGGGTGGTTACGGATAGGTTGTTTGAATTGATTTAATTGAAATGTTTATACTTGGGCATCCTTAAAATAGGAAGAATGTGAAAATTGTATGTTCGTACTTGATTACTGGTATCAATCATAGTCAAGGGTAGAGTTTATGGTAGTGAAGTGCTCCTCTCTAGTTGAGATGTGTACGTTGTTGGGGTTTAGTTGGTAGTCTCATTGCTCGAGGACGAGCAATAGTCTAAATGTGGGGTGTTGATATTTAGCTTAAAGTATATATTTATATGTATATCGCCTCATATTTTACTTGTGTTTCGTGGATTTCAGATGTAAATTATATTGATTTATGTTAACTCGTGGTGTATTTATATGTAGGAATCATCCGGAGGCAATAGGGGGCGAAAGGTGCATGATTAGAGCCAAAACAGAGAAAAAATGAAAAATGTTGATTTCCAGCGCTCCAGGCCACTTGTGGTGCAATTTATAGAAACTTCAAAAGGCTAGCACCAGGGCTAGCGATCCACACTGCCCCGGGTGTGGTGACGGAAATTTCTCTGACTTTGCCTGGGACAAGATTATTTCGGTCCAAGACCTACCCAACTCGTACAAAAGCAAAAGCCTATTTTGAGAGGGGAGACGCCACTTTGAAGGAAAAATACACACGAGAACATCCGGGAGCGAGGATATCTCACTTTTCTTCCTCTTTTCTTAGTATTATCAATTATTCAACACTGTGAATTTGTTTTGATATTAACATGAGTGGCTAAAAGCCATAGTTCTGGGTTTGTGATTTAGCCATGAATATTGTCTTTAAAGTTGACTTAACCTTGATTACAATTCACCAATATGTGGTTGTTTCTTCAATTCTTTGATTAATTTCTTAATTGTCTAGTCAACGGTTAAGTTCTATTTACTATCTATGCTATGTTTAGAAAAATCATATTTAGATTAGAGGAGAAATAAAGAGAGCATGATCTTAACTTTGGAGGGGGGGGAGGGGGGAGGGGGGAGGAGAGGATTTGTGGTTAGGATACAAATATACCTAGTCACCGTACTTAATTAAATATCGTAATCTTAATGCGTTCTTAATAGATTGATTCCATAGTAAAATAGGCGATAATCTATTTTGAATAGGCGAGTAGTACTTCAGGAGAAGGCTACGAGAGCAGTTGTTCGATTAATTAGCAATCATGAGTGAATTGTATGAAAGTGAGAGTTAATTAGAACACAATAGGATTGGTCAATCGATCACAACCCTAGAATATTCGTCTCTACTGAATACACAACAACCATTTTGCTTCTTGATAAATTAGTTACTTGTTAGAATTATTGCGTAGTATAATCACATTGTTGAACTCGAAAATACTTGACTGAATAACAATCTTAGTGAAACAGTGGGTAGTTATACAAGTCTTTGTGGGTTTGACACTCGACTTATTATTTTATTACTTGAACGACCACATATACTTAGATATAAGTTTTAGAGCAAAAAGCTTCAGAGTGTTTCATTTGATCAGACGGTAACTGTGAGTTTCTGGAAATATGAGAATAATCCCGTCATTTAGAAAAATTCACAAAATTTAACAAAGATCAGAAAATATGGAGAAGAAGAAGGCCGACAGCAGGGGAGGTAGTCGACGACCAAGAATAGAACAAAAGGGGCGATTCTAAAAAAAAAAATTATAAAGAGAGATTTTTTTTTTTTAATTTCCATGTAGCACATATTGATTCGCCTTATTGCCATGTCATAGCGTGAATGACGTGTTTGATTTTGCTAGAGAATTTCAGTTAGGTGTCTAATACAGTAATAGGCATACATCGAATTGGGTTTAGGTGTTCAATTGGAATAACCCTTAATTCAGGTGCCTAAATGAAAAAATTGGGCTAATTTAAAGGTCCGCATAGCTATTCAGCCAATTTATGTAAGATGTAACGCTAAAAGATATTTGAAAGAAGACTTAGCTAGATGATATGGTATGAGTCAAAAGCTATGCAATAATTTAAGGAAACGACAAATAAAGGAGAATTCTTTTTCAAAGCCATGTGAATAATAGGGCCCAATAAATTCACCCAATATATATATCATGTTGCGTGAATTTATGTATATATATATATCCGGGGATTTGTATCTATACCCGCTTTTTGGATCATGTTTTAATTTGTGTCGCTTTGTAAGAAAATTACAAGCGTACTCACTTTTTCGCGTAACTTTAGCATACGGGGCTGAAGTAGCAAATACAATCACGCAAAACTTCAGCATTCTAGTAGACGGACAAAACTTCACGCTGAAGTTTTTTTGTCCTCGATAAGATGCTAAAGTTATTTAGTTCATTTGTAAAAATTTCAGCACTAAAATAGCTTAAGATTTTTTGTCCTGGATTCATTAGTTTTGTCATAAAGTTTTTTCAAAAACTTCAGCAGAAGATGCTGAAGTTATTTAGTTCATTTGTACAAAAGTTAGCCTAAAATAAGCTGAAGTTTTTTTTTGTCCTGGATAAGCTTTTTCAAATATTTTAGCAGAAAATGCTTATTTATTTCATTTGTAAAAACTTCAGCACTATATAAGCTGATTTGTTTATTGAATTTAGGTTCTCTCCCCTTTTACACTGACCTTCCAAGAACCAAAACCAGGAACTAAATACAGTGCAAATTGTTGCAAAACACAAAGCACATGAACAATCTCATCCAAAAACCAGTAAACTACTACAACGTACGCTTGCTCCCAAATCTGAAACAGTTTCTGCTCTTTATGAAAGTTTCTGCTGTTCATGAAAGATAGAGATCGAGTATTTAGATCAATGTCTTCCAAACTTTTTTTCACATTGTTAAAATTTATGTATACCCATACACGAAGAAGTCTTCACATTCTTTTATGTGATTTATAGTTTATTGTCTACTAACTTACGTAATTATTTATAATTTATTTTTAAATAATCTGATAAATATACTCATGACAATCATCCCATGAACTGAAGCTTTATAGCAGCACCAACAACAGCAAAAGAAAGAAAGAAGAAGAAGAAGAAGAAGAAGAAGAAGAAGAAGAAGAAGAAGAAGAAGAAGAAGAAGAAGAAGAAAAACGAAGGAGGGGAAGGAGGAGGAGAAAAGAGGCTAAAGTTGTTTAAAACGTGGGTACAAGTTAAAACTTTTTAAAAAAATGGGTATAGGTTAAATGGGGCGACCAAATAGGACGCACCGTGCAACTTTTACTATATATCCTTGACGCTCACGGGCGATGGAAGTCAGCGGATTCACAAAGTTTTACATTATCCTAGGGGTGTTCATGGTTCGGTTTGGATCACTTTTTCCCTAAAAAGAAACCAAACCAAGTAAGTCGGTTTTTCAAATTTTAGAACCAAACCAAACCAATTAAGTCGATTTTTTCTCGATTCGGTTTATGTCAGGTTTTGTTGGTTTTTCGATTTTTTCGGTTATTTGTCGGTTTTTTCTTAAATATAAGACATACACTACCAAACATATATTCCTGCGACCACATTTTCAACGTAACACTATCAAATCAATTGCCCTTTAAAAAATCTATTATTTACTAAAATATATTGATGATCATTGAATAAAATAGTAATGAATAATTTAAGGACTCAATTAAAAATATATGTTTTTTAACATGAAATGGATTCTTACACTTAACAAAAGAAAACTACCAATCAAATTAGAATATAAAAGTAAAGAAATGTACTAAAAGTGCAAACGATTAACATTCGCCATAAATTTTTTGAAACTTTGTATAAAAATATACATATATAGGTGTAATAATAATTTTGAAATAGCTATTCCTACAGTCGGTTTGATTCGATTTTTTCAATATTTTTTATTAAAACTAAAACCAAACCAAATTTGATCGATTTTGTAAAATTCGAAATCAAAAAAACAAAAAAATATCGATTTTTTTGGTCGTTGGTTCGGTTTTTATTACTCACTTTACTTGAGCCGAATATTCAACAGCGCAAAGCAAGAAGTTCAATCCAAAGGGTTAAAGACCAATCAATTACCATCTGAAGAAGTTGGAATCATTCACCAAAATAAATCTAGTTTTGTTTTTACTTTTATGACCAGGCAAGAAACCGAAAAGAACTCTTTTTATTTTATTTTATATATATAATAAAATCGAAAAGAACTCTAGATAACGTAAAGTGGTGAACACATTCAATGCAAGTACTTTTATTTATTGCATGCATGCAGAGGCGGATCTAGAAATTCGGGACGATGGGTGCACCATTACTTTCAAGATTAATATTTAGTTTGATAATATAAAATTTTACAATCACAACAACTTACCGAGCAAAAAAATAATTAGTTAATTATCACAAAAACAAATATTATCAATTTACAATTGTACGCGACGAGTTTTCATACTTTGAAAACGATCAATAATAGCATCATTACTTACAGTTGCAAATACCTTACGCTCTATATTGCAAACTAAACAACCATTCAAAAACTCTTCACTAATGCTATTACGTAGATCACTTTTTATGAGCTTCATTGAGGAGAATGCCCTTTCCACGCTTGCAGAAGCAACACGTAGAATCAAAGTCAACTTCACAAGTAAATAAATATGACACCAAGTTTGATCCAATTTCGTCTCTGCCAACACTATAGCAAGATCCTTCATTCCCTTCAAGTTGATAAATTTGCTATGAGGCATTCGAGCATAGACAATGAAACTATCAAGCTGAAAGCTGAGATCTCGAAGCTTGTTATCATCAAACTCATTTGGATAATACTCGGCCAACTTCATTATTCTGTCTTTGTCATAATTAGCAAATGAATCAATCGGATTGAAACAAGCTATACCAAGGAGTAAGTCACTAGTCACTACATCAAAACGACTATTTAACTCATGAAGGTGCAAATCAATAGCTGCATAAAATATTTCCACACTAAAGTGATGTGAATATGAAACTCCCGACCTCTTTCTTTTCGATCTTGGATAGTCTTCATCCATTTTGGGGATCATAATATCATGTTTACCACAGAACGAGTAAACTTCATTCATTAAGAACTCGAGTTCACTTTCTCTCATAGTCTGCAATCTTATCTTTGCAAGGTCAAGCAACCTCATAGCATTGACTATGTCTTGATCTTTCTTTTGTAAAGCTTTGTTCAATTCATTTGTAAAAAGCAACATCTTGAAAAACAAGTGCAATAAAAACACAAACTCAAATTCTTGAATATTACCCAAAAGATTTTTTGGTGCAAATCTATCAAGAGAAAGAAGACTATCTTGTTGCATATCATTAAGCACGTTAACAATCGAAGAAAATATAATCAAGAAATTTTCCAAGGTCTTAAAATGCGAACCCCAACGGGTATCACCCGGTCGTTGGAGCCCACGTTCTTGATTCAATCCTTGGCTGGTAAGTATTTCTCCAGACTTAAGTAATTCTTCCAACTTCTCTACTTGGTATTGTCGAAGTATTTCCCTGTGTTTAAAAGATGCTCCAATAGTATTCAATGTGTTAGTGACAACATCAAAAAAATTATTCACATCCGGATGCTTTTTAGAAAGAGCTACAAGTGTTAATTGCAACTGATGGGCAAAACAATGAACACAATAGGAAGATGGAACATCTTGTAAAATCAAAGACTTTAGGCCATTTATTCTTCCTTGCATATTACTAGCTCCACCGTAACCTTGTCCACGTAGCTTGGATGAGCTTAACGAGTGATCCAAAAGCAAATCATAAATTGTTTTCTGTAATGATAGTGCAGATGTATCATTCACATGGACAATACCCAAAAAGCGCTCAATCACCTCCTCTCTTTTCTTAACATATCGTATAACAAGGGCCATTTGCTCTTTATGTGAGATGTCATTTGATTCATCAACCAATATCCCAAAAAAGTCATCATCCAAATCTTGGATAATAGCTTTAATTGTTTCTTTAGCACAAGCATCCACAATATCCTTTTGAATTGCTGGACAAATCATCATATCATTGTTTGTAGCTTTATGTAATATTACCTTTCCCACATCTAAATGCTTATCCCCATGAAATTCCAAAAGTTCAAGAAAAAGACCTTTGTATTTGGAATCTTCACTTTCATTATGACCACGAAATGACAATCCATTTCTCAAGAGAAATCTTACCACATCAACCAAGTCATTTAAACGTATCCGATGATTACTTTTTACTTTCTCACTTTGCTTGTGAAAAGAAGTTTGACTCGATTGTTTTTGATTTATCAAATCTTGCATCCTATTAAAATGTTTGTGATGGATACTACTTACTTCCCCGAAATGCGTTCTAAGTCTTTCCGTACCCTTGCTCCAACCCTTAAAACTATTTTTTGTAAATGCATCTCCCGCATTACCGCGACTTTCAAGTTCATTCTTAAATAAATAACAACACAAACAAAATGCAGCATCACTTTTTATGCTATATTCCAACCATTGAGAATATGGACCCTTAAACCAATCGGGATTAAATTGACGCATTTTGTTCCCAAATTTAGTTTTAGGGAAAGCATGGCCACTCGGTTGACAAGCCCCTTTTTGAATATAATGTCGCCTCACTTCATCTCGGATATTAGGGGCATACTGAAGAATCGGTATTCTTTCTTTGGGATTGGATTGGGAGATCCTAGCTCAAGAACACTATCAACATTTGAAGGAGGGGATAAGATTGTCCCTCTTTGGATTTCAGGAGCTATATTCGAACTAACAGAAGGCCGACTACTACTATTGGAACTTGATTGGCCAATGTTTGACCTGATCACAAATTTATCCATTTTGATGTTCCTACAAATTCAAATATCTCCCATCATCAAAATTCAAATTCATAATAAAACTAAGGGAATCACACTTTTAAATTCATAATAAACAAGAGGAATCACACCCCTTCGGTATTCAAGAAAATAAGGGAATCACACCCTTTCAAACATAATAAAATAGAGGAATCACACCCCTTTCAAGTTCAATTAAAATAAAATGAAAACTTACCAGTTCTTCTGCAATTTTTGATAATTTTATCTTTGAGATCAAATGGAAATGCTTGCCCACTGCTGCGTTAAGTTCCTACAGAGAAGGCTTCCATCAGTTAATTCTTGGTGACAGTGAGTACATCATGCAAATCAAGCAGTCCAATCTACTGAGTCGACTATTTTAAACTACAATTCTAAGGCATTTGTTCTTTGTCCTTAGTTTATTCATGCGATGCATGTTATTCTGAACCAGCAGCGGGAAAGGTTGTGGTTCCTACTCTGCACGATGGGCAAATTTTTGAATCTACATTTACTTCTTTTTGTTTGAATATGTTAACCAACACCTTGACAAATGCTAAACTGTCTGATTTCCGGTTACTACAATCGAAGTGGGCTGGTAATTCAATATCAAATTATCAATCAAAAAGGATTAGCTCAAGAAAAGTTATCAAAATAAATCTAAATCAGAAAAAATCTCCTTCATTCCGTAATTACAGAAAAAATAATCCCAAAATCGGAATAAACCTACAAGAAAACTTATTAACTAGTTTAGAAAAAGATTGGACCTTACCTTGGAGGGATTGGAAAATAGCATTGCACAAGCAGTTAGAGAGTAAATGGAGCCAAGATATCAAGATTAGCTTTAGCTTTTAGAACAAGAAACAAGAACAAATCAAAATAGGAACTAGGGTTTTGCTTCTTCTTTTTAACGTGTGACCTTTTGGCTTTTGGGATAAATTGAGATTAGGAATTAGGGAATAATTTTGATATTTGGGAATTGGGGAACCGTGTGGATTGTCATCTCTGTGTAGAAGTTGGGCACTGATATATCTAATAGGATATATGAAAGGCTGCGTTAGAATAAATAAATAGAAAGAGAAAAAAAAAGATTTAAGAAAAACAAATAAAATAACCAAAAGCCAAGCAGGGATTTGATCCCTTGCCCTTAGGCTTTTAGGAATAAGAAGGCAAAACCAACGCACCACTTCACCCTTTTTGACCATAGGTGCTAGCAAATATATATAACTACTTTTTTGTAAATTATGTACATCATATACGTATTTTAGCCGAGGGACCATGGGTTCACGTGAACCACATTTTTCACAGTAAATCCGCCGCTGCATGCATGAGATTCAATAAAGCATACAAATTTCTTTGAAACTCCTAAAAGAGTAAATATATTTGGACCATACGTTACAATGTCAAAGACCTATTTTTGAACCACTACTTTTCTCATATAAACTTAACAAAGCATTATTAATATGAACAAATCTGTTTCACAGACATAGTTTGACAAATAAAATTACGTAAGCAAACTTAATTTTGTCGCTATATCGAGTTATTGAGTTGTTTGTATTTTGTGCCCTAATGTATGCACAAATTATACTCTAGAAATGGCGGTCACATAATTTTTTATTGATTCTATTTTATACAAAACGTATTTGCAAGAAATATATTCCGAAAAGAATGTGTCATAAGCAAATTGCCGCAGTGTTGCAAATTTGCATTTTTGTCTTAGTTTTATTTTTCAAGACATTGGTAGACTGTAGAACTCCTGAAAAAGATAGAGAGTTATTTTGTTATCTACATTGTCTGGAAGACTTTATGGTTGTTAGATGGGAACAATTTAAGGATCTTACTCATGAACAAATTAATGAAAAATGCAAAACGGGTGAAAGATATTTACCATGTCCAGATGTTGGACAGTACTGACCTTATCTCAAATCACAAAATCACAGTTATTGAAACCTATATTATTTACATTATGCATTTTATCTGTGTGTAATGTCTCGTTATATATAGTTATAAGTGATGGACAATGTTAGTTGAGTGCCCGTATGGATTACTAAAGAACTTGGTTCTTTATCGTGTTCCTTAAGTGTAAAGTAAACAAGCAACAAAATGAATATAACGATTTTTACGTAGAAAATCACCCGGCTCAAAACGTGCAAAAATCACGGCCTACCACGTAGGATTTTCAATTCCAACTCTACTAGAACAATGAACCAAAATGTATCAATTACAAGACTGTAATTAAATACTCTCTAGTACTCCTACTACTCCTATTTGATTCACAAATTACTCTAACTTGTGTGAAACAAAATACTCACTCCGACTCATTAATCGTTTATGACACTTGATTACAAGTCAATTTCCTAAAACACATTCACTAGACTGACTCAGGAAGAATCCAAGGCAAGTACTCAGCACAAGTAAATGACTTATGACTCTTTAGTTGATGTGTAAAAGGACAGTTCAGAAGTCCAAAATCGATCCTTTTTAAAACATAACTTGAGATCTTCTAGGAGTCCTATTCATAGTCAGCTTCCTCTTTGATAGGACTCCTACTGCTCCATGGATTCAACAAGCTTTGGAACTTTTATCTCTGACTGAATTATCCGTATCTTCTATAGCAAGGACCCTTATCACTTAGCAGACATCTTTCACCAAATTCGGTCCTGGGTAACTCTGAGATAATGTTACTGTCTTGTACAAACATACAAGTATCACTCATGAGGAGCTGATTCTTTCTCCTGAGGAGCTGGTTCTTCAGAACAGTTAAGCAGCTACGTTGAGGACATAGTTATTTGAACATTTAGCCATACTTTGTTAATCATCAAAACTTCAATACTCAACAAATTTTCCCTTTTTGACGATGACAAACTTTGTACACAACAGAACCATGTAATCACAACAAGTACTATTGACAGACATGTATGTTCACAACCCACAAGCTTCCAACATTATCTTACCCCTTTTGGCATCATCTATAACACACAAAAAAGGCAAATAGACTAGTTTGATGATCCAATATAGTACAAAGCAGTAAAACAGAGCAATATGAGACATTAAGTAGTGCCAAAAGAAGCCCATGGCCTTGCCTTTATCATTAGAAAAAGTAAAGCTAAGCATACTACAAACTACTCAAACTAAGACCAAAAAAAACCAAAATATAAGGCATTACTAGAATAGCAAAAGAACTAAGGGCATTAGGAAGGAACATGTTCATGGGTGAAAAGTAGAGGGGTCAAAGCTTTCACAATGATGGAAATTTATTGAGCACGAGCCTCCCTATCTCTTCTGAGCTCTTCCCTGAGTTGCTTTATTTCTTTTCTCAGCTCAATACTATCTTCATGAAGCTTGACATTCTCTTCAACACCAAATTCCAACCTCTTGCTGAGATCTGAAGCCCTACTGCTCCTAGGTAGAATAGCTGATCCTGTGGGTCCTCTAACCTTGATCTCCTCATATTCACACTGCTTGAAGTTAACATCATCCAAAACGTCATTGTGGTTTCCAAACCTAAGCTTAGGTAAGGCAATGTTGAGTTTGTCAAACAACTCAGTCAACATGAAACATATGGCATACCATGCTTGGGTTTGGAAGTATCTGCAACTCTTGCCATATGCTGAATGATCAGGTTAGGAATATTGATAGGTCTACCAGTTTCAAGCAGCTCCATCACAACCATATCCAGCAGAGTAGCTTCATGCCTTCTCTCAAAACTCTGAAGAATGCAGGAATTGACAAAATGAAACAATAATTTGTGGAAGGGAGTCATATTAGTCTTGTACACTTCCTAGGAAGCATCTAGTTCAAACTTTTAGGAGAACTTTCTGGTGACCACAATGCTAGTGTCAACATCATTTTCTATGCCTGACCACTTCTTCGTTAAGTAATTGTCAAATCCCAAAGAAGAGATATTCAGAAGAATCCCCAGCTCCTCAGTAGAAAACTCCATGTCAAAGCCCACAACCTTACTCCTGACTACCTTCCCATCAAATGTGAAATTTCCATAAAACTCCACTACAACAGGAACACATACAAGGGGAAAGCTTTGACAAACATGTGCTTCCACCCCTGTTGCTCAAGTTTTTCAACCAGTTGAGCCATACCCTTCTCATTAGTGTTCGCAAGCAATTTACCATTTCGCACTTTTCTCTTCCTGAACTTTGTGAGTCGATCAACTGTAGCTGGCACATTCTTTTTTGTCTTACGCCTACTGGCCCTTGTACAAGAGGTAGTAGGTTTGGTGACTTTGGCACCCTTTTCCTTTGGTGTAGCAGACTTTGCTGGCAAGGCGGAGTCAGAATCATCTTCTCCATCCACCTCAATAACATGTTCCACAATTAAAACCTTCTTCTTTGGCTTCTTTGCACTTCTAGATTCCTTAATGATTTATGCATCAACAACCTTTCTTTTACTCCTTGTAAGAGGAGTTTTTGCGGGAGGAACTACTTCTTTCCTTGTTGAGACTGCTGACTTTGTATCTTTCATAGGGCTCTTCCTGCATTTCTTCCCTACCTCAGATAATGGCACATCATCTTCATTACTGCTAACTTCTTCATCTCTAGTGTAATGAGTTAACAGAGACCCAGGTTCTTGGGCCCTTGTCTCTTCACCAGTTTCTTCTGAAAGGGTTGTGACAGTGTTTCCAATTATCTTGCAGATTCCTCACTCACATTCTCTTCTTCTTCCTCACTCTCTTCATCACCTCCTTCACTCTTACTTACTTTTTCTTGATCCTCACCTTCACTTTCAGAAACCTCCTCTTCTTTACTAAGATTTTCTTCTTCAGCAGAATCATTAACATTTTCACATGTTTTATCCTCTGTATCACTCTCCTTCGCATCTCCAGATGCTTCCTCATTCTCACTCTTTTCTTCTTCATTGGCTATGTTTTGGGCATTATGTTCCTCATAACTATCCACAACTTCTTCATATTTTTCACCCCAATCATCTTCCTTATCCTCAGTCCAACTAAGAGAAAGGCCATCGGGAGCCTCCTTTTGCACATGTTCTTTACTTCCTTCCCTCTTAACCATATGCTCCACAGTCGTTGCATCTACCTCCTTCCTTAAATCCGCTGCACCCTTTTCTATAGTGAATTTCTCCACTATTGGCTTCTCATTCGTAGGTGGGAGAGTATTTAGGGGTATAACATCTATAACAGACACCAAAATATCTAATTTAGAAGGAGGATATTATACTTGATCATAAATGACATGCACTGATCTCCCGTGAAACACAGATTCCTTGGCTACAGTGTCACCCTGCATAGCAGCATCAGACACTTTCTTGATAGATTTTCTTAGAGTGGCTTTTACCTTTGTTAACTTAGAGGTATTTTTCGCAGGAAGCTCAGGTGCATGGATAGGTTTTTTTGGAGGAGGGGATACAGTGGAGGTAGGAATGATGGAAAAAACATAAACAGTAGGAAGAAGGAATGATGATGTAGGGATAGTGGAGGTTATTGAAGAAGAATAAACAGGTGTGGGTGTAGGTTCTCTTGATGGCTTGGCATTTTTCTTTGATATCAGCTTCATGATTTTGGGTTTTGCTTCAGCCTTGGTTGATGATTTAGATTTAGAGGGTCTTTGACTTGCTTTAGTCATGGAGGTCATATGAGAGACTCAAAGAAGACAAAGAGAGAATTAGTTATTGATAATTGATTTTGATTCTTGCTTAGGGTTTGAGAGAAACAGTGGGGTTGAGAAGCTGATCATAAGAGCCTTTTAAAGGCGTTACTCTTGATTTGACTAGAAGAGAGAAGGTGATCGAACCTTACTCTTTGACTAGAAGACGATTGGAAGTGATGCCAACAGAATTAGAAGTCTGAGTATAGAAATAATTTTAGGATATAAAGTCCTTGTGACTTAAGAGAGTATGGCACGTACATGAGTCAAAGAACCAACTCCTTAGCAACTCCTTAATTGTTTTTGCAATAAACCTTTAGCACTCATTTTAGTATCATGCAACATAATTATTAGCTAGATTTTCCAAGCAAGTGTGTGAGATTGATACAAGCACAAAGCAAAATCGAACACATTGTACTTAATTATTTATCTTATTATGCCTTAACTAGCCAATCACTGGGATTCAACTTAGTGGGAAGAGTTGATTAGACCTAGTTCTAGTGTATTACTCTCAAAGTGATCCCTACTCAGAGCTTTAGTAAAAATTTAAGCAATTTGATCTTCAGTTTTACAAAAGTTAATTGAGATATTCCCCTTTACAACATTGTCTCTAAGAAAGTGATATCTAATGTCAATATGCATGGTTCTCTTGTGTTGGCATGGATTTTTAGAAATGTTTATAGCACTGGTGTTATCATAGAAAATGGGAACACAATCAACAAATATACCATAGTCCCTTAGCTGTTGTCTTATCCATAGAATCTGAGAATAACAGGATGTTGCTGCCATATATTCTGCCTCAACTGTAGATAAGGCCACTGATTTTTACTTCTTGGTTCCCCAAGACACCAGACATAAACCTAGAAAATGAGCTATTCCTGAAGTGCTTTTCTTGTCAACATGTAACCTGTATAGTCAGCATCAGCATGACCAACTAGATCAAAGCTATACCATCTCGGATATCATAGACAGAGGTCAGGAGTCCCCTTGAGATATATTAGTATCCTTTTGACAGCTTTCAGGTGAGATTCTTTGGGATTTTGCCTGAAATCTTGCACATACTCCCAAACTAAACACTATATTAGGCCTGTTTTTTGTGAGGTATAACAGTGACCCAATCATTCTTTTATATAATTTCAGTTCCACACTTTCCCTTCTTCATCAAGGTCCAGCTTTGTTGCAGTTGCAATGCATGTGTCAATAGACTTAGAAGTATCTTATCTTGAACTTCATCAGTAGTTCTTTGATATATTTATGCTGATGTATCATGGTTCCAGTTGGTGTTTTCTTGATTTGCAGTCCTAGAAAGAAAGAAATTCACCCATTATGCTCATTTCAAACGCATTATCTCATCAAATTCCTTGCACATTGCTTCAAAGGTAGCTCCAAAGTTAATGTCATCCACAAACACTTGCACAATCATAATATTCTTCCCTATTCTCCTTAGAAATAGAGTGTTGTCCACCATTCCTCTTACAAAGTTATTGGCTAAGAGGATTTTTCAGAGCCTTTTACACCAAGCTCTTGGAGCCTGTTTTAGTACATAAAGAGCTTTATCTAGTTTGAACACATTGTTAGCAAATTCTTCACTTTCAAATCTAGGAGGTTGTTTGACAAACACTTCCTCCTTCATGTTACTATTCAAAAAGGCACTCTGTACATCTTCTGTTATAAAGTAATCTCCATGTGGGCGGCAAAGTCTATCAGCATTCTTATAGCCTCCATTTAAGCTACAGGTGCAAATGTATCATCATAGTCAATGTCCTTCTCTTGATTGTATCCCTGAACCACCAATCTATCCTTGTTCCTTATGATATTTCCTTGTTCATCCAACTTGTTTCTGAACACCCATCTGGTACCTATGACAGTTCCATTCTTGGGTTTTTGTACCAGGTGCCAGACCTTGCTTCTCTCAAACTTATTTAGCTCATCTTGCATGGCTATGATCCAGCCTGGATCTTTAGAGCTTCTTTTATGGTCTTAGGTTCAACTTATGAGAGCAATGCTGTGTGTTAACATAGATTTCTCAGAAAAGACCTAGTTTGTACCCCTGCATTTGGATTAGAGATGATATTCTCAAGAGCATGTGAGCTTTGATACTTCCAATGTTTGATCTGTATACCCAAAGAAGATTCACCCAAGGAGTGACCCAAAGGAGCAGGTTCAGTAGGTCTGTCTTCATTAATCTGGTCAGTAGTTAAAGTAGTTCTTTCTTCGTCATGTTCCTCATGATCGCTGTCTATTTCCTCGTGGTTTTCTGATCTATCTTCATCAGATTCCTTTGTATCTCCATCGCTAGTGAATCCTATGTCATAATATTCATCATGCAGACCTTTCTTGCCAAATTGTTAGATTCATAAACAATAACATGAATATTTTTTTTCCACATATGTAGTTCTTTTATTAAAACCTTATAGGCCACTTTATGTGGAGAGTAACCCAAGAAAATTCCCTTATCACTTCTGTCATCAAACTTACCTAGAGCTTCTTTCCCATTATTATGCAAAATATTTGAACCCAAAGGCTCCCAGGTGAGTGATGTTGGATTTTTTCCTCGAAGTAAATCATAGGGAGTTTTCTCAAGAATGGGTCTGACGATGCATCTACTTAGCAAGTACCAAGCAGTATTGCTTGCCTCAGTTCAGAAATTCTTAAGCAGTCCACTGACAATGAACATGGTCCTCCCCAGGTCTTCTAAGGAACTATTCTTTCTTTCTACAATCCCATTTTGTTGTGGAGTTCTAGGTGGAGAGAAATTATGGTCAATGCCATGTGAGCCACATAACTCAAGGAATTTTGAATTTAAATTCAGTTCCATGGTTAGTTCTTACACTTAAAACATTACATCCTAGCTTTTGTTGAATCATTCTGACAAATACACAGAAAACATCAAATATTTCATCTTTGGATCCCAAAAACAGAGTCCAGGTATACCTGGAAAAGTCATCAACAATCACAAACACATACCTCTTACCTCCTCTACTCCTTATTCTTATTAGTCCACATAGGTCCATGTGAAGGGGTTCTAGAGGTTTAGAAGTACTTACAAACTTCTTAGATTTAAAGGATTACATAACATGTTTCCCTCTAACACATGCATCACATACCTTGTTAGGGGTGAACTCAACTTTAGGTAGCTCAGGGACCAAGTCCTTTGCTGCCTACTTGTTAAGTTGAGAGAGACTGGCATGTTCCAGTATTCTATGTCATAGCAGTGGATAATTTTCCACTACACTTTCTAGTGAAGTGACATAATCGATATCTTAGAGGCGTTGTTATGTCTCTTACCCTTTAATACAATTTCATAAGTATCAAGCTTTGTGACAGTGCAAATTTTGGAATTGAATTTTACTTCATTTCCTTTGTCACACATTTGAGAGATGCTAAGAAGATTGTGTTTAAGACCTACCACATGATACACGTCTTCTATAGCATGAGAGAATGACTTGCAAAACCTTGCAAATACCTGTTATCAGGCCTTTTTCCCCATTTTTAGATGACACATTCCCTACTTATAAGGTTGTAAGTGAGAGGAAGTATTTCTTTACTCTAGTCATATATCTTGAGAATCCACTATCTAGATACCAGTCCTAATTATTTCCTCTCACCTTAGCCTGCACCAAAATTCAAAGTTAGGTTTGGGAACCCAGACAACCTTGTGTCCCTTTTTGTTGGAAAAAATATGAACCGGATCCCTTCTTTCCCAGAAGGGGAGAGGAGTAGAAGCTATTTTCTTGTTAACCTTAATACAATTAGTATGGACAGGAGGATTAACCTTTGGCTCCTCTCCCTTCTTCATATTTTTAGCAATACCAAAGGTGTTTCTAAACTGAGCATGAATTAAGGCAAGACAAGTGTCTCTAAATTGTCCCGCTCTTCCACAGTGAGTCCACATATTATTATCAGAAATTCCTACATACTCTAGGTCAAACTTAGGGACAGGTTTTCTATAGCGAATTCCAGATTTGTTAGAGCTACAGTTTTCATTCAGCCAATTCAAAGTATAAGAAGATCTATGACATTTGCTTAGTCTAGAGAGTTCATAATTAGCCTTTTCTAGGTTTTCATGCAGGACTTTATTTCTACATTCAGCATCACAAAGATTATCATTAGTAATTTTTAATTTATTTTCAAGCTTATCCTGTAGATCGCTCATTTTTCCTTTGACACAGATATCAGGAGACTTCTCATTCTCAGAAGTAAGCTCAAGAACATGGTTCATAAGGTCTTTGACCTGGTTCTCTAAACTAGCTTTATCAGATTCAAGCTCTTTGATATTAAGTTTGACACAAGAAGGATTGCTTATTAGCTAATCATTTCCAGTACTCATTTTATCTATTTCATTCATTAAGGTCACTATTATGGCCATTAGTTATTTTTTGGACATAGCATGAATATTTCTTTCAAGTTAGATATACTTACCTGGTTTGCTTCATCTTCAGATTCTGAATCACTCATGGCCATCATTCCTATCCTCTGTTTTGGATTCTTCAATAGACAAAGCCACTTTGATGTTTTCATTTCCAAAGTCAGTTTCCAAGGTCCTCCATATATCATGAGTAGAGATGCAAGAGGACACTCTGAGGATAGTGTTCCTAGACAGTCTTCTGTATAGCAAGTCCTTTGCTTTAGTATTTTTTTGAACTAGCTATTGATCTTCCTCATCGCATTCCTCTTCTCTTTTGTTGCATTTGTTACCTTCACTATCCAATTTGGTTGGGAGAATTGGTCCATGACTGACAATTACCCATTAGTCAAAGTCAATAGCCTGAATAAATGTTTCCATACGTAGCTTCTAGTCATCATAGTGATGTTCATCAAACAAAGGAGGTCTTCCAATGTGCATTTCAAGTTGTACCGGGGGGTCTGTCTACACAACTTGGTGTTCATCAATCACATCATAGAGACTTATATCCTCATACTCTTTTTCTTCCTCTTGGTCACTTCCACTATCCTCATATGTTGTCAAGAATGTCTGCTTCATTTCTTCAGTGAATTTTTTGCCTAGGATTTTCCCTTTGTTGGAACCTTTTTCTCTCATCTTCTCCCATTTCTCCTTTTCAGCTCATGCTCTTCCCCGCCTCAATTTCCTACATTGGGCAGTGCTTGACCATGTGATCTAGCTTGCCCCAATTGTAGCACCCATCATAGTTAGCTTTGTCTATCTGCTTGAGCTTACTATTGGTCTCTCTCTTGGATTCACTTTTGGAATTCTTCATGTACCTCTTGAATTTGGCAAACATTGCTAGATCAGAATCATCATAGTCAGATTCATCATCCTCAAATTCTCTAAGAACCAAGGCCTTATCCTTCTTTGGTTCTTCTTTGCGTAGTTCTATCTTTCTCATTTCATGAGTTTTTAAGTTGCCAACAAACTCATTAACTGAGATTTTGTTCAATTCATTGGCTTCTTGAATTGCAGTGACTTTTGATTCCCATGGAGTTTGAAGGATCCTTAGAACTTTGCTAACCAACTCTTCTAAGGTAAACACCTTTCCAAGTGATTTCAATTCATTTATTATTATAGTGAAACTAGTCATCATATCCTGGATAGGCTCAAGCTCCTTGATGGCGAAAAGCTCATAGTTTCTCACGAGTGGCTCAATCCTTGATCTCTTTACTTGGTTTGTTCCTTCATGAACAGTTTGGAATGCACCCCATTTTTCTCGTGAAATCTGGTTTTGATAGTTCTTGGACAACTCCTTTCCATGAGGGTAGGAAATTGGAATTGGAAGAGTCGCCACCTAATGGATTTAAGGAGCATTAGGGCACTTAGAGCAGCTAACTCAGATAACCAGTCTACATCACCAGAGATCGGGAAAGAGCTCGAAATTACCTTGAGGGGAGGGTGTTAGGCACCCCTCAAAGTCTACACCGGTGGGTCCCGACCAAACTTAATTAAGCGAATTAGCCTTAAAAGGGAAGAAGATAATTTGGACAAATACAATATTCAATTTATTTTACACAAGAGTATAAGGGGTGGTCCTATGTTTTTTAGCTTATAGGATTTGTTTACCTTAAAAATGATAATTACAATTAGATTTGATTTTGTGATTCTAAAAATACATGATCTATTTTTATGATAGTTGTTTAGGCAATATATGCTAAATTTGAGCTAGGAAAGCAAAGTAAGAGTAATGGTGAGTGCAGTTATTCAAACCAAACGATCGTGGATCGGGTCCTCGAGTTGGCTTATACAGGGCCTCGAGGTCGAGTTAGACGGGCTTATCTAGGAATGATCGATAGGGACTAACAATTCTGAGGGCCTTGGTGATGGCTCTTTATAGAAAATAATGAGCAATAAATGAAGAACAATCAATGAAACACAATGAATGTAAGCGATGTAATAAGTATAAACAATAAAATCAAGGGAGAATATGTTTAAGTTAGAGAGCAGAGAATATTCTTATTCTTGTATTGAATATCATGTGGGCAAAAAATGACAAGGATCCCCTTTATATAGGAAGGGGAATCCCAACACAGTATAGGTACATTTATTATAAAGATATGCGGCTGGTACATCCATTTATTACAAAAATCAACGACTGGTACAACCATTTAATGTCACGATTCGGACTTGTACTATTCTTGTAGACCTGGTCAACTTTAACCTCGTGCCTATTGGGAGTTTCTTGCTTGTCCAAGATAGCTGCCAATTTGCACTATCCCAAGGTTGAGCATAGGGATCCCTCGGGGTCGAACCTCGAACCATGCTTCGAGGCTTCAAAAAATGGGCTGTGAAATGCCATAATGATTATAAAATCGGACTCTCCGATTTTAGCCTTATACAAATAGTCCCCACATTTCTTAGAGTTAAATGATAAGAAAAGGTCTTGAACTCTTGCTTCCTTTGATACTTTCACTAAGACGTCAGCCCATCAGAGCATTAAATACCATGACTCAAAGGCTTCGTAGGGGTCGCTGTCAACACGATTATCGAAAATCCCACGAACCGCTATTGGTTCAACCTTTTTGCTCGTCAAATGCTGCCCAAGAAGCTTCTATAAATACGTCAATTCATTTTCCATTCACACTTTTACAATACCTTCATGTTTTTAGAGCTAAGTTCACAACTTTCTGCTGCTATTTCCTTAATGTGCTTGTTTCTTCATCTTCTTCCTTTGAAATTAAGTTATAGTCATGGCAAAAATTTCAAATACGATACCCAGAAAGAGGGTACCACTTCTTCATCACATCCATCTAAGGGCAAACCAAAAGTACCTCCGACCATCGAGCAATGTACCCCTGGCGAATTTGATACTGTCTCCGATTTTTCCATCGAAAAATCCCTCTTCAATATCGGGCTGATGTGTGCACGTGTCTCGATACATCAATGTGGTGACCGATACGAATAGAGTGAAGAAATAGTGCCGATGGGGGAGGGAATGCTAGTAGAGATTCCTACAGCTGAGGAAAGCATAGTAGACCATAAAGCTGGCTTCCTCAGTGTATACACATACCCCTTCACTTTAGGTCCCATATATCCTTCTTCCCCGAAGATAGATTCGGTGATTCTAGACTTTTGTCGTGAATACCGAGTGACACTCGGTCAAATCTATCCTTCTTTTTGGAGGATTGTTTACATGCTCCGATAATTTCTCCAATCGAGTCGAGGTAATGACCTTTATCCTCAATCATTTGGTCAGATTGTATAACCCTCGTCTTTTTCGAGGTTTGATCAAGCTTCATCCTCGATTCATGAAGTCATTCTTTTCGAGCATCGATGAGGACAAGGATCGGGGGTGGATGAGACAGTTTATCAGAATAAGCACATCAGGCATCATCCCAGCCGATGGGATGCCATTCTCGGAGGAATGGAATATGAAGCGTAAGTGTCCCTACCTCGAGCATGTTTTATTGCCCCTTCTTTCCCCTTCTGAAATGATCTTCTTTTGACCATGTAGCCACTGTTTGGTACCCTAGCGTGGTTCAGAACCTCTCAGGATGGATCAGGTAGTTTGACTCACTGCTCCTTACAATGAGTGTATTTGGCCAGAATGCGGTAGCAGGCCAAGAACCACGGTATGCTTTTCATTGCTATCATTACCAAGTTCCTTATGAGTATTTTTGTGGTAGTAACCTTAATGCGTCATGATTATGTAGGCCGTGAAGAAGGTGTGTCGATAAGACCGTCTCCTCCTAGTAAAGAAGGAACCTTTAAACCCGGCAAAGGTAGGAAGAGGAAGAAGGAGACGTCGTCCGAGTCTCCAGTTAAGACCGATGCCACGGTCTTGACTTCGACTGCGGCGGCAAGTCCTTGTGAGGACGATGATGATGATGATGATCGCCCTTTGGTATAAAGGGCAAGACAGAGTGTTGATGCTCCTCAAGCTGTTTGTCGGAGAGCTGGTGAGTCGGGGGTGGCCAATGTGGACCAAACTTGTACTGATGAGACCCTCGAGGAGGGTTTGGGTGTAGTCCCTGAGCCTCGAACCAGATATGGTATAGTTCATGCCGGTGGATCCTCGGCTGGAGATTTCGGAGGGCCCAAAACCAAAAAAGTTTTGAGTTCGAGAAGAGACCCTTATAGAAATTGATGCCATGTGGGGGTTTAAATTGGGTCCTGTATGCCCAGGATGGGGGTGCTGCCGATGTGGGGGTCTCTCGAGGAGAGGATGATACACTCAAGGACTACTTCGTTGGTGTTGAAGAGGACATAGATCTCGATGCTCCTGTTTCTTTCGAGGAGGTCGAGAAGCTTCAAAAGTAAGTGACACTCTTGACACACCGTTTGCACTTCAAATTTTCACCCCTTCCTTCCTAACCTCCCTGTTTTTGTTGCAGGCCCAGAAATTGTATGACCATGCCTTTTATACGCTCCAAGAGGAGTTTTCATTCCATGAAATGGAACTCGAGAAGCTCACCTCGACGCTAAATAAGTTGAAAGCCTCCTCTGCCCGAAAGGGGGAGGAGTTGAACGGGCTTCGGGCGAGCTTGGAGGGTGTGCGCAGGAAAGGGTTGGCCTTGCTGAGCAGGTAACACAACATCCATGAACTCATCTTTTTATTATTATAACCAAATGTTCATGATCTTGGTTCGTCTTTGCAGATTAGGCAAAGGGATGCCCTAGTGGGACGACTTTGGGAAGAAGTTGCAGCCAAGGATGCGTAGATCCTCGAGCTGAGGAGGCAGAATGAAGCCGTGACCTCGGAGAGAGACCTTTTTTGGGGAGAGTCAGCCTCGACCCAGGATCTTCTCCGGAGTGCTCGAGAGGAGGCTGCTGCACTATTTGTGGCCAAGTCTGAGGCCGAGGAAAATGCATCTTCATACAAGAGAGATGCCGCCATCGCAAATGATTGAGCCAGAGAGATATTCGAGAAGGCCGAGCAAAAATTGGCTCGGGTTATTGCTTATGCTCATCTACAAACTAGGAGGCAGGCCTTCGAGGAGGCAAGCATCGAAGGTGTTGATCTCTCTATTGAGATTGAGAAAGCCAAAACTTTGGAGGAAGAATTAGCACCTTCAACTACTTCAGATGAGGACTCTGGAAGTGATTCAGATGGTAGTGAAGGCGAGGAATAGTCTCACGTTGCCCTCTCTGTTCCTCCTCTTCTTTCTTTTTGTGCATGGTCTCCTCGGGGGAGTTTTGTAAAGACACATTCTGTAAATGTATTTTTTGACAAATGCAAAGAGGACTTTTTATTTCAAGCCTTAAAATTTTATTTTTCAGAGCCTATGCAAATCTAGTCTTTTTGAAGTTTGATGTCGGCTATTTTAGAGCCCATACTTGGAGTAACAGAGATCCTCAAGATTGGGCAGCATCTAGAGGCTAGACTGATAATTTTTTAGAACCCATACTTGTGGAAATAGAGATTCTCAAGATCGGGTACCATCTTGAGGCTAGATCAATAGCTTTTTAGAACCCACGCTTGTGGTAACAGAGATCCTCGAGATCAGGCACCATCTCGAGGCTGGATTGATAGCATTTTAGAACCCACACTTGTGGTAACAGCGATCCTCGAGATCGGGCACCATCTCGAGGCTAGATTGATAGTTTTTTAGAACCCACACTTGGTAACAGAAATCTTCAAGATCAAGCACCATCTCGAGGCTAGATTGATAGATTTTTAGAACCCACATTTGTGGTAACAAAGATCCTCGAGATCGAGCACCATCTCGAGGCTGGATTGATAGCTTTTTAGAACCCACAATTGTGATAACAGAGATCCTCGAGATCGGGCACCATCTCGAGGCTAGATTGATAGCTTTTTAGAACCCATACTTGTGGTAACAGAGATCCTAGAGATCGGGCACCATCTCGAGGCTAGATTGATGTGGGGATCTCGATACTCCATCGGTCGCTGTATGACAGTGCCATTCTTACGACATGATCACAAAGCGACCGGAGTGGTCCCACCGGTTCGTTGCCCCAAAGGTTGTAATAGCATGGTCAAAATTAATTGGCCTTCAAAATAGGTGAACAGTCACCGCTTGCTCTATATATGTATTCTTTTTCTTCTTATTTGAAGATTCTGCTATTTTGAGAAGCTATCCTTCTTATAAAGCTCTCCTTCTCTGCACCAATTTTTTCGCCATTTTAATTTAAGGCTTTTGCCTAAGTTTTCACTTCCATTCTCTTATTTTACCATAGTTATGGATGCTACGCCCAAATCCATTCATCAAGAAGAGGAGGGTTCCACTTCTACTCCTCGCCCGGTCGGTGGTACACCGCTAGCATCTGGTGATATAACCTCAAGATGCTTTGTCTCGATGAGGGATTTTACGTTAGAGAGGCCTCCCAATGTTTAGGGCCATTGGGAGCATGCATCGAGGTTCATCTCATCAATAGGAGAAGAACACTTCGAGGCAATTGCGGATGGGGAGAAAAGGTGATACTGCAGGTACCTTCCCTCGGAAGAGAGCATCATGGCTCATGTCGAGGGGTTTTTGAACGTATATACATACCCCTTTACTCTGGGGCCCCTCGATAGGGCCGTGCTCGAATTTTGTAAAGATATTAAGTTACCCTAGCACAGGTTCACCCGTTGTTTTGGAGGATAGTGCTGATGATAAGGTATTTTGCAGATAAAGCCAGGCTCGAGTTCACCCTCAGTCATATTATTAGACTATACCAGACCTTGCATTTCTGAGGCCTGATTACTTTAGACGTCGATCCACCCAGCCCTTTATTTCAAGTATTTAAGAAGATGGGGATAAGAGGTGGATGAGTTGATTCGTCCAAGTGTGGATTGTCGATATCATCCTCGTAGAGTTCCTGCCATTTCCTGAGAAATGGAATTTTACACGTAAGTGGTACACTTGTGTTTTTATTACTTTGTCCATGGTGGAGGCAGACTCAGTAAAGATGTTTTACTTTTATTTTCTTCAGCTATCCCGTGGCTTCCACACGAGGTTCCCATCCTGGTGGATTGGGCTCAGAAACTAGCAGCTTGCTCGACTTACAATGAGCGTAAGTGGCAAGATCTGTCCAAGGGTAGATGAGAGGAAAAACACCATGGTATGTGCTGTGTGGTTTGTTTTTATTGAAAGGTACTTTTTTTACGTGCATTAACTCCGCCATAGCAGGCATTGGAGAATTTTCTGAGATGAGACCATGCCCGCTCGGGGAGAAGCAAGGATCGTCGGCTTCGGAGCCGAGGAGTAATAACAAATGGAAGGAATCCGTGAGGGACGAGGGTGCTCATAGCGAGGCAATCCCTGCTCGGAGGCTCAAATAAGATGTATCAGTTGAGCCTGCAACATCTGAGGCTTCTAACCTCGAAAAGATGGTTCCTCCTTTGCCGCCATCTTCTTTTCCTGTCGAAGGTAATTTGAGGGATAAAGATTTTTTGCCGTCGTCTTCTTTTCCCGCCGAAGGTACTTCGAGGGAAATTCGAGGCTAGGGGCCACCTAAATCAAGTGGGGTATCGAGTGATCATACTCTCTTTTGGAGTGGTTCTACTGGGGCTGATTAGACTAGGCCAGTAGATGTGCACTCAACTTTTGAGGAGGCTCAGCGGCTCAGTTATGCGGTGAGTTTTGGCCGACTGTATTGGCTTTTCAGTTTTGCACTTTTCATTTTCTTATTGAGCTCCTTTTTCATAGGCCTTTAACATGATCAAGTCTGAGCTGCTCCGTCGTGAGTCTAGGTTGTAAAAAGTCTTGGACGAGGAGAAATACCTCAAGCTTCTTTGTGATAAAAGGGCAAAGGAGTTGGTATACCTGCAGTACGAGGCAAGTCGAAGCCGGAACTACGAAAGCTACCTCGAGAGATAGGTATCCTTTATTTTCGAGGGGATGCATGTTTCTTCTTCTTCCCTCGGATATTAATAATTTGATACTTTATTTGCAGAGAAAGGCGGAGGACCTGGAATGCCTTTGGGGTGAAGTTGGTCAGGCCAAGTACGAGTGTAATGAGATAAAGGCTCAGATAGATGCCCAGGTTAATGCTTTGGCCAAGGCTTCTGCCCTCGAGGTGCATCTTCAGAATTCTCGCAAAAATAGCTCGGTCCAAACGAGCTTGGTTGCAAAGCTCGAGTCTGACCTTTTGAAGATGAAGTCCAAGGTCGTGGATGCCCAGGCTGAAGCTGAAGAGATTCGAGCTAAGGCTGATAAGAAAGTGTCCGTCTATTTAAAAGACGCTGTTGATGCTCGAGCTGAGCTAAGAGGGGCTTCCGATAGTGAGAGCAGAAGCAATGAATATGCCTGGTGAAAATCTCGGAGGGAAATTATCGAGAAGATCCATGCTAGGGGCTTCGATCTCTCGGAAGAGGCCAAAGATAATGAGGAAGAGGCCGACGGGCCACAGTCCTTGAGGGTAAAGTAGACTAGGCCTTTCTTTTCTGATTCTGCTTATAATGATCTTAGAGAACATTGTAAATGGAGCTTTGTTTTTTTTCACTTATACGTATAAAAAGAAGCATTTTTCTCCTTTCAGGAATTTCTCTTTGCTTGGTGCGACTTTCTTTGTCTTGTATTTTGTTGTTTGTCAATAATTAGCTAGATGAACTGGACTTCGAGGTGAAAAACCCTTAGGTTTACGAATCGTCCTTGAGGCATGTTAGGTTGGCCCGTAGGCTTTTGCGCATTTGGTCGGTACGATCTCTGATCTAAGCTAGAGATAGTGGCTCTTACACATTAGGTTGGTATGACCTTTTAGTTTAAGCTGGCGACATTAGCTCTTACACAGTGAGTCGGTATGACCTTTTCGTTTAAGCTGGCGACAGTGGCTCTAACGCATTGGGTCGGTATGACATTTCAATTTAAGCTAGCGACAATGGCTCTGACGAGTTGGGTTGGTACGACCTTTTGATTCAAGCTGGCGACAATGGATCTTACGTGCTGGGTCGGTACGACCTCTAATATTGTCTTTTTTCCGTCATTAAGGACTTTTTGAAGTTTTTATGTTTGCCCGGCTCTTCGATGGTTCAGTAAGAACCTCGATTGTGAGCTGTTATGTAGTGATAAATGAGCACCTCGGGAGGTTTCGTTCGGTGGATGAATCATTTCAAAGCCTGTGTTTCGAGCTGACATGATCGAAGCTCTTTTGCTTATCCTGATTAACTGGTTCTTTACAAAGTATTTTTGAAGTTATTTAAAGGCTTGTGAATTTTACGACGATGGTCGGGCATCCCCAAGTTGTGTTAGTTTGGCTCGTACATCCTTCTGACCGTAGTCATTGTATTTGGACGTAGTATTTTATTCCCCACATGGGGTCTTATGGCCTCGAGTTTTTGATACCTTGATGGGGTGACTGTCGGTGACAATCCCCGATACATCGAGAGTTTTTAGATCAGGAGCCGTTCTTTGTATATTTTGATGTTTCCTCGTAGAGGGCTTATGAGTTAGAAGTTTCCGACCTGGAGTTCTTATGGCTTTGAGTTTTTGAGGTCAGTCCCCGATTGTTCAGGAAATTTCTGGCTCCAGAGCCGTCTTTTGTAAAAAATAGCAGACTTTTTAGAAGCGCAAGGCATTTCGATGGTAGAAGATATTCCTTTGATTACTTGGTACAAGTATACATGTTTTTGTCCTTGAGGGTTCGATTATTATATGCGGACATGGTTTATCTGAACGTTTGGCCCGTTACATCATTTTCCTATCGAGACCCTCTTTTGCTTTTCTTGATTTCTCCGGGGAAGTGATCTCCTGGGGGCGATGCCCCCTAGTATTTGAGGTTAACTGAAGAGAAGCCTTGAATACTTGTTAATTTCTCTTCAGGTAGCATATAGATGTTGCCTCGTTAAAAACCTTACCGACAAAAAACCTTCTTGGGATAAAATCCGGTTGAAGGAAAAGAGTGCAATGCATGTTTTAAAACCTAAGGTATTCTAGATGGAAAGTGCTTTGATTGTTCTAACCAGACTCCTACACATAGGTTAGTGTAAGATGCAAAATAAAAAGGAAGGCGGTTATACCTTAGTGGAGGTGGCACTTCAAGCCTCGATATGCTCCAACCGCTAGCTCCGGGGATGCGATACGGTCCTTTGCTCATTTATTCGGATGCAGGCGAGAATGTAGCTTGTAATTGCTACTTCGCTATTTGCTTATCGTTTGGTTCCTTTGATGCTGAAGATGCCGATACCGGTACCACATTGTGTACTGCAAACATCTCTCTCGCAGTATGCTGCTCCCCGTATACCGTTTTTATTTTGTCCTTTGCTGGAAACTTCATTATATTATGAAGGGTTGATGGTACTGCTCTCATGCAGTGTATCCATGCCCTTTTGAGCAAGGCATTGTAACTCATGTCTTCTTCGATGACATAAAATTTGACATCTTGGGTTGTGCCGACCACGTTGACCGGGAGGGTGATTTCCCCTTTTGCTGTCTCACTCTTTATGTTGAATCCATTGAGGATTCGACATGCGGGCACGATCTGGTTAAGCAGTCCGAGCTGTTCCACCACCCTCGACCTAATATTATTGGTCGATCTACCTGGATCCACAAGTACACGTTTAATTTGAAATGTATTCACAAGAAAAGAAATTACCAATGCATCATTGTGATGTTGAGAGAGGGTCTCTATGTCCACGTCGCTGAATGTGAGAGCGTCCTCGGGTGTGTAACCTTGAGTTTGCTTTTCCCTGGTGATGGATATTTTTGTTCGTTTGACAATGGGTTCTTGTGGGATGTCGACTCCCCCAACAATCATGTGGATGACAAGTTGTGGTTCTTCTGTTTCATTTTTCCTGTTCGCCTCTCTTTCCCAGAATTGTTTTTTGGCTCGGTCGCTGAGGAACTCTCGGAGGTGCCCTTTGATAAGTAGTCGGGCTACTTCTTCTCGGAGCTATCTCCAATCTTCAGTCCTATGACCGTATGTGCCGTGAAATTCGCAAGTCAGTTTAGGATTGCTTTGCAATGGGTCTGATAGCACAAGTTTCGGCCACCTGGTGTCTCTGATATTACCGATGATAGATACAATGTCTGAAAGATCGACGTTGAAGTTTTACTCAGATAATCGGGGTTCCCCCATCAGCCCTGTGTATCTATCGAATTTGACTCTACTCACGAGTCCTTGAGGGATCTGACCTCGGTCTGCCCTTCGGTCGTTCCAGGGTATGTTACGCCTTAGGGCATTTCTTCGATCTTCAATGTATGGTTGGTACCTTTCCTTGTTTGGTTTTGGCTCCTTTGTTAGGAGCCTGCTAGGATATACTGAGCCCGAGGTGGCTCCCAATTGGTCGTCCTCTACCTAAATCTTTGATTGATATCGGTTGTGGATATCCGCCCAAGTCACAGAGGAATTTTCAACTAAGTTTTGCTTTAGCTGCTTCGAAGCTACCGAGCTTCGTTAATTCAAACCTTAGGTGAAGGCCTACACTTCCCAGTTATCGGAGAGTGGGGGTAACTCCATTCACTTCATTTTAAAGTGAGATAAAAACTCCCGCAACATCACATTTTCTCTTTGTTTGATTTTGAAGACGTCAGATTTTCGTGTAGCAACTTTAATGGCACCAGGGTGTGCCTTTATAAAAGAATTTGCCAGCATGGAAAATGAATCTATTGAATTCGGGGCTAAGTTGTGATACCACATCATGGCCCCTTTTGAAAGTGTTTCTCCGAATTTCTTTAACAGGATGAATTCAATTTCGTCTTCCTTTAGGTCATTTCCCTTTACGGCACAAGTGTAAGTAGTAATGTGCTCGTTGGTATTCGAGGTTCCATTGTACTTCGGGAGATCGGGCATTCTGAACTTCTTCAGGATGGGCTTCGGAGTCGCACTTGACGGGAATGGATTTTGTACGAATTTCTTTGAATCAACACCCTTCAGGATCGGGGGTGCTCCTGGGATGTAATCGACCCTTGAATTGTAGGTCTCTACCTTTTGTCATTAGCTTGTATCTTCTTTTTGCACGATTCAATCCTTTTTGTGAGGTTCTCGAGCATCTTCACAATAGCGGGGTCGGCTGCTGACCCATTGTTGCTCGATATTTCCGGTACTTGTTCAGCTCGGGGAACCATTTCCAGTGCTACTGTGCTTGGAGATTTTTGGTGGCTTTGCAGTTCAGCACTCGCCAGCTATTGTGCCTATAACATCTCAAAAATGATGTGAAGGCTAACCTCTTATTCCTCTCGAGCTGGGATTTTCTGAGCTTCTTGTTGATTTTCTTGGTGTATACTCCTGTTAGTGTGGGAGCTTATATCGACATGTTGGGCATTGCCTGAGACCACATCTATGGGGAATCGTACTGGTGCATCCTCAGGGTTACGTGGTGGCACACCGACGCCTAGAACAACTACACCATTCTCTTTATAGTCCGCAAGACCGTTGTTTTCATGTGCATTCACTAAGTTAGACATTTTGACATGAAATCAAAGATTCTTGGACAAGAAAAAGCATAAAGAATAACTTGCGTTTTTCAGTAAACCAGCACAAAAACAATCACTATTATTTTTAGCCCCACGGTGGGCGCCAAACTGTTTACCTTGAAAATAGTAATTACAATTAGATTTCATTTTGTGGTTCTAAAAATATGTGATATGTTTTTATTCTAGTTGTTTAGGCAATAGATGCTAAATGTGAGCTAGGAAAGCAAAGTAAGAGTAAGGGTGAGTGCTGTTATTCAAACCAAACGATTGTGGATCGGGGGGATCGGGGCCTCGAGCTGGCTTATACGGGGCCTTGAGGTCGAGCTAGACTGGCTTAGTTGGGAATGATCGATAGGGACTAACAGTTCTGAGGGCCTTGGTGATGGCTCTTTATGATCAATAATGAGCAATAAATGAAGAACAATCAATGAAACACAATGAATGTAAGCGATGTAATAAATATAAGCAATAAAATCAAGGGAGAATATGTTTAAGTTAGAGAGCAGGGAATGTTCTTGTTCTTGTATTAAATATCATGTGTGGAGAAAAAGATAAGGATCCCCTTTATATAGGAGGGGGAATCCCAACACAATACAAGTGCATTTATTACAAAGATATGCGGTTGGTACAACCATTTATTACAAAGATCAACGGCTGGTACATCCAATTTTTTCACGGTACGAACTTGTACTATTCTTGTAAACCTGGTCAGCTTTAACCTCATACCTATTAGGAGTTTCTTGCTTGTCCGAGATAGCTGCCGATTTACAATGTCCCGAGATCGAGCATAGGGATCCCTCGGGGTCGAACCTCGAACCTTGCTTCAAAGCTTCTGAAAACGGGCTGTGAAATGCCATAATGATTATAAAATCGAACTCTCCGATTTTAGCCGTGTACAGGATCATTCCATGCAATACTTTACAACTCCCTCAAGTCGGGGTTTTACTCATAGCATTAGTGTATAGGCTATCATCTCATCTACTACCCAATTACTATCTTTAAGTTGTTACTGAAGCGTACTAGTTTATTCTAAACCGTACCCTATGCGTGCATTACCCGTCCCTTACCTATGGTTCTGGAGGTAATAGGACCTCTATTTGGGATGGTTCTAGACCAACCTATATTACTTAAAAATGTGAAATCTAGGTGACAAACAAAAACAAGTAGGACTTTCAAATAAAGAAAAAGTATGGGCTCCCATTAACCTCCACACATAAACAACAAAAGCACGCAATTGAATCAACAAACTTTGTTAATTTTGGAATCCTATAGGCAGGATATGTACGTGAGAAAATAGGGTATAAAGGCAGCTTTGTTAAGGCGAGCATTAATACCTATTTGTTTGTGTACTTATTTTATTCAACATGAATGTGGGCACTTCAGGCAGAAATCCGTCACAGTTTTAAACCCAGAATCATTAGTAAGTCCTACGGTTATATTGCCTGAGTGATTTACAAGAGCGCTTGAATTCAGAATAGACTAGCAGGATCCTATAGGCATGATTTCTACAAGTTTGTCAGTTACAGACCTATAAGCATGATTTCTAAGTGTAGCACTGATTTTTAATCATAAAGACAGTTTTATTACTTTTAGATCCTATAGGCATCCTTTCTAAAATTTTGGGTACTGTACGTAGATTACGGTAGAGGAGGTGGAAAGGGCGATGTGTAAGATGTGCATGGCAGAGCGATGGGGCCAAACGAAATCCCGGTGGAATTATGGAAAAGCACGGGGCAGGCGGGTTTGGAGTGGCTCATTGGGCTATTTAATGTTATTTTTAAGACAAAGAAGATGCCCCGAAGAATGGAGGTGGAGTACGATGGTTCTGCTTTACAAGAACAAGGGTGATATCCAAAATTGCAACAATTATAGGGGTTTCAAGTTATTGAATCACACTATGAAGGTGTGGGAGAGGGTGGTGGAGGCCAGGGTGAGGAGGTGTGTGTCTATTTCCGAGAATCAATTTAGATTCATGCCAGGGCGATCGACTACGGAAGCGATTCATCTGGTAAGGATATTAGTGGAGCAGTACAAGGAGAGGAAGAAGGATCTGTAAATGGTGTTTATTGACCTTGAGAAGGCATACGATAAATTTCCGAGGGAGGTCCTGTGGAGGTGTTTGGAGGTTAGGGGCATTCCGGTAGCGTACATTAGGGTGATTAAGGATATGTATGATGATGCTAAGACTCATGTGAGGACTGTGGGTGGTGACTCGGAGCATTTCCCTGTGGTGATGGGGTTGCGCCAGGGATCGGCTCTTAGCCTATTTTTATTTGCCTTGGCGATAGATGTATTGTCGCATCACATCCAAGGGGAGGTGCCTTGGTGTATGCTATTTGCCGATGATATAGTGTTGATTGACGAGAGGCGTAGCGGAGTTAACGTGAGGTTGGAGGTTTGGAGACTGACCTTGGAGTCTAAAGGTTTCAAACTGAGTAGAACCAAGACAAAATACTTGGAGTGCAAATTTAGTTACGGGACCCATGATGCAGACGTAGAGGTTAAGCTTGATGCTCAAGTTATCCCCAAGAGACCGTGTTTTAAGTAGCTCGGGTCTATTATCCAGGGTAACAGGGAGATTGATAAAGATATCGCACATCGTATTGGAGCAGGATGGATGAAGTGGAGGCTCACTTCTTGTGTTTTGTGTGATAGGAATGTGCCACTAAGACTTAAGGGTAAGTTTTATCGAGTGGTAGTTTGACCGGCTATGCTGTATGGGGCTGAGTGTTGGCCAGTTAAGAACTCCCACGTGGAGAAGATGAGAGTAGCGAAGATGAGGATGTTGAGATGGATGTGTGGGTGTACCAAGAGAGATAGGATTAAGAATGAAGCTATCCGGGATAGAGTGGGAGTAGCCTCCGTGGAGGACAAGATGTGGGAGTCAAGGCTGAGATGGTTCGGACATGTTAAGAGAAGAAGCATTGATGCTCCTGTCAGGAGGTGTAAGAGATTGGACATGGGGAGTTTGATAAGAGGTCGAGGTAGGCCTAAGAAGTACTGGAGAGAGGTGATTAGGCAACACATGGCGCTGCTTCAGCTCATTTATGACATGACCCTTGATATGAGGGTATGGAGGTCGAGGATTAAGGTAGAAGGTTAGTAGATAGTTTGTAGTTGTTCGCCGATAGTCTTAGTAGCATGCATGTCTCTTCATATGCTTAGATTTTTTATTACGTTATGTGGTTTTGCTCGCCTCATGTATTGTATTCTCTGTTGCTATTATTTGGTACTACTTATCCTTTATCCCTCCCTTTTCTTTCCACTTACATCTTTCTTCCTTACTTGCTTTCCTCTTCTTCTTCTTGCCCTTCCTGAGCCGAGGGTCTATTGGAAACAGCCTCTCTACCTGCATTAGGTAGGGGTAAGGTATGCGTACAGACTACCCTCCCCAGACCCCTCCTGTTAGGATCAAACTGGGTATGTTGTTGTTATTGTTAATGTTGTTGTAGCAATCCTTTCTAATTACTGAATGGATTTAAACCCCTATAGGCATGATTTCTAATTGCTGACTTGAATTAAACCCCTACATGCAGGATTTCTAAGTTTCTGACTGATTTCGCCCTATAAGCATGATATCTATTAGTTTTAAATCCTATAAGCATGATTTCTAGGTTTGAAACCGATTTCTATTCCTATATGCATGATATCTATAAATCGTATAAAGACAGAAATTAAGAGATTGTCAGGAAGTATAATTGAATCAAACAAACAAGGTCCTATAGGCACGGTCACTAATGCACATTTAGTTGAAAATATGTGTAGATCCTATGGGCAGGATCTATAATGCAAAATCAAACGTGAAATCTTATAAGCAGGGTTTCTAGCATGTAAATGTGCAAAACGATCATGAAAAATCCTATAGGCAGGATCTCTAAACACAGTATAGTATCCACATAATTTATTCAACATAATTAAGTCCTATAGGCAGAATTTCTACCCAATTTAAACAAAAAATATAAGAATAGACCCCCCAGCTTTTACTAATGAACCTCAAATTTATTATTACAGAGATTATTACAGCCCGAAAGGGTAACAATTATACTATAGGGAGCCTTCATAGGTCCAAATAAAACCTGAGAACAAGGCCTTCCTATAGGCAGGATCTCTAAACACAGTATAGTATCCACATTATTCAATCAGCATAATTAAGTCCTATAGGCAGAATTTCTACCCAATTTTAACAAAAGATATAAGAATAGACCCCCAACTTTTACTAATGAACCTCAAAGCTGTTATTACAGAGATTATTACAGCTCAGAATACATGAATTACATAAGGGTAACAATTACACTATAGGGAGCCTTCATAGGCCCAAATAAAACTCGGGAACCAGGCCTTCCAAATAGCAGCTCTAAAGAATAGCAATGATTCACCCATAGCACATTAGAACCAGGCTTCTAGTGTGTCAATGTTCCTAAAGAGCCTCAGGGTCCCCGGGAAATGCTCACACCAGAACCACACATTCAGCACAGAGTTCATAAAAAATTGGAAAACCATCCCCAATGTGTCAGAGTTCAAAGGAGTCTCAAGGACCCTAGGCAGTACTCACACTGGGGGTGGTGAGAACCTAAATGACTAAGAGTAGGAGTTTGAAAACCAGTGCATAAAGGGTAGGGGCAAGTTTTGAAGTAGTTTAGTTTTTAGAAGAGAGAAAGTTCAAAATACAGAGTTGCAGGCAGAACTGCTCCAAGAAACAAACAAGGTTCAGGTTCAGCATACAGTTCAAACATGGTGACATCTAATTAAGCTAGATACTCATGCTAATATTAAAACAATCATGGCCTAAACACAGAGAAATAAACACTTGAATTAAACAGACGGGACATATGAATTAAGCCACAAACATATTTGATTAAATGCTTATAGATCAGAACAGGTATAAAACTGACAAACAGATAGAACCTTAAACTAGCTTATGAGAAAATTCCTGTTATCCTAAAATAACATGGTCTTAAGTTAACAACATTATCAAATTACCAGATAAGGCAGAATCATGTTAGGAATTGAAACATGCTAGTCACACAAAGCATAGAGAAGGAATTTGCAAAGGTTAGGGCATGCCAATTGAGTAGAAATCAAGTAAAGGTGCAGTAATAGTTAAATTCCAGAGTAATTTGGCCTTGGATTTCAGCAGACCAAACAATAACCACTTAGTGTAGAAATCAGAACAGGAGCAAGAGAGAGAGCTTAAGTTTTAGTAGTGAGAATAAGAGAGTTCGAGACTTGTCCTAAAGGGGAAAGGGGAATGGTTTAAATAATTTAGGAATTAAACACATAAACATGGAAAACCAATTAATCACACACTAGAAGGTAAGCATTTAAATTAGTAAAATTGAACTCTAAACTTTAGGTGAAGATACACAAAATCGGTAGAGAAAAGGTAAAGAATCGCATAAGACATATATTGAAAAGGAATACCAGATTTGGTTCAAGTAGAAAGGGTCTGAAACCATAATTTAGGTAAATCCCAAAATCAGTAGAGAATAATGGCAAAGAATCACGTACTAGCACAAAAAATGAACGTAGCCAGGGATTATTCAAAAGAAAAGTAGGATTGAAACAGATTTGGTTCAAGGAAAAGGGTTTGAAACCCTAAATTTAGGTAAACTATAGAATCGGCAGAAAATAAAGAAATAACCACACATATGCATAAAACGAACATAGATGGGAGATTATGCAAAAGGAAACACAGAATGGAACCAAAAAACGATCTGAAATCCTAATTTAGGGGAAAATAAGGCAAAAATAAATGAAACACGTTAGATTAAACAGAAATAAGGAAAATATTAGTCAAATATGGGAAAGGAAAGAGTATCAATCAGTGATCAGTAAAGAACAAGGAGAGGTCTTAAACCCTAGTTGAGACAAATGCTTTGAATCGGACTAGAGATGCAAGAATCGTTCAATAAAACATATATATGGATGGAAGATCATCCAGATCATTACAAAATCAGGGTGAATCTACCCGTTATTGAGGTAGTTCTATCCAAAAATAGGGCAAGAATCTAAGTAATACCATAGACGAGCATATAATGATAGAGTAACACAAAATAGGTAAGTAAATCATGGATTGGTTCCATGTTTGAGCCAGAATAGGAGAGATTTGAGAGTTTGACAGATATGGAGATTGCGTTGAGAGAGTTTAAGGGCAGAGGGTTTAGAGGAAATGGATTAGGGTTAGGGGTTTGGGTGTAATTAAAAAGAGTGGAAATAATATGGGCCGTTGATCTCAGAGATCAATGGCCATGATTGTTCGGGGTTCTAGGTCGAGTTAATTAAATGGATAAGGGACTGGGCTAATGGGTTTAGGCCAGGGATAATTGCGCTGGGTAAATTGGGGTTGGTCTAGGTCCGAATTTTAATTTGGAAAAGGGCTATGTTTTAAATACCCATTTAAATTACTAAATTAATTTAAAAATTAATTAATGAATGATAAAAAATGTCATTTGTATATGAAAATGATTTAAAATAATTACTTAATATTATAAAAATATAAAAAATCATTTTCTATATAGATAATATAATTATGCATATATATGGGCTATTATTGCAAAATATGCAATTCTAGCCTTAAAAATGCAATTAAAATATTTAAGAAATACAATTAAAATATTTAAACATTATATGGGCATAAATTATGAGTTTAGATGATTAAATCATCATAAAAATAATATGAGGGATAATTGTTGGATATTTGTATAATTAAAATGTAGAAATGAATTGACTTAAAGCCCTTTAAAATTATAGAAAAATTATTGAAATACTTGTGCATGTTTTCTAAATGCATGCGCACTATTTGAAAATATATGTGCATATTTTATAAATATATGAAGGGTAATTTGGAGTGCATCCCATATCTGCTTCGCATTAGAGCACACAGAAATTCTATTGTACTCAACAGGACCAATTTTGCAGATAAGGATTTTTTTAGCCTTTGCATTCTTCTCCATCGTTTTGAAATTTGCTGCCACAAGTTTGGAGGGGTCCTTAGGAACTGTTTCATTTTGTGTATTTTGCTTAGTAGGAATCAAATGACCTTGGTTCACTATGGTCCATTGTTCATATTATTCAGCTGTCTGGAAGTCTTCCATTCTTGTTTCCACCAACTGTAATATTTTTCATTGAATAGGGGTGGCCTTGTAGTTTATTGTGCTTCATTAATTCCGGGTGGAGCACTCATCTTACTTCCAAGAACTCTCTAGGTGTTATCCGTGTAAACGAGAGAACCTGCTCTGATATCAATTGTTATTTTGAGTGCCTGTATGGAATACTAACGAACTAAGAAATAAAATGAATACATCTATTTTTACGTGAAAAATCACTCGGCTCAAAAGGTGCAAAGACCACGACCTACCACGTAGGATTTTCAACTGCAACTCCACTACAACAATTAGCCAAAATGTATCAATTACAAGACTATAATTAAATACTCTCCAATGCTCCTACTACTCCTATTTGATTCACAAGTTAACTTGTAAAGCGAAATACTCACTCCAACTTACTAATTGTTTATGACACGTGATTGTAACTCAATTTTCTAAAACACATTAACTAGACTGACTCAGGAAGAACAAAAGGCAAGTATTTAACACAAGCAAATGACTTATGACTCTTTAGTTGATGTATAAAAGGATAGTTCAGAAGTCCAAAGTCTATCCTTTTTAAAACACAACTTGAGATCTTCTATGAGTCATATTCATATTCAGCTTCCTCTTTGATAGGACTCCTACTATTCTAAGTATTCCTCTTGTATAGACTTACGAGTATCGCTCATAAAGAGCTGATTCATTCTCCTGAGAGATGGTTCTTCAAATCAGTTATGCAGCTACGTACATTGGAGGACCTACGTTTGTTGAACATTTAGTCCTACTTTGTTAATAATCTAAACTTCAATACTCAATATACAACATGGAGTAATATATTAAACAAGAACTAGAAAGATCAAAGATTGTCCGTAGAGCTTACATCTAGATTATGGGTATGTTTGATATGAAGGAAAATATTTTTCGGAAAATATTTTCCAATTTTTTCATGTTTGGTTGGCTTAAATGTTTTGAAAAATGGGTTATTTTCCTCATGAACTCATTTTCCTCATATGAAAAGAAGAGAAAATATTTTCCAAAATTATTTTTCAACCTTCTTCACTCTGCACTAGAGGAGGTGGTTGGAGTTGCTGAAGGATTATGACATCACTATTTTGTATCACCTGGGCAAGGCCAATGTAGTGGCCAATGCTTTGAACCGCCAGGCAGAGAGTTTGGGGAGTTTGGCTTATTTACCAACATCGGAGAGGCCTATGGAGATGGGTGTTCAGGCCTTAGCCAGCTAGTTTGTGAGGTTGGATCTTTCGGAACCTAGTCGGGTTATATCTTGCGTGGTTTCTCGGTCTTCCTTATTTGATCATATCAGGGAGAGGCAGCATGATGACCCTCATTTGCTTATCCTCAAGGACGAGGTTCAGCATGGTGCTGCCAGAGATGTGACTATTAGTGATGATATGGTATTGAGGATGCAGGGTCGGATTTGTGTACCCAATGTTGATGGGCTTCGAGAGTTGATTCTTTAGGAGGCCCATAGTTCGTGGTATTCCATCCATCCGGGTGCCGCTAAGATATATCAGGATTTGAGGCAGTACTACTGGTGGAGGCGGATGAAGAAGGATATAGTTGGATTTGTAGCTCGGTTCCTCAACTGTAAGCAAGTGAAGTATGAGCACTAGAGACCGGGTGAGTTGCTTCAGCAGATAGAGATTCCAGTTGGAAGTGGGAGCGGATCACCATGGACTTTGTAGTTGGGCTCCCACGGACTTTGAGGAAGTTCGATGCTATTTGGGTGATTATGGATCGACTGGCCAAGTCCGCTAATTTCATTCCTATGTGTACTACTTATTCTTTGGAGCGGTTGGTGGAGATTTATATCCGGGAGATTGTTCGTCTTCATGGTATTCCAGTTTCCATTATTTCAAATAAGGGTACTCAGTTCACAGTTCACAGTTTTGAAGGGCCGTTCAGCGTGAGTTGGGTACTCGAGTAGAGTTGAGTACAACATTTCATCCTCAGGCAGACGGATAGTCGAGCGCACTATTCAGATTCTTGAAGATATGCTCTGTGCGTGTGTGATTGAGTTTGAAGGGTCATGGGATCAGTTCTTGCCATTGGCGAAGTTTGCTTACAATAACACCTATCAGTCCAGCATTCAGATGGCACCGTATGAGGCTATATATAGTAGGTAGTGTAGATCTCCGGTAGACTGGTTTGAGCCGGGTGAGGCTAGACTATTGGGCACAGATTTGGTTCAGAATGCTTTGGAGAAGGTTAAGGTAATTCAGGATAGACTCCGTACAGCCTAGTCCAGACAGAAGAGTTACGCGGACCGAAATGTTCATGATGTTTCCTAAATGGTTAGAGAGTAGGTTCTGCTTCGGGGTTCGCCTATGAAGGGCGTTATGAGATTTGGGAAGAAAGGGAAGTTGAGTCCAAGGCTTATTGGTCCTTTTGAGATATTGAGGCGTGTTGGGGAGGTTGTTTATGAGCTTGTTTTACCTCCCAACTTAGCAAGATTTCATCCGGTATTTCATGTTTCGATGCTCCAGATGTATCAGGGTGATCCGTCGCACGTGTTGGATTTCAGTTCAGTCTAGTTGGACAAAGATTTATCCTATGTTGAGGAGCCAGTGGCGATATTGGACAGACAGGTTAGAAAGCTGAGGTCAAAGAACATTGCATCAGTAAAGGTTCAGTGGCGGGTTCAGCCAGTCGAGGAGGCGATCTAGGAGACCGAGCAGGATATGCATAGCTGTTACCCTCATCTTTTCACTACTTCATGTATGTCTCTATGCTCGTTCGAGGACGAATGAATGTTTAAGTGTAGGAGGATGTGACAACCCAACCGGTCATCTTAAGAATTAACGCCCCGATCCCCTATTAACTGCTTTCCCCAAATTTATTTCTGCTATTTTGATTTGCCGGCATGTTCGTTTTTGAGTTTTGGAGAGTTTTGGGACACTTAGTCCCTAAATGAGAGCTTAAGTGTTGGAAAGTTGGCCGTAGTCGGAACAGTATGAAGACGGCTTTGAAATGGAAATCTGATGGTTTCTTTAGCTCCGTCGGGTGATTTTGGGCTTAGGGGCGTGTTCGGATTGTGTTTTGGAGGTTCGTAGCTAATTTAGGCTTGAAATGTCGAAAGTTGAATTTTTGAAGTTTCCGGTTCGATAGTGAGATTTTGATTTGAGGGTCAGAATGGAATTCAAAAGTTAGAGTAGCTCCATAGTGTTTAATGTGACGTGTGTGCAAAATTTCAGTCCATTCGGATGAGGTTTGATAGACTTTTTGATCGAAAGTGTTTTTTTAGCGTGTTTGGAATTCTTAAGCTTGAATCCGATGAAAAGTAGGTGTTTTGATGTTGTTTTGAGCATTTCAAAGGTTGGAACATATTAGAATGACATTTTAGGATTGGTTGGCAGGTTTGTTTGAGGTCCCGGGGGCCTCGGGTGTGTTTCGGATGCTCAACGGGTCATTTTGGAACTTGTAGAATTGCAGAAAAATCTGGTATCTGGTTTCCTTCATCGTATTCGCGACCTTCGCTCCGCATTCGCGTATTGTAATTCCGGATGGTGATTAAATTGTTCTTCGTGATCTCATTAATTGGGTCACGATCGCGGAAGTCAGTTCCTTCCTCTTTTGCGTTTGCATTCCCACTTTCGCTTTCGCATAGTTGAACTAGGAGCCGGTGGATCGGTGGCCTTTTTCCCTTTGCGTTCGCATTATTTTGTCCGCGAACGCTTAAGTCTACCTTTTGCTTCTTCTTGTTCGCGTGGCCCATCTCGCGTTCGCATATCCTAGTTCAGGAGCCATCAATCTTTACTCTTCGCTATCGCAGGTCACCTTTTGCGATCGCGATGAACAAAACACCTGTGCAGAATTTAAAACCCAAAATCGAGGGTTTAGACCATAATTCATATTTTGGACTTGAGAGCTCGGGAGATTGCGATTTTTGGAGAGATTTTCATCTGGGCGATTTGGGTAAGTGATTCCTACTCGGTTTAGACTAATTTCCATGAATCTACACTTAAATCCATCCTTTAATTTCGAATTTTTGGTGGAAATTGGGGAAAAAGTTCTTAGACCAAGAGATTGGGTATTTGACATCAGATTGGGATAATTTTAATATGGTTAAACTCGTGAGAGTGTGAGGATTCTGAAAATATAAATTTCACCTGATTCTGAGATGTGGGCCCGAGGGGCGTTTTGGTCATTTTACCTAATTTCGCGTATTAGCTTAGAATTTCTTTGCAGAATTAGTTACTTGAAGTGTTATTTACATTATGCAATTGAATTGAATAGATTTGGGCCATTTGGAGTTGAGTACTCGTTGCAAGAGCGTGGTTTCGGGTTGATTATTGAGCCGGTTTGAGGTAAGTGGATTGTCTAACCTTGTGTGAGGGACCTTCCCCTTAGGATATGATATATTTGATAATTGAAACGCCTTGTACGTGAGGTGACGAGCACATACTTAAGCTAATGGTTGAAAATCTGGTTTTTCCTTAAGTATTTCAATTGAGTTCTTTTTCTTGTTTTATTTTACTTGTGAATTTAGGCTGTTGCTAGTTTAGAAAAGCATGTTTACCTGACTTAATTGCCTATTTGCTTAAACTACCTTAGTTGCATTATGTGAAGCATGTTAGGCCAAAATTAACTGTTTACTTGGTATGAAATTTAGCTTAAATGGGGTATTCTTATGTTGCTGATGTGTGTTTTTACTTTGGGACTACGAGACGGCATCCCAGGAGATCCCTTGTACGTATTTATGATCTGAACTGAGGTGCGGGATACCAAGAGATCCCTGACACGTATATTGAGGATACCAAGAGATCCTTGAGATAACAAGAGATCCCTAGCATACATTGAGGATACCAATAGATCCCTAGCATATATTGAGGATACCAAGAGATCCTCGGAATACCAATAGATCCCTATCATACATTGAGGATACCAAGAGATCCCTAGCATATATTGAGGATACCGAGAGATCCTCGGGATACCAAGAGATCCCTATCATACATTGAGGATACCAAGAGATCCTCGGGATACTGAGAGATCCCCGGTTATTTCCTTGTGATTATTTTTGCCTTTGTTTCAGTTATTGAATTCCTTGTTTTTCTGTATTAGATTCTTATCATTAGTTTTCAACTGTACTGCTTATTTTATACTGTCATGTCTTATATTCTTTATTTTATCTCAGTAGGGCCCTGACCTTCCTCGTCACTACCCGACCGACGTTAGGCTTGGCACTTACTGAGTACCGATGTGGTGTACTCATGCCCCTCTGCGCATGTTTTTCATGTGCAGATCCAGGTACTTCACTCTGTCTTATCATCCTTGAGGCGAGGCGCTTTTGTAGAGACTTCGAGGTATATCTTCCACATCCACAGACCGAGGAGTCCCTTTCTATCTTTCTGTAATAGTATAGCCCTTCAGTATTCCCCTTTTGGTTAGACATTTCTGGAGTTAGAGCTTCTTATGTATCTCTTAGCTTGTGATTCATGGGTTTCCGGGTTTTGAAAAAATGTATTGGTTTTAAGAGTTAATATTGTGTATGACGAGCGGCACTTTTAAATACTATTTTATCACTTTTCATTCTATTTTAATTTATTTTTATTCCACACTTTGGTTATCTTCCGCAATTTAGGCTTACCTAGTCGTAGGGGACTAGGTGCCGTCACGATGGTTCACGGAGGGCGAACCGGGGTTGTTACATAAAAACAAAGTGAATGGAGTATAACTAAAGATACATTGAACTTTTAGAAATACTACTAGAAGCTGGCTGAAAACCATCCAGGGCATTCTGACCGAAATCGGTCAGAAGCAAAAACCGATCGATATCAGTTGGAAAAGAAGTATACTGGTCGCAAAATTCAAATAAAAAATTTCAAATAAATATAATGATCACCATCGATCTATAAATGTGGTACCTCAATATTAAAACACTGCTTTATCGGATACATTTAAAAATTTCATCAATGTCGGTCGAAATATGGTCAATCTTTGATCAAAACTGGTCAGACTTGCATATTATGTAGCGAAAAAAATTTAATTTAAAAAGTTCAAGAATACCGACCGATGTCGGTCAGAATTCTTAATTTATTTTTTCCCATCCAGTGTCAATTTTTTTTTTCCATAACAATTTTTTAAATAATGAAATTACCGACAAATTTCGGTCGGTCTTAGTGGTCAAAAATGGTCAAGCATTTATAGATTATTGTTATTTATAATCTACATATATTTATCATCCTAAATTGTAATTCACACACACAGAGACATACACGCACTCCCCAATAGTATGATTTCACCGAATATATGTTGTTATTGCTACAACTTAAATTGTAATATAGCTCTACATCTTATAGCACTATACATTTTGTTTTCAAATGTATTATAGCTTGTTGGATGCCGATACTTAGACTCGATCGCTCTCACAATAAAATTCAATATTTAATTTACTAAGGCCATAAGTATGCCCGAACGTCTTGCTAGTTAAAATCAAGAATGATGTAGAATCTAGGTAAAATAAAGTGATAAAAAACATATCCTAGGTTAATCGAATGTAATTGAATTTCTAATTGATCCACTGATCAAGTATCCGAGCAAATTACTAATAAGGTGATCGAAAATAAAATATCAAAGGGCATTTTACATTACATTATATGAGTGTCTGTCACGACCCAAAACCCAACTAGTCATGATGGCACCTAACCCAACCCGCTAGGTAAGGTAATTAACAACTAACCAATTCTAATGAAATTTAATGTGACAATAAATGAAAGGAAATATCTGAATCTTATACACTTCCCAAGGACTGGTAGTATAAATAATGAGCTTCTAAGATTAGAATTTACAATGTTGGTATGAAATAAATATATCATCTGTTTGAAATGTACATAAATAGATTTTATGAGTCTAAGGTTACAATGATCAAAAGGCAGCTACAACCGGAACACATGTATATCTTCAAATTCAGCTCCCGTCGAACACAGCAATATCAGCATCCAACATCTGCTTACAAGGTGCAGAAGTGTAGTATGAGAACAACCAACCCTATGTACTCAATAAATAACAAACCTAACTTTAGGTTGAAGGTAGTGACGAGCTGGGACAAGGTTCAAAGTCCAACTCCATTATCCAGCATAAGTCCATAACAATATAACAATAGGGTACATGAAAATAACTCAGAGGTAGGATTCCCAACTTGTTCACAGTTACGGAAAGTAGACATGCTTTTCAAGTATAATAGTAAATTGCAGATTCTTTCACCGAAAACCTAAATCATATGAGTAAGTTTGAAAATAGTAATTTGTCCAAAAAAACCTTTCAACAATAAATAAGATGTTTCATTTTCAAATGGCACGAGGAAAGTACATGTCTGTGCCTACATGTCAAGATACAGGTAAAATCATGAATGTCACCAAAATTGGGTAGTAGAAGAAAATGCATCTCTATACATGCATCTCAAGGACGCATGTCAAATGCAATGCATCTCAGTGATGAACTCTTGTACTCACACTCTCAGTGTACTCAATCTCACTGTCTCACATTCTCTCTCACCATGCTCAATACTCAACACGCTCTATCACTCAGTATTCCATAATACCTGCTGTGGCGTGCAACCCGATCCACATATAGCCATAAGGCCCGTTGTGCAGTGCCACCCGATCCACATATATATAGCCATAGGGCCCATTGCGGCGTGCAACCCGATCCAAATATATATAGTTATAAGGCCCGTTGCAGTGTGCAACCCATTCTACAAATATATATATAATCAACTGCTCTCACTCGGGTGTGTGCAGACTCTGGAGGGGCTCCTTCAGCCCAAACGTTATAATCCGCACGATTAACTCATATGTTGCACGGACAACTCACGTGCTATAATACCAATATCTGGATCCGCACAAACAACTCACGTGCTATAGTATCAATATCCGGATCCGCACGGACAAGTCACGTGCTGCACGAACAACTCACGTGCTATAGTATTAATATCCTCACAATCAGGCCCTCGGCCTCACTCAATCATACATCTCTCCACTCTCTTGGCTCACAACACATATGCTGAACAACCCAAATAACTGATATGAGCTGTGACAATGAACAATAACAGAGACTTGAGATATGATATGTAATGATGAATGCGACTAAGAACATAACTGAAATTAAGCAAATAACTTAACAGTAAAGAACGACCACTATGGGTCCCACATGTACCAGCATATAGCCTAAACATGATTTCTAGCATCAATTATAGCTCAGGTGCTATAACACAAAGATTATAGCGGAAATGTTTAGACATGATAGCTGCGTAGTTTCATGTTATCGACTAAATCACGATCTACATGGTGCACTCCCACACACCCATCACCTAGAATGCGCGTCACCTCAACATCAATCACATAATACATAATTCGGGGTTTCATACCCTCAACACCATGTTTAGAAGTGTTACTTACCTCGAACAAGCCAATTCCAATACCGAACAAGCCAAGCGATGCTCCAAAAATGCCATCACGCGTATACCCACTTTTGAATGGCTCAAAACTAGCCAAAATCAAGTCAAATACGCCAAATAATGCCAAAGGAAACAAACCCAATCGAAAAAGGTTGAATCTTTAATCAAAGCCCAAACATCATGCCAAAGGTCCAACTCGGGACGACACCTCGGAACCCGACAAAACTTAAAAAATCTGACAACCCATTCAATTACGATTCCAATCATACTAGTGTCACTCAAATTCGCATTATGAAACTTTAGGCTAAAACTCTCAATTACTCTTTAAAATTCACAATCCAAATACCAAAAATGAAGATAGATTCGTGAAATATGATTAAAATCGAGTGTAGAACACTTACCCCAATCCTTGTGATGAAATTCATCTCTAAAGTCGCCCAAAACCGAGCTCCAAGTCTCAAAATGAGAATAAAATGACCAACCCTCGAAAATATAGTTTGTGCCTAGCGATTTTTTCTTTTGCAACCAAAGGGCTAGCTTCTGCGAAGTCGCTTTTGAGAAAAAATTCCCGCTCATGTGGAAAACACTGGAGGTCCGCTCTTCCGAAGCTGCGCAACAGGCACCACTTCTGCACAAGTGTAGGTGCGAGACAAAACACGCTTCTGCGCACAAACCCGCTTCTGCGATCACAACTTCCGCTTTTGCGATGACATAGCCGATTTTTCAGCTCCACACCTGCGCCCATGGCTCTGCAGGTGCCATCACACCAGAACCTCTGCCAAACTAGCCTTAGCCAAAATTTCCAAAATGCTCCGAACCTCATCTGTAACTCCCCCGGGCCCCTCGGGACCCCGTCCGAGTATACCAACAAGTAAAATTACATAACATGTACCTACTCGAGGCCTCAAATCATGCATAAAAACATCAAAATGACGAATTGGACCTCAAATCGAACTTAGTGAACTTTGAACTTTGCAACTTCTATAACTCGTGCCGAAATATATCAAATCAACCTAAAATGAAACCAAATTTTGCTCACAAGTCCCAAATAACATAATGAAGCTATTCCAACTCCCAGAACTACAATCCGAATCCAATATCCTCAAAGTCATCGTTCGGTCAAACTTATGAACTTTCCAAATCTCCAAATCTTCTAGTAACATCAAAATGCAAATTCGGGCATACGCCTGGGGTCCAAAATCACCACACGGACCTAATAGAACCATCAAAATTCCCTTCTAAGGTCGAATACTAAAACTCAAACTTGGTCAACTCTTCCAACTTAAAGCTTAAACCATGAAATGCATTCTTCCAAATCGATTCCGAATGAGCTGGAAACCAAAACCGACGATTCACATAAGTCATAATACATCATACAGATCTACTCATGCCCTCAAACTACCGTGCAAAGTGAAAATGCCCAAAATGACCAGTGGGATCATTACATTCTCCCCCACTTAAACATACGTTCATCCTCGAACGTGCCAATACTTATTTGCAAAGCCATCAAACCGCCGTGTAACCTTACTATGCACATACCTGGGGGAGATCCCACGTCACCCTATTCCATATAGGCCCGACAACACAACATACCCAAGATCATTACTTCAACATTAGCCCGTAAACCTTAGAATCCAGTTTCCAACATCGAAAATTCCTTACAAGAACTGAATCTCGCATGTATACACTATATAAGCCTGAACAAGCTGCATCAAGCCATAACCATAACCTAAGACACAATCACATGATATACCACATAACTCAAATACTCATAGCAATATTTTTGATCACAATAGCTGCTTAAAACAACCCAATTCTGGTAGTAAACCTCATATCAGATAAAACCTCATTCTAAAATATTCATACACTGTCGATGATGAAAGAAACACGTAGAAACTCATAGCCATTCATCAGATTAACGATTCATGGGACTCTTCCTCATTCCATAAGAACTATTGCCAAGTCCTAAGCTAACTTCCAATATTATTCTTCCGTAATCAAATCCGATAGTATCCATTCTAGGTCCAATGACCTCATCTCATCAAACACAACAACTATAGTGACTTGCCACACCAATATAACCTAAAGCCACAACACGTGCAATCTGTACACCAACAAGCAACAATCCAAATGTACTCAATCATGTAAGATGACTTACACGAGAAAACCATCCGCAAGTTCAACAAGTACTACCACAATCGCAATGCTACGTACCCATCATAAATATATGAACCAAGCCATACAAAACTGACATAAGGGATCATAGCTCAACATAACTCCGTTGCAATGTGTGACCTATCCAAATACTGGTCCATATGAAATACTTAAAGCCACCGTGCTCAAAATCAATAACCACACACAATTTGACATCACGTAACCAATGTGCATTATCATAACCATGGAGAATCACATGACGCAATGCCACACAAACCCGAAAGAACCTAACCAATGTGAAATCAATTATCCATCACCCAAATGCCCATCTCATTCAAAATTCACTATAAGGCCCCATTAGAACCGCACAATGTATGTATATAACCAATGAATCATAACCTCTCGTAGCATAGAATGGTAACTCATAGAACATATCAGAACATGAATAAGCTCAATACTAGCCGAATGAGACATCCCCCATAATGGCAGTACATAGTCAACCAATCTGACCCAGTGTAGAATACACATCCTTATTGGGCCTACCAATGGGCCTTGAATCAACTCTGGTCATCCAAAAACAGATAAATAACCCTCTGAAGGTCCACAATGATTAAATCATATCACTTACTATCATCTGTATAGCTCTAGCCAAAACTTCACAGTCTACAATAATGAAACAATCCGCTTGTGAGAACTCCGAGTCTCCAAATCCATAGAATACACGAATGACCATACCCGATCCAATCTCCACCGCTCGAAAATCGAACACATCTCTCATACATGATCATCCTATGAGGAATACTTCTATAATTCTCCCGTGCCATGTAACAAAAATATGAATATCAGTAGTCGAGAAACCAGGCGAGTACTGCAATACCAATGAGCATTCGCAAGTCAAAACACATTGCGTCTTATAAAATGGCACCCTTCTCAGGCAATACCAAGTAGTAATATCATTCACCTAGTCATCTGAAACCGTCCATGTTGCCTAAGAATTCATGAGCTTCCCTTAAAAATTGAACTGTGACCTTGCACATGCAAATCTCAATCCCACACGACACACCACATCTATCATACCATCATAGGATAAGTACGAGAATTGCATAATCAACTCTGAGTCACAAGAAAACTACATACTCAATTCGCCAGGACCCTTTCAATTGATCCCATCCAGGAGAAAATCATAACACATAATATGCTCCTCACATCGATAGGAAATATCCATCTCAAACCGTGGTATTAACCATCGAGAACACTTTGAAATCTATTTGCACATAATCAAGCTATCAGAAAATGAATCCCTCAAACTCAACCAAGTCAAACAAGTAGCTAAAACCCAAGAGCATTGCCACAAAACACCTATAGAAGCTCATCACATCATAAGTACCCAAAGAATTGATCATACCCATTACCGCACTGATCCAACCTACTACCCAACTGTCCCATTTCTTCGAGTTACTTCAAAATTACCCTCAAGGTGACACTTTTCCTTACCATAACACCACAATCCTTAACCAAAACTCACCCCACGGGATCCTAGAATAAAATCACACCGCCCTAAGCCCATAAGCTGTTGTATTCCCCCTTAAGCACCCCAAAAGTACCACAACCTAGACACCCACTCTAAAGAGACCTTTTGTGAGTCTAAAGTCATTTTCTTCACCTTCCTGATACTGAAATGTATAATCCATAATGATATAGAAATACTACAAGCCCTAACACCATCCAATGTAAATCTTAGGCTTTAGCTATATATAAATCTGGAAAAATTCTCAATCTCTACATATAAATGTTGAATCCATTAGAATCTTCTCGAGAGTCACCCACTCTGCTCAAATATGAGTTGCACTGCCCAAATGGGCCAAACAACCTATGCCCCATTAGCATGAAGACACCTAAAGAAGTAACCCCACTTTAATGCAACCAAGAAAATTCCTACTCCACGCACACTATATCATTCACGAATAACCACTCAATCATTCCATGATTCTCATATACCCATAGAGTGTAACATAACAAGTATCAAGAAATTCCCTTACTCAAGTCTTCCTCGATCTCAAACTCTGCAAGTCATAACTTAATTCATAAGTATACATCAAACCGAAACCAATACAATACATAACCATGCAAACAACCCATCGATAGCAAACTCCCTCACTTGGTACAAAGCCATGGAATAAAACATCTTATATCTTATAATAACTATACCCCATTACTGCTATAATACCGCAGTGAGATTCAAATAAATCCTTAATGAGTTCCTATAACAAAAACCATCTAATACTTCAAATTATGTACAAATTTTGCATCCACCCTTGTAACAGTCAAGCCAACTTCCACAACCGATCCTTCAACACACTCATAACCCGAGACTATACGTCAAATCAATACAGAAATCCAGCATCGAATTTACATCTCAACCAAACTCTTTTCGTGACATTCAAACAATCTGAACACTTCCCGCAGTCATATAATACTCATCATATAGCGACCCAATCACTCATCGATCCATAAATTCCACTAATAGGGACATTACCAAATTTATATGTCCAAACGTACATGCTCAGACAATCGAAATACCCGTGCTCCAGCTATCATCAAAAGCCCAGCCTCAAGTCCTCTAGACTGGTTCTTCATCAACACACATAAATCACATCTCGTACCTCATCCAAGCAATCACAAGCCGTTGATGCACCATTGATACTGAGTGCTCACAGGTGCATACGAATGTGTGGAAGTAATTCAAAGAGTTATGTTTCAAGCTGAATTAATTTTGCATGATAAGGAAAGAAGGATTGGAAGTATTTTCTAAATATTGTATAGCCTCTCGAAGATAGGTATGGAAGTCATCATACCTATCCACAAGACACTACTAGACACTTGCTCATGTCTGGTAGAACCTATGAACCTAGAGCTCTAATACCAACTTGTCACGACCCAAAACCCAACTAGTCGTGATGACACCTAACTCAACCTGCTAGGTAAGCCAAATAACAACTAACCAATTCCAATGAAATTTAATGAGACAATAAATAAAAGAAAATATCTGAATCATACACATTTCCCAAGGATTGGTAGTACAAATCATGAACTTCTATGATTAGAATTTACAAAGCTGGTATGAAATAAATACATCATTTTTTCAAAATGTACATGAACAGATTTTTATGAATCTAAGGCTACATTGATCAAGAGGCAGATACAACCGGAACACAGGTACGTCTTCAATTCCAGCTCCCATCGAACATAGCAATATCAATATCCAACATCTGCATGCAAGGTGCAGAAGTGTACTATGAGTACAAATGACCCCATATACTCAATAAGTAACAAACCTAATCTTAGGTTGAAGGTAGTGACGAGCTAGGACAAGGTTTAAAGTCCAACTTTAATATCCAGCAATAGTCCATAAGAATATAACAAAAGGATACATGAAAATAACTCAGAGGTAGGATTCCCATCTCGTTCACAGTTACGAAAAATAGACATGATTTTCAAGTATAACATTAAATCCTAGATTCTTTCACCAAAAAACCAAAACATATGAGCAAGTTTAAAAACTATGATTTGTCCAAAAACTCTTTTAATAATAAATAAGATGTTTCTTTTTTAGATAGCATGAGGAAGGTACATTTCTATGCCTACATGTCAAGATACACGTAAAATCATGAATGTCACCAAAATCGAGTAGTAGAAGGAAATGAATCTCTATGCATGTATATCAAGTACGCATGTCAAAAGCAATGTATCTCAATGATGAACTCATGTACTCACACTCTCAGAGTACTCAATCTCACTGTTTTGCGTTCTCTCTGACCATGCTCAATACTCAGCACACTTAATCACTCAGCATTGTACTATACCTGCTATGGCGTGCAACCCGATCAACATATAGCCATAAGGCCCGTTGTGGCATGCAACCCGATCTACATATATACAACTATAAGGCCCGTTGCGACATGCAACTCAATCCACCTACATATAGCCATAAGGTCCCTTGCGGCGTGCAACCCGATCCACAAATATATATATATAATCAATTGTGCTTACTGGGGTATGTGCAAACTCCGGAGGGGTCCTTCAGCCCAAGCGCTATAATCCGCACGGACAACTCATATGCTGCATGGACAACTCATGTTATCGACTAAATCACGATCTACATGGTGCACGCCCACACGCTCGTTACCTAGCATGCGTGCCACCTCAAAATTAATCACATAACACGTAATTCAGGGTTTCATACCCTCAACACCAAGTTTAGAAGTGTTACATACCTCAAACAAGCCAATTCCAATACCGAGCAAGCCAAGCGATAATCCAAAAATTCTATCACGCGCATACCAACCTATGAACGGCTCAAACCAAGCCAAAAGAAACTCAAATACATCAAATAATGTCAAAGAACACAAACCCAATCGAAAAAGGTCCAATCTTTAATCAAAGCCAAAAAATCATGCCAAAAGTCCAATCGGGGCCCGCACCTTGGAACCGGAAAAAACTCACAAAATCCAACAACACATTCAATTAAGAGTTCTATCATACTAGTTTCAGTCAAATTCGACACCGATTCGAAGTTCAAAACTCAAAAATTCGCATTATGAAACTTTAGGCTAAACCCCCCAATTTCTGTTTAAAATTCACAATCCAAATACCAAAAACGAAGAAAGATTCATAAAATATTATTAAAACTTAGTGTAGAACACTTAGCCCAATCTTTGTGATGAAATTCCTCTCCAATGTCGCCCAAAACCGAGCTCCAAGTCTCAAAATGACAAAAAACAACCAACCCTCAAAAATATAGTTTTTGCCCAGCGATTTTCGCTTTTGCATACACAGGGCCGCTTCTGCGAGGTCGCTTTTCTTAAAATATTCCCGCTCCTGTGGAAAACACTGGAGTTATGCTCTTTTGGACCTGCACAATAGACACCCGCTTCTGTGCAAGCGCAGGTGCGAGACTAAACACGCTTATGCTCACAAACCTGCTTCTACGATCACAACTTCTGCTTCTGTGCATGCCCAGGTGCGCCTCTTCCTCCGCATCTGCGATGATTCCCACCCAAGCCTTCCTTCGCTTCTGTGATAAAACTGTTGATTTTACGGCTCTGCACCTGCGCCCATGGCTTTGCAGGTGAGGTCACACCAGAACCTCTACCAAACCAGCCTTAGACAAAATTTCCAAAATACTTCGAACCTCGTCCGTAACTCACCTGAGCCCCTCGGAACCCGGTGAGAGTATACCAACAAGTTTGATAACATAACATAGACACTCTAATCATGCATAATAACATCAAAACGACGAATCACATCTCAAATTGAACTTAGTGAACTTTGAACTTTCCAACTTCCATAACTTGTGCCAAAACATATCAAATTAACCCGGAATGAGCCCAAATTTTGCACACAAGTCCCAAATAATATAAAGAAGTTATTTCGATTTCAAAACCACAATCTGAATCTGACATCCTCAAAGTCATCTTATGGTCAAAATTATGAACTTTCTAAACCTTCAAATTTCCAACTTTTGCCAATTCTTGTCGAAACCTTCTAGTAACATCAAAATTCAAATCTGAACATACGCCTAAGACCAAAATCACCACCCGGACCTAACAGAACCATCAAAACTCCGTTTCGAGGTCAAATACTTAAAGTCAAACTTATTCAACTATTCCAACTTAAATCTTCAACCATGAAATTCATTACTCCAAATCGATTCCGAATGACCTGAAAACTAAAACCAATAATTCACACATTTAATAATACATCATATAGAGCTACTAATGCCCTAAAACTATCCAGCGAAGTACAAATTCCCAAAACAACTGGTCGGATCAGTATAGTACCTTACATATACGTATATACTCTAAGTCATTTAACCTTAGATGCTCTAGTGTATGACGCGCTTGGATGATCATGAATAAATCATCCAAGTACTTTGCTGGGATACTTGATCAGTGGATCAATTTGAAATTCAATTATATTAGATTAAAGTAAGATATATTTTTTATCACATTATTTAACCTAGAATATGCAAAATTCTTGATTTTAACTAACAAGACGCTTGGGTATACTTACGGCTTTAGAAAATTAAATATTGAGTTTTAATGTATGTGCAATCGTATCTAAGTATCGGCATCCAACACAATAGAACATATTTGAAAACAAAATGTATGGTGATATAAGATATAATGCTATATTAAAACTTAAGGTGTAGCAATAACAACATATACTCGATCAAATCCTTGTTGTATATGTATATCTATATATATTTTTTACAATTTAAGATGTTAGATCAATTAAATATTAAATATATATACGTATATATGCATACACACATAGGATATAGTTCCTTGTAATGACCCGATCGTTCGTTTTTTGTAATTGCACCCTTTTATTGCTTCACACTTGTGTGTTTACTATTTTATGACTCTGATAGCTTCGTATCATGATTTCAGACTTGGGAATATGCCCGGAGTTGAAAAGTTTGACCGTAGGTTGACTTTTAGCTATCGAGCTTGGAATTTAATTTTGGGACTTGGAATAAGTCTGTTATGATATTTTGAACTTGTCTACAAAATTTGGTGCCTTTTGAAATTGATTTGATAGAATTCATACCCTTAGTTGTAGTTCTAGAAGCTTTTGAAAATTTCTTTGAAAAACATGCGTTTTAGTGTTCCATTCATAGTTTTAGATATTATTTTTGTGTTTTAATCGCGCGAATGAGTTCATATTATGTTTTTAGACTTGTCTAAATGTTTGGTTTGGAGGCCTGAGGGCTCGGGTGAGTTTCAGACACTTAGCGGGGTGTTGGTAGAGTTTAAGTTTTCTGGTTTTTGCACATGTGCATCAAGTCTCGCATTTGCGAGTTTTTGGATTGCAATTGCAATGTTATGCCAAGTCAGCTAGGTTCTCATTTACTAACCTAGTGTTCGCATTTCGATAGGTACTTGGGGGAGAGCTGGTTCGCATTTGCGATCTTCATGAGCGCATTTGCGGTGGTCCAAGGTTCGTAATTGCGAACCTTTCATCACATTTGCGATGACAATACGACTGGAGGGGCTTCGCTTTTGTGAGTGATTCTTCACATTTGTGGGGTTTGCAAATTCAAACCCAAAGTCGCATTTGCGACATCTATGACTGGACAAAAAGTGGAGGGACAAGATTTTGAACTCATTCTCATATTTTTGTACCTTAGACTCGGTAGGAGATGATTTGGGGAGGAGATTTTCACCTACAAACCTTGGGTTAGTGATTCTAATCTATTTTTAATCATATTCCATCAACATATCTTAGATTTAACATCAAAATCATGTGAATCATTGAAATTTTTTGAAACTCTATCAAGTTTTTTTAGAGTCGATATGGACTCGGGTTTTGAAACTAATCACATATATGAACTTGTGGGGTCATGTGTAGACAGAATGTACCGTTGGACCTGGGTTTTGACCAATCCTTGTGTTGACCTTTTGGAAAAACTGTAAATATCTTAAGTTTATCTATTACAATTGAATTTCCTAACATTGTTTGATGATATTGAGTCGAGTTTGGTTAGATTTGAGCCATGTGGTGGCGGATTTTAAGTGAAAAGCTATTTCTGAGTGTTGAATTAGCCTAATTTAGGTAAGTGTCTTGCCTAACTTCGTCTAGGGGAACTACCCCTTAGGATTGGTATTGTTTGACTCTATTGTACTAAGTGAAATCCATGTACACAAGGTGACGAGTGGGTACACGGGTTGTACGTGGTATTTGACCGCTTTAGGCTACTTAGACTATTCCATGCTTTAATTGAACGCCATATCATTTTCTAATTCTCTTATTCAATCTATTCGTAATTGTGTTAATCTATCCTTAGATGTCTTAAATGATTTTGTTAATACTTGTTCTACCTCCTAATTGATCATTTGCTCCCATGCTATAGTTGAACTTGTTGCCTCTTTATTTGTTACATGCTACCTCTTCATTTTTAATTGCTATGATATGAAGTTGTTGATCGTGTTATCTCTTTCCTTATTAAGTAGTATTTACTTGAAGTAATTGTTCATGTTATATCTTTCCTTGTTGATTTCCACTATTTGAATTTCATTGCTAAATGTTATCTCCTTTATTGTGAGTTAGTCTTATCTAATATCGTGGTTACACATTATTTCTCTCATTGTTGAGTTAACTGGTATAGAATTTGTGAAAGTTGTTAACACATTGAGGCGAAGCTAGTTATTATTGAGATATCTATGTTATTGAGAATTTTACATTCATTGTTGTTCTTGATATTCTTGTATATGTTGTAGCGGAAACATGGGTTATTGTTATGAAAACATTGATATTACTCTTGTTGTTGGCAGGTTGTGATATATGGGCACTTGTAGTGCAAATTGTTATTATGATATGATATTGGCACACATGCGGCAGTATAAGGCTTGGGGTTAATGTACATGCGGTGGTATAAAGTGGGGCTTATGTATGTGTTGCTTCTAAGGGAACTACGTGAAGCCACACGGCGTCATAAGGTGGGCTAAAGTGTGTGTAACTATTTTGGGAAAACTTCTTTCAAAACCTATTTCAAATGTAAGGCTCACGCAGTTGTATAAGAAAAGATTCTGATTGAAATTCAAAAATGTGAATAGGAGGCGGTACCTCAGTTGTAATTCTTGATTATACAAGGTAGTACCTCAGTTTTGATTTCATTATACACGAGGTGGTACCTCGTTGTGATTCTTGTTGTTTATTTCATACTGCGCAGTGTTTTGATGGGAATATTTCTAGTTGTTTCATTCTTTATTGTTCTAGCAGTTATTGTCCGTACATCATCATTGTAGCCCCTTAGTTGCTTCTTTTATGGTATTTTCATTGTTGATTTTTGGTACTAGTTCATGCAATTATCTTTTTCATATTAATTGTTTCTTCACTTTCCATTATATATCCATATTACATTTTCATACTGTTTATTTATATCATAGTATGTCTCTTGATCAGGCCTCGTCACTACTCTATTGAGGTTAGGTTTGATACTTACTAGATACCGTAGTGGTGTACTCATATACTATGGTTCTACACATTTTTGTGTAGATTTAGGTACGTCTGCTCGTGCCGGTCATTAGAGATTACGTGCTAGGTGCCTTTATCGGAGGCTTCAATGTATGCCTGCTCGTCTTCCGTTGGCCACTGTGTCACCTTCCCTTATTATCATTTACTGTTGTATTTTCTTTGAAACAGTGATGTATTAGATATTTTAGTCTATTCGATAGATCACTTGACTCTGTTCTATAGTTCTTGGGGATTGTATGATTGAGATTTTTGCTTTTCAGAAGTTATATGAGTTTATCAGACTAATTTTAAGTATTTTGTTAATTACATTTGTTTGATTGTTATCAAAAAATTAGGCTTACCTAATCGTAGATACTAGGTGCCATCACGACATCCTGCGGATAGAAATTGGGGTCGTGACATGCCTAAATAAAAGTAATTATATATATATATATATATATATAATATTATAATTTAGGATGTTAAATCAATTGAAAAATTAATTAAATATTAAATAGTACTTATATAAAAAGTAATTTTGATCACTTGGCTAAAACCGACCGACTTTAGTCGGTTTTGTAAGCAATTACTTTTTTAAATTTAAAATTATATTACCGACTGATTTCGGTCGGATATCTCATGGTCAAGTAGTCAAATGGTCACTTAGACGTACCTACCGACTTATTCGGCCGATATTGCTCGCAAATTTCCAATTTAGATCTGCAAGCGACGGGCTTCTTCCCCATTTTTATAACAATTCGACCGGTCATTTTGAGAATTTACATCCCGTTAGGTGGTTTAAGGTCTTGAGAAACTTCGTATTATATATTATGACTTGCGTATGTTGTCAAGTTCGGCTTTCGGATGATTCGGGATCAATTTGGGAGAAGAATTCTTGGTTTGGAAGCATAAGCGATAAGAGTTGACCGGAGTTTTGACTTTGGTGTAGACGATTCTGAAATTGCATTTTAATGATTTCAGTAGTTTCGTATGGTAATTTTGGACTTAGGTGTGCGTCCAGATTTGGATTTGGAGGTCCGTAGCATAATTTTAAGCATTTTGGCGAAAATTGGAAAGTTGAAGTTTAGGAAGGTTAAGAGGTTTGACCAGGAGTTGACTTTGTTGATATCGGGCTCGAATTCTGATTCCGAGAGTTGGATTAGCTCCGTTATATCATTTGGAACTTGCATGCAAAATTCGACTCTATTCCGGGTGATTTGATATGTTTCGGCACGAGTTTTGGTCGCTGGAAGATTTGGAAATTCATAAGTTCGATTCGTAGAAAGATTTGTAGTTTTGGCGTTGTTTGATGTGGTTTGAGGCATTGAGTAGGTCCGAATTATGTTATGGAATTTATTGGCATATTTCGATGGAGTCCCAGGGGCCTCGGGTGTTTTTCAGATGGGCTACGGGCCATTCATGCTTTAGAGTTGCTGATTCTCCCATCTGTTTTTCTTCATCGCATTCGCGTCAATGCCTTACCATTCACGTTGTGTAATTTGGGGTAGGCAGTATTGTTCTTCGCGTTCGTAAATAGGATCCCGCGTTCGCGTAGCTTTGAAGATTTTTGCCTCCGCGTTCGCATTCCCCCTTCCACATTCGCGCATTGCTCTTTTACTTGAGGCAATGATGTTCCTTCATCGCGATCACGCCCCTTCTCCCGCGATCGTGGAGTCTAGCCTTAGCGGTAGATTTTTATCTCTTTCGCGATCGTATGAGTTCATTCGCGATCACATAGTACATTTTTGGGCAGTAGTTATTTCTTCTTCGCGATCGCATTATTTCTTCCACGATCGCGATGTGTAAATACTTGGTTAGCAGAATATATTTTTCAAAATCGATGGTTTGGCCATCTTTATCATATCTTGAGTTGTAGACCTCGGATTTGAGATTTTTTCATGGGTTCTTCTAGAAAATTATTGGGATAAGTGTTCTTCACCCGGAATTTATTATATTTCATGATTCCATCTTTATTTTATTATTAAATAGTGGGTTGAGTTGAGGAAAATGGAAAATTTTGTAAAAATTGTTCAAAATGTAAAATGATAATTTGAAGGATGAATTGATATCAGAAATTTATAATTTTGGTATGGTTGAACTAATATTGGAATGAGTATTCGGGTTTTGTGAATATTATCGTGTTCAAGGTGCAGGCCAAGGGGTTGACTTTTTAGTTTAAAAATCGAAGCTATATTCTTTGAATTTTTTTCCTATGAGTTTTATTTATGATTTGAATTTTTGTTAGATTTGAGTCGTCCGGAGGTTGTTTCACTCGAAAAGGTCATTTAAGAGTATCAATCTAGCTTCTTTGAGGTAAGTATATTGCCTAACTTTGTGTGGGGGAACTACCTCTTAGGATTTGAGTCATTTGTGCTATTGGTATTATGTGAAGGCCGTGCACGCAAGATGACGAGTATGTGCTCGGGCTTATTTATTAAAATTTGACCATTTAGGGCTCTTAGGTTTTTGTGTTTATTATATATGGAGTTGTTTGTCATGTTAAATCCCCCATTCACTAAATTTACACTTAAGTGTATTATTTGGAATTAATTGCTTCATGTGCTACCCTTATTGCCGATTAAACTCTTATGTGCCTAAACTGAAATTGTTGCCTCTTTATTTGACATGCTATCCTTTCCTTAATTGCTTATCCTTAATTAAAGTTATTATTATCTTTTTCGTAAGTATCTATCCTTAATTGAAGTTATTATTATCTTTTCTGTAATTCCTTATCCTTTATTGAATTTGTTGTATCTATTTCCTAATTGCACAACCTTGAATGAAGTTTTGTTATCCCTTTTCTTATTGACTTATCCTTAGTTGGAATCATTGATTCATGTTATCTCTCTTATCATCAAATTGTAATTTTGTGGAATCCTTTCTACAAATTATCTCTTCCTTGTTGACCTATTCATGTTGAGACCATTATTCCATATTGTGCCTTTCTTTGTGAGCTTATTCTACCGTTTCCTTGTGTTTTGAAGTTCCCGAGTTGATTTATTTGTCCTATCCTCGTGTTATTATTGTTGTTGCTATTGTATTCAGTGTTGTTGAGCCAAGGGTTATGCGTGGTTGTGATGTTGAAACTGTTTTGAGGACATGTTATGAAATATCGATAAATATTGTGAAAGTCATTTTGTTGAGATGTTATGTTATGTTATGTTATGGCACACGTGTTATTATTGAGAGGATTGTTCGGGTGTTTGCACGAGGTTTCTGTCGTGCTGTTGTTAAGGTGTTTGCACAAGGTTTCTATCGTGATGTTGTTATTATTGATATGCATACGGTGAGATAAGGCGGGCTTGATACGCATGGCTAATAAGGGAACTACTAGACGCGATGTAGTGTGATAAGGTGAGCTAAAATGCGGGGTGCTATTTCTGGAAAAATGATTTTCAAAACTAAATGTAAAGTCTCCCTAGGTGATATAAGGAAAGACTGTGATTCATTTTGTGATTTGAGACTACGAGGCGGTACCTCGATAGTGACTCTTATTGACATTTGCCCATTCTTTTGTACTTGTCTTTGCTTGTTGGTTTCCTTAGCATACTATTAATTGTTTTCCTCCGCGTTTCACTATTTGCTTAGTTCTATGTAGCTAAGCTTGTTGTACTATTTGTTGTTTCAATTTCATTATCGTCTTTATTACATTGTAAACTTTGTGGTGATTGTTGGTTATGTGCCATTCATTGTCTCTACTCTTACTTGTTGAGTTTAATTGTTGTAGAACACATACATAACCATACATGTAAATAAGCCACTTGTGTCGGTCTAAAAAGATGAATCCTAATGTTTTAATCATTTACATGTACTCCCGTGTACTTGCCTTATGTGTGAGAGTTATCCTGTTGGCATGTGAGTCGTCTGTGATGTTATGAACTGTAATGTTGCTACAAGATGCCAAATGATTAGGGTTCACAAATTGGGACACGTGATTTGTGATTTTGAGGGTTGGTACCTCGTGGAAATTCTTGGATAAACCTGGTATGAAAGAGGTGGTTCCTATTGAGTTGTCACTTGGTTTTCTTTATTTGGTTTCATCGGATTTGAGTTGCGTTCAGTTTACTCTACAGTGTGTTATTACCTGTCATGTTGCTAACTGTTGCTTTTAGTCCCTATTTCAAGCATTGTATTATTATTGTCATCATGCCTAGCTTTATGTTGATATTGTTCCCTGCTAGTTCTAAATTTATAGTTGTTCAGGTTGTTTAGTCTAGTGGGTGTCTTGTCTGTTCCTCGTCATAACTCCATCGAGGATAGTCTTGATACTTACTAGGTATCGCTGCGGTGTACTCATACTATGCTTCTGCACATTTTTTGTACAGATCCAGGTGCCTCAGTTATTGTTAATTTTAGCTAGCTAGTAGAGCATTTCTCTGGATACTTAAGATAAACCTGTCGTCGCATTTGTAGGCCTCAGAGTTACCTTCTGATATTGTACTTGTACTGTTTAATTCTATTATAAACAGTTGTATTTAGGGATTTTCTAGCAAACTCAATAGAGCTTATGACTGGAACTATCGATTTTGGGACTTTAAGTTATGTATAAAGATCTCTATTTCATATTTATCAATTGATGGTTGAATTTTACTATTAATTATATAAGTGTTAGGCTTACCTAGTTGTAGAGACTAGGTGGCATCATGACATCTTTCAGAGGAAATATGAGTTGTGACAGTTGGTATCAAAGGTCTAGGTTCATAGGTGCTACGAGTCATAAGTGAGTTTAGTAGAGTCATGCAGATCGGTACAAAGACTTCTGTACTTATCTTCAAGAGGCTATAGAACTATTAGGACAATTTCACTTATTTCATTCCTATCGTGAAAGTTTATTAATCTTGGAGCTTGTACCTTTACCATTCTACTCTCTAATAAATGGTGAGGACACGAGCTGCAGTTACCGATAACGCTACTACCAAAGCCGGTGCTGCTAGGGGTCGGGCCAGAGGCAGAGGCAAAGGTCGAGGAGGAGCACATGCTACAGCTAGAGCACCTATTAGAGCAGTAGTTGGGGAGCCGCCAGTAGCTCTTGTTGGGGGACAGGTACCAGAGGCGCCTGTTGTTACCCAAGGACTTCAGGAGACTTTAGCACAGTTCCTAAGCATGTTTGGTACATTGGCTCAGGTGGGGTTGATTCTAGTTACATCAGCTACTTCACAGATCGAGGGAGGAGCTCAAACTCCTGCCGCTCGTACTTTGGAGCAGCAAATCCATGTTGGTCAGGTTCCAAGTGTCATGTCGACACAACCTATTATTCCAGTTCAGCCCATGGTTAGGGCAGCAACATCTGAGGAGGAACAACTTAGACTTGCAAGGTTTAGGAAGTATTACCCTCATACATTCAGTGGTTTGGCTTTAGAGGATACACATGGGTTCCTAGGGGAGTCCTACTGTATCCTCCGTACTATGGGTATTATCGAGATGAGTGGGGTTGCTTATACTACATTCTAGCTTAAGGGAATAACATACCAGTGGTGGTGAGCGTATGAGTTGGGTAGTCTGGCCGATACAGCTTCCCTTTCATGGACTTAGCTTTCAGAGGTATTCTTGAGGGAGTTTGTTCCCTAGACCCTTTGGGAATCATGGGCGGAGTTTGACGAGTTGCGGGCACTATGTCAGTATCAGAGTACACCGTTAAATTCAGTGATTTGTCCAGACATGCACCTGCTTTGCTTTCTACAATCAGAGAGTGAGTACACAGGTTCATTGACAGGCTCAATAATTATATCCGGTTCACCATGGGCCGAGAGTTGGAGTCCAATGTTCCATTTCAGTAGGTAGTAGAGATCGCTCACTGATTAGAGGACATGCGAGGTTAGGAGAGAGAGGCCAAGAAGTCTAAGAGGCCTTGTAGACCGGGAGGATATACTGGTCCCTATTTTGGAGGCAGGGTATGGCATGGTAGAGGTTTTGTAGGTCAGCCAGTTTAGTTTTCCCTTCAGGCTTCACACGGTGTTTCAGGTAGCCATGTGTCTCAAGGTACCCGTACCAGACAACTTCCACAGTCATGCCAGTGGAGAGGTTGCTTGGAGTGTGGAGATACTAACCACATGGTGAGAGATTGTCCCAGACTCCGGTGATATATGTCACTGCGGGGTATTTAGGCTATGAGTTCTACTGTAATTGCTAATATCCCTACACCGCTAGGTTGGGGTGCAGTTAAGGTGAGTATAGGGCACCTAAATGGGGGAGGCTCGGTTGGTTGATGTGATTTCTGTGCTAGAGTTAAGGCTGCTGCATTAGATAATATTTGTACAAGTATGGTTTCGATTTCTTATAGAGGAGCATCATTCGTATTTTGTTTTGATTCTGGTTATCGAGGTGAGTCCTCCCATATTACTTCACATATGGGTGATTTTCATGATTTTTTACTCCGCTTATCTGTTTACCCCTGTTGGAAGATACTATAGTGGTGGTAGCCCGTGTCTATCATTCTGTTTTAATTCATTTTTAAGATCTATGACACTATAAGTTGCTTTCTATTATTCATTTCGGTAGTTTTGATGTGAGTTTGGGATGGTTTGTATGATTCAATGTTTAGATACTCTACCGAGGATGCAGTTTAGTATGTGTTGTGACTTTGTTGGCGGAAATTAAATTAGTGGAAGGTTTTGGTTGATATGATGTGTATACTACTTGTGATTCAGAGTTAAGGATGGAATCCTCACATTTTCATATGGTTGATATGTTGAATCGAGCTACGCGCCGAGGTGGAAGTCAAATCAGGATGAGATTCGTGTGATTTGTTCATGTGTTTTGATTCTCCCTTGTGAAATTGATTCGTAGCATGGTACTGATAGGGAGTTGTGCCTGTCGGGCTTATTTGATAGTTCTCTTATGTGTTTCTCCTTGCATATTTAGTTGTATTTGTGTTGTGCTTATCGGGTTTTAGCTTTCGAGGTATGTGCCCAGTTGGCATTAGATGTGACTTATTGATTCGGGTGAATGCTTATGTGGTCTTCATGTTTCTTGCATCATTGTCAGTGTTATGAAGGTTTGGATCAGGGTTCTAGCGGTTATGAGGTTAATTGTGCTTGTTGGCTTTGACTATAGACATCTATTGTGATGAGAAATATTGTTATAGATATATGTGTAGTGCGTTACGTTTTGTGGTTGTACCTTGTGGGTGTGTACATAAGTTGTTGCAGCTGTCTGAGGTTGGTACCGTGTAATGATGTAGCAATTGAGTCATTTGGGAAATAATCGGATGGTATGAAATTTCGTTCTAAGGCCTATTAGTGTGGGTGGAAGAGATAATCTTCAGTTAAGCTGGTATTGTCGAACCTATATGGATTCAAGTGACGTGGGATCACCCGCGAGTATATATATAGTGAGTATACGCAATGACTTGACGACTTCAGAATGGTTCTTAGCACGTTCGAGGATGAACGTTTGTTTAAGAGGGGGACAATGTACCGACCCGATCGATCATTTTGAGAATTTACGTCCCGTTTGGTGTCTTAAAGTCTCGAGCAGTTTTATATTATGTGTTATGACTTGTGTGTGTGGTCAAGTTTGGCTTTCAGATGATTCGGGATCTATTTGGGAGAAAGATTCTTGTTTTAGAAGCTTAAGCGACAAGAGTTGACCAGAGTTTTGACTTTGGTGTAGATGACTCCGAAATGGAATTTTTAGGATTTCAATAGTTTTGTGAGGTGATATTTGACTAAGGAGTGCTTCCGAATTTCAATTTGGAAGTCCGTAGGATAATTTGAAATATTTTGGCAAAAATTAAAAAGTTGAAGTTTTGGAAGGTTAAGAGTTTGACAGGGAGTTGACTTTATTCATATCGGGCTCTGATTACGATTTTGAGAGTTGGATTACCTCCGTTATCTCATTTGGGACTTGCATTCAAAATTAGACGCAATTCCGGGTTGATTTGATATGTTTCGGCACAAGTTTTAGAAGTTCGAAGAATTGGAAATTCATAAGTTCGATTCGTGATGCGATTCGTAGTTTCAACGTTCTTTGATGTGGTTTAAGGCCTCGAGCTGGTCCGCATTATGTTATGGAACTTGTTGTTATGTTTCGATAGGGTCCCCGAAGCCTCGGGTGTTTTTCGAATTAGCTACGAGCCATTTCATCACGCTTTAGAGTTGTTGATTCTATCATCTTATTTTCTTAATTGTGTTCGCGTCAATGCCTTTGCGTTCGCATAGTGTAATTTGGGGGCAGGCAATATTGTTCTTCGCGTTCGCGAATAGGATCCTGCGATCATGTAGCTTGGAAGATTTTTTGCCTCCGCGTCTGCGCAGTGCTCTTTTACTTGTGGCAATGATGTTCTTTCATCGCGACTTCACCCCTTCTCCCATGATCACAAAGTGTAGCCTTGGCAGTTGATTCTTATCTCTTTCACTATCGCATGAGTTCATTCACGATCGTGTAGTACATTTTTGGGCAGTAGTTATTTCTTCTTTGCGATCGCATTATTTCTTCGGCGATCGCGATGTGAAAATACCTGGGCAGCGGAATATATTTTCCAAAATTAAGGGTTTGGCCATTTTTATCACATCTTGAGTTGTAGACCTCGAATTTGAGCACTGTTTTATGGGGTTTTCAACCAAATAATTGGGGTAAGTGTTATTCACCCGAAATTTATTATATCTCATGATTCCATCTTTCATTTATGATTAAATTAGTGGGTTGAGTGGAGGAAAATGGAAAATTTTCTAAAAATCATTCAAAATGAAAAAATGATGATTTGAAGGACGAATTGATGTCGGAAATTGATAATTTTGGTATGGTTGAACTGGTATTGGAATGTGTGTTCGGGTTTAGTGAACTTTATCGGGTTCCGAAGTTCGGACACCAAGGTTGACTTTTTAGTTTTGATTAAAGATTGAAGCTTTATTATCCGAAATAGTTTTCTATGAGTTTTATTTATGATTTGATGTTATTTTGGTTAGAGTTGAGCCGTCTGGAGGTTGTTTTTCTCAAAAAGGTCATTTTAGAGTATTAGTCTATCTTCTTTTAGGTAGGTATCTTGCCTAACTTTATGTAAGGGAACTACCCCTTAGGATTTGAGTCATTTGTGCTAATTGTGTTATGTGAAGGCTGTGTACTTGAGGTGATGAGTATGTCCTCGGACTTATTTGTGGAAATTTTACCGTTTAGAGCTCTTAGGTTCTTATGTTCATTAGATATGAAGTTGTTTGTCATGTTAAATCCCCCATTCACTAAATTCACTCTTACGTGTCGTATTTTGAATTAATTGCTTCATGTTCTACCTTTATGTTGATTAAACTCTTATGTGCCTTAACTTAAGTTGTTGCCTCTTTATTTTCCATGATATCCTTTCTGTAATTGCTTATCCTTAATTGACATTATTATTATCTTTTCCGTAAGTATCTATCCTTAATTGAAGTTATTATTATCTTTTCTGTAATTGCTTATTCTTAATTGAATTTGTTGTATCTCTTCCGTAATTGCTCAGCATTAAATGAAGTTTTGTTATCCCTTTTCATTGTTGACTTATCATTAGTTGTAATCATTGATTCATGTTATCTCTCTTATCGCCGAATTGTACTTTTGTGGAATCCTTGCTACACATTATCTCTTCCTTGTTGAGCTATTCTTTTTAAGACCATTATTCCCTGTTGTGTGTTTTTTTGTAAGCTCGTTCTACTGTTTTCTTGTGTTCTAAAGTTCCTGAGTTAATTTACTTGTCGTATCCTTGTGTTATTGTTGTTGTTTATGTTGTATTCAATGTTGTTGAGCCGAGGGCTATGCACGGTTGTGATGTTGAAACTTATTTGAGGAAATGTTGTGGCATATCAGCACATATTGCGAAAGTCATTTTGATATAAGGAAAGATTGTGATTCATTTTGTGATCTGAGACTACGAGGTTGTACCTCGATAGTGACTCTTGTTGACATTTGCCCATTCTTTTGTACTTGTCTTTTATTGTTGGTTTTCTTAGCATACTATTAATTGTTTTTCCTCCATATTGCACTATTTGCCTAGTTTAGTGTAGCTACTCTTGTTGTGTTATTCATTGTTTTAATTTCATTGTTGTCTTTATTAAACTGTACAATTTGTGGTTATCATTATACACGTAAATAAACCACTCGTATTGGTCTAAAAAGATGAATCCTGAGGTTGTAACCATTTATGTCATGACCCAAAATCTATTAAAGGTTATGATGGTGCTGAACACTGCTGTCAGGCAAGCCAACAATAATTAATTAATTTGATTCTCATTTTAGTATTTTTGAAATCATAATTTCCTTCAATTATTAAATAGTAAAAGATGGAATTTTCAGAGTAATGATAATCTTTAAAAAATTTCAATACTAAACCACCCATAATCACCTCAAAACCCGGTGTCACAAGTGTATGAGCATTAACTTGGAAGATAAAGTAAAATACAACATCTGTCCACATTACAAATTAGAAGGAAAATACATAAGTAACTATGTGAGAGTAGTGCAAATTTACCCCGCACTCGGAATATATTTGCAACGCGGTGGCACATAGATTTCTCAAACTATTATTATTATAGTATTCTTTAATTCTTTTCAAATATACGAAATTTAAATGAAAACTTTCAAGTTCCGAAATTCTCAAATTCAACTATTTTCAAGGCATTTAATAAGCATACTCGATATCAATTCCTTTCAACGCAAATAATAAATAAAATCAAATAACGCTATCGGCAAAGCATGGTGTAAACCTAAAACCACCCGTACATAGGCATAATTAGTAGCTACGTACAGACTCTCCTCACCTCATGTGTATGTAGCCCCCGCAAGTCGAAGCACAAATTAATTTAGTTTACCTATGGGGTTAATTTTCTCTTATAAGATTAGAAAAGAGACTTACCTCACACCGGAGTTCCATAGCCGGCTCCCAAGACTTTCCAATAACTCAAACCAATGCCCAACGCTCCAAAAACTAGTCAATAAATGAGTAAAGCCATAAATATATACTCTAACACTCATTCTAATCCAATTTTCAACCCTGTTTGAAAGGTCGATAAAAATCACCCTCGGACCCACCTGCCTCGATTCAAAAAATATTAGTAGATATACTTTACCCATAATACCACGAACTCAAATATATAATTTATTCCAAATTCCATGTCAAATTTTGTGGTCAAAATCCAAATATACCGATATCTAGGTTATTCTTCAAAACCCCAAATTTCTACAAGTGTTCATGCTTGAATACATAATAAAACCATGTATTTAACTTACAAGAGGTGGGAATAACTTACCTTGACATAACTGATGAAAACCCCCACTTGAAGCTCTCCAAAAGTCGTCCAACCAAGAGAGGACGAAAGAAAATGGGCCACATCCCCGTTTTAAAGAAACTCCACTGTCCAGCACGAATTTTGCTTCTGTGGAGAGAAGGTCGCTTCTGCGACAGCCGCTTCTGTGGCTGTAAGTCTTGCACCTGCGAGAAACCAGACCAAGGCCACTGGCCGCTTTTGCGACCCCCATGCGCTTCTGCACCCACGCTTTTGCAGCTCTTTGCGCGCAGGTGTGGTCCTGCTTCTGCGGAACATGACCGTATTTGTGGTACCAGCCTTCCACAGTAAACTCCGCTTCTGCGCCCTCTCTTGGCTGCTTCTACGGCTCCGCACCTATGGCCAAAACCTCGCAGGTGCGGTTACACCAGATACCAACTTCCTCTTCATTCCATTAGCCCAATAGTTAATCCGGTAACCATCCAGAATCCACCCGAAGCCCTCGGGACCTCAACCAAATATACCAACACGTTCCAAAACATGACACAAACTTTCTCGAGGCCTCAAATCACATCAAGCAATGTCAAAACCATGAATCTTTCCCCAATTCAAGTTTAATGAACTCTAGAACTTCAAACTTCTACATTCGATGCCGAAACCTATCAAATCACAACCGATTAACCTCAAATTTTGTACACAAGTCAAGTTCTACAGTATTGATCTACTCTAACTTTCGGAATCAAAATCCGACCGTAATATCAAAAAGTCCACTCCTGGTCAAACTTCTCAAAAACCTTAAAATTTCTAACTTTCGTCAATTGACCCCAAAATGACCTACGGACCTCCAAATCCACTTTCGGATGCGATCCCAATACCAGAATCACCATATAGAGCTATTTTCAAACTCTGAATCCCAAACAGACATCGATAACCTTGAAATGTACTTCAACATAAATTTATGAAATTCTTCCAAAGTGCAAACTTCCACAATAGGCGCCGAAATGCTCTCGGGTCATCCAAAACCCGATCCGAACATGAGGCCAAGTCCGAAATCATCATATGAACCTGCTGTAACCTTCAAATCCTGATTCAGAGGTTGTTTACTCAAAATCCAACCTTAGTCAAATATTCCAACTTAAAGCTTCCAAAATGAGAATTTTCTTTCCAAATCAACTCCGAACATCCTAAATTTCAATTTTGACCATGCGTACAAGTCATAATACATTAAGTAAAGCTACTCATGGCCTCAAACCGCCAAACGATGTCCTAGGCCTCAAAACGACCTGTCGGATCGTTACATTCTCTCCCACTTAAACATATATTAGTCCTCGAAAGTGCTAAAAACTACTCTGGAGTTGTCCGAAATCATTGTTTAACACCTCGTGCACCTACGCGTGCTAGCACGACTTAGTTGAGTACATTAGCTCGAGTCAATATGAAGATTCTCCCTTGTATTTGATCAAATAAGACTTAGAGCCAAATTCCTTACATATGGTACTCTCCACCAGGCCTGCTTTCAGCATACGAACACCATATAAATAACTATACCAATACCTGATTGCATATCTTTGCTAAATTCACATTATGCACAACATAACTCACATGACCATAATAACATCATCTGATAACAATAGCTGAAATTTCACGAACCTGATGCTCACAACACACCTCATGATACATATAAGTCCCGTTCCAATCCTTACAATACTGCCACCACATAAGAGATGTGTAGGAATTCATAACAATTTACTGAGTAAGCAATTCATAGAGTTACTCCTCTCGACAAGGACCATTACCTCATCCTGGTCTAAATATCGATATTTACTCTTTAATATGCTATATATAAATTTGACCGCACTGACCCTAGGTCCAACAATCTAGTCTAACCCAGCACAAGTTGCTCAGGCAATAAGCCACCTCAGACACTGCCCAAAACACTCATATAATTCCACAATGTACCAACAAGCTGCAAACTCGAATGTGATACATAAGGAAAATGAACCCTGGAAAGAACTACTCAACCCACGTAACAAATTAAACAACTGAAAAGGTGTTATGAACCTTACTGAGAAATATAAGAAACAAAACACACAAGAATAGATATAGGGAACTATACTCAACATCACACTGCTGCGGCGTACAACCCGATCCAAACAACATACCCATGGTGACGTGCCACCCGATCCACACATAAAACCCGTGGCGGCGTGCCACCCGATCCAAACAACATACCTGTGGCAGCATGCCACCCGATCCACACATAATAATCTATAAGGAAATACTTACCAAGCAAAAATGCTCATACCTGCGTAATAACCAAATATCAACCACAAGTACGCGAAGTGCATAATGCAAGTCCTGGGGAGACGGATATCACCATAAGCTACGAAACTCAAGCACAACTAAGGAGTAATAAACTACTTGTATCTTGAGAGCCATCCTGCTCATATAACACCACAAACTACACGGGATCTCGATATGAGTGTAAATAATCAAACCACTTCGCAACGCACACAACACAATAGAGTATTGCATGAAATAGTTGACGGCAAAAGTAACATCCAAGGCCCGAATACTCCTCCGTAGCAATGCTAAGCTGAAGTGAACACATCCGGCCTGATATAGAGCCTACATTCATATTTAGATCCATCCTCATATCTCAAGTTGATTCTAATCGTATTGCATTGGGCTAATAACCTTCCAAGGATCCACAGTAACCCTTTTTTCCCATGACACACAAGAGCAGCCGTCAAATCCGAGACAATCTTCCACAGTCCTCAACCAAATAAACCAAGCGCCATTCAAGCATATTTTCTCAAATTAGCGATAGCACCATAATCTCCATACTTGGTCTCAATCTTTGATCAATTAAGTGACTGCATATTGCACTTATACAATCTTCTCGTGGAATACACTCCCACAACCTTCCGCACTAGATATCAAGTCTGCACATCCATACCACTGGCCATACTAATGTTGTAAAGAGAATCAAGGATCCGCAAATCAATATACAAAGCCTCTTACACACGACACCAATCTCAGGTGACGCTGAAGACAATACCAACTTTTTTAGACCTCTAAATCATTTTCTGCTCGTCCGAGCTTGTGATATTCTTGCCAAAACCAAACGACAACCTTGATCCTCAACTTCAAATTCTCATGCCGCCCACCGTACTTAACATGCCAATATGTGATAGTATAACAGCTTGACCATAACCCCTAAACCACTAATAGAATAAAAACTTCATCATCTAGAAACCTTTTACTTATCTCATCTTAGAAGACCAATGCTTCATGCAAATAAATTCTCAAACCGCGGGAATTACAACCTCATGTAGCAATCTAAATCTCCATGACTTTCCGGAATCCATTTACTTAACCTAGCCTTTAAGACAAAATACCTCCCCAATCAATCGAATTATGGTGGTTGTCAAGCCTCGCATGTTCCATCACAAATCACATATAGAACTAAATACATTTAAGGAGCTGATCAGGGCGACAATCATGTCGATTAAACCATTACTAGCCAATCCGACTTCTTCTAATTTGCCCTGGACTTGCCTTAGGAATAATAATAGCTCCATTCAAAAAATCACGAAACGAAATCCGCACTCATCCTGAGTGACTTTATTTCACGAGACAACGTTGTCTCAAAACTCATGAACTATCTCATACCCTTATTGTGCGCATATTCACATCTTCAACTGGTACACCCATTCTAATAATTTCCCTATGATTCCGAAGTTATTTTCTCCCATTCCTCCAATACTACACCGCAGACCGAAGATAACATAGAACACTCTAAGCCCCTTTCATAATCCACTATAAAAAGCTCGATACTTAACTACACTACGGGCACGAAATCCTTAGTCACCGCACTTTAACCTTTGAATCCACTAGGACCGTTGTTGAGGGTCCCCCAATCTGACTTGGTCCCGAATACACTTAACTCCAAGGCTTTGCTAGCACATGAAAACCCCTCAAAGAAGCACCATGCTAGATCACCTTGCTCGTACATCACATCTACATGAATCATAAACTCTAAATCTTCCCAAAACCTAAATATGAACCGATAAGGTCAAATATAGCACACATTCCTCAAATCATTTGCTCAAATTACCACTGATGTTTTCTTTCCTTAGTCGTAATAACCAACCAATATGCTGACAACCAGAAACCCCACAAGTAGACAACTGTGCAATCTAATTGTAGGCTGTAGGGCTCTCTCACTTAGCTTGAAGCTACCATTGCATAAATCTAAAAGCCACCAAGATTCCTTATCCCCCATCGACATGACCTTGAACAATCAACCAGCCAAATTCCTCAAAATGCTTTTGTTAACATTTCATGAACACTCTGAATCACTAGCAGTAGTTACATACCTGACCTCCTACCGGATAGCCAGTAGAATCCTTTGTAGAAGCTTTGTCAATATTGCACGACAGCTAACATGCTCACAAGAGATAACCTACTTGTGGAAATTACGTGCCGACATCTTCCAATGATGTTCTACTGAGTACCCTTACTAGGAAATGCTTTATCTATCCTGAGCCTGTGCATATTCACCAGTTGTGCAAGTCCGTTCACTCCTCATGGACTTTACTAAAGGTGTGACAATACATTCAAATCCAAGGTCATGTTGTATCCTTCTTCATATCAAGCAACTCCTTTCCGTCATATCCAATCTTCCTCCGTATAACAACCACTATTCCAAATTAAGCTCGTAGAGCTAGTCACTGACCACCGTGAATCCTAAATCACTCTACCTTTCCTCAAGTCGTGCAGTTATCCTGCCAGAGAACCCATATGCTACTCTGCTACTCTCCCACTTTGGTCAAACCCACTCCTTTAAGCAACTACCCAACTCTTGTTTCTTACACCTGGCCTTCTAGAAATTTAACCACCGCAAGGAACCTACCACATGTCCTTCCTCATCCTCCGCTGCCCAATTGTTGCCATATATCAAAATCCATTTCTGTGGCACCTGGATTAATAGATCGCCACCAACTTTCAACCTACCCGATGATCATCTTTCTCGAGCCGTCAACACTAGGAACACTGATTCGATTCTGAACCATTGCACATCGTGATTTCTTACAATCGCTTCCCCAACACCATTTCACAATACCCTACCCCGAAGGCAAATTGAAGAAAATCATAACACCGGCAAACTTAGCGCATTCAACATGGACGATGGCACCACATCACTGGTGAAAATTCCCCCACGCTCGAAAATACAAAGTCTCGTTGCTCTATCAAGACCAATCTAAACCATCTTTGTCTGATTCCCTTTCCTCTATCGGAGATAAAATACTAAATCTCTGGATCATGCACTGAGTAAAGCCTCATTTCAAGTTATTCACGGCCTCGGCGCATAGACAAGAACCCTACCATTACACAAACACTATACGATAACAACGTACGAATCGTCATAACAATCAATGCTGAATCTCAAAACCTTAGGTAATATTAATACAAAGCATAAACGACAGAATGGCCTTCTACAAGGTGACAACAATAGACCAATCAAATACGTAGGGAGAAATATCGTGCCCCATATCTGTAGTACCATTAAAATTCATCGATTCTAAATTCATAAAAAGTGCCTCACATCATATTAGATTGAATATGAAGGAAATAAAGGCATGAGCCCCAAAGGAATCAAATCGCACGATGAGGAATCAAGAAGGGAAGTGCTCTTAACAGCCCTGTAGCCTTTCAAAGATAAGTACAGATGATTTCGTACCGATTCACAAGATTCTACTAGACTCGCTTATGACTCATGAGACCTAAGTGAACTTAGTGCTCTGATACCATGTTGTAACGATCCAAAATTCATTAAAGGTCATGATGGCATCGAACATCGCTGTCAGGCAAGCTAATAATAATTAATTAATTTGGTTCTCATTTTAGTATTTTTGAAATCATAATTTCTTTTAATTATTAAACAGTAAAAGATGGAATTTATAGAGTAATGATATTGTTTTAACAATTTCAGTACTAAACCACCCAAAATCACCCCAAAATGCGTTATCACAAGTGCATGAGCATTAACTAGGAAGATAAAATAAAATACAACATTTGTCAAGTATACAAATTAGATAGGAAAATACATAGGTAACTATGAAAGAGACTTCTGCTGGCTGCGGATCATAATATGGAAATGCAGCTAACATAAGTCCCCACAAATAACCACGCCTCTGCTCTCACAGGGCCACTAGACATATATGTACCTGCACAAAAATGTGTAGCAAATGTAGTATTAGTACGTAAATCAACGCGTACCCAGTAAGTATCCAGTCTAACCTTGAGGAAGTAGTGACGAGGGGTCGACTCCGACACTTACTAATGGCTAACAATAAAATGTCGATATATTATTTGAGCATGGAATACATAACATGACTGAAAATTAAATAACCTGAAACAATCAATAATTCCTTTAATAATTGAAATTTGCCAAATTCATCTTTCATCATTTGACAATTTATATCTCAAGTCAATAAAGCAAAGTCAATTATTATTAGTTCCAATGAGTTATCATGTGCATGTCATGTCGTGGTCGTATGCCCCTATCCAACATATTGATTTAAAATGTGCACTGTCGAGGGACGAACGATACGAACTATAGATGCATCAATTTAACCTGCTGATGCGAACGACCCGCTCCTATGAGACTAGTGGAAATTTACCTCGCGGAATACATTTGCGACATGGTTGCACATAAATTTCTCAAAATATTATTATTATAGTATTCTTTAATTATTTTAAAAAATACAAAATTTAAATGAAAACTTTCAAGTCCTTAAATCCTCAATTTCAACTCTTCTCAAGTCATTTAATAAGAATACTCGATCTCAATTCCTTTCAAGGTAAATAATAAACAAAATCAAATAACGGTATCAAAAAAGCATGGTGTAAACCTAGAACTAACCGGACATATGCATAATTAGTAGCTACATACGGACTCTCGTTACCTTGTGCGTACGTAGCCCCCGCAAATAGAAGTACATATTAATTTAGTTCACCTATGGGGTTAATTCCCTCTTACAAGGTTAGAAAAGAGACTTATCTCGATCCGGAGTTCCATAGCCGGCTCCCAAGCCTTTCCAACAACTTAAACCAATGCCCAACACTCCCAAAACTAGTCAATAAATGAGTAAATCCATAAATATGTACTCTAATACTCAGTATAATGTAATTTACAACATATTCCAACTCCGTTCGAAAGGTCAATAAAAATCACCCTTGGGCCCACGTGCCTGGATTCCAAAAATGTTTGAAGATAAATTTTAGCCATAACACCACGAACCAAATATTGTCACGACCCCAGTTCGCCTTCCGTGAACTGTCCTAACGGAACCTAGTTTCTACGACTAGGTAAGCCTAACAAATTCGGAACATAACGAATCTTGCGGAAGAAATAATCAAAAACCAAAATAACTGAATGGAAACAATAGTTATAATCGCGCTCAGCATATACAACACAACATCCTCAAAACCAAGTACACTATTCCAAAACCCGGAAACTCACAGATGCACAAGCCTTTGGAATAACTAACAGTCTAACTCCAGAATATCTAACAAGAAAGAAAAATATACAGAAGGGCAATGTTTAACAGCTAGAATGGAAAGGGACTCCTCAGTCTACGGACGTGGCAGATGTACCTCGAAGTCTCTAGAGCAGTTGCCTCCCTCAGGGATGGTAGGCCTGAGTAGCGGTACCTGGATCTGCACATGAAAAACATGTGCATAAGGGCATAAGTACACCACAGTGGTACTTAGTAAGTGGCAAGACTAACCTCAGTTGGGTAGCGACGAGGAAGGTCAGGGCCCTACTAAGATTAAATAAGATATAAGGGTTAACAGTGTGGAATAAAACAGTATAAATAAGTGCAACAACAAGAAATAACATAGGATTGAAAGAACAACAACAACTAGAATAGAGACAGAATAAATCACGGGAAGGAAATACAGCTCAACACAGAGATAACAATCGAGCATCTTCCAGGATACCATCCTGTAGTCCCAATTACAACTGTCCAGTGGATCTCCCGGGCTACCGTCCCGTAGTATATCATATATATATCCGAAGGATCTCCCGGGATCCCGTCCCGTAGTCCAACTATCAGTTCACGGGGATCTACCGGAATCCCAATCCGTAGTCCCCAAATATAAATACCCAGTACTGGGGGAATCTACCGGGTGCATTCCCGTAGTTCCATATAACTATACAGGGTGATCTACCGGAATCCCACATTCGTAGTTCCAAATAAATAGACAAGTGGGATTTACCGGAATCCCACATCCATAGTCCAAAATAAACAGACAAGGGGGAGCTACCGGAATCCCACATCCGTAGTCCCAAATACACAACAACAACAAGAAGATATACAGAAATGGCAAAAATTTCATATTAAGGCAACAAGTGATTCTAGCCTAGCATGCTGCACAGAAGTAAAGTAAGGCAGGTTGAGCAAATAAAGCAATTAAGTCACTTAGACATGCTTTCCTAAGCTAACAACAGGCTTAATAGTGCAAGTAATAGAAACGGGAAAGGAAACATACTAGTAATTACTTAAAGAAAAACTGAATTTCCAACAATTAGCACAAGTACGCACTCGTCACCTCACGTACAAGGCATTTCAATTACCAAATATATCAATCATAAGGGGAAGGTCCCCCACACAAGGTTAGACAAGCCACTTACCTCGAACCGACTCAAAAATCAATCTGAAACCATGCTCTTGCCACGAGTACTCAACTCCAAATGGCCCAAATCTATTCAATTCAATTTTATAATGTAAATAACACTTCAAGTAACTAATTCTACAATTAAAGTGTAAGCTAATACGCGAAATTATGTAAAATGACCAAAATGCCCCTCATGCCCACATCTCGAAATCGGGTAAAATTTATAGTTTCAGAATCCTCAAACTCTCACGAGTCTAACCATACCAAAATTATGCAAATCCGATGTCAAATCCCCAATCAAAACTCAATTTCTTGGTCTAAGAACCTTTCCCCAAATTTCATACAAATTTTGAAATCAAAGGATGAATTCATGTTTAGATTAATGTGTTACAAGTAAAAAGGACTCTAGAATCGTTACCCAATCGATATCTCTAAAAATCCCTCAAAATATCGCTCAAATCCGAACACCCATGCTTATGTTTTGATAAAATGGCTAAACCCTGGATTTTGAAATCTTATATCTGCCCAGGTAATTCCTTCTTTGCGAACGCGAGGCTACTATCGCGAACGCGATGCACAAAAGTCCTGCTGGCCCAATTCCTCTTTTGCGAATGCGAAGTCCACTCGCGAATGCATAGCTTACATGGCCAGACCCTACGCGAACGCGAGGACCATGTCGCGAACGCGAAGACCAACGAGTCCTTACCTTCGCGAATGCGAAGCACGTTTTAGCTGTTTCACCCAGATGCTCTACACGAATGCGAGACCCCCTCGCGAACGCGATGAAGGTTTTCTCTGCAACACAATAGCAGAAAATCTATAATCTTTCCAAGTCTAAAAATTGTCCGTTGAGCATCCGGAACACACCCGAGGCCCCCAGGACCTCAACCAAACCTGCCAACCAATCCTAAAACATCATTCAAACTTGTTCCAACCTTTGGAACGCTCAAAACAATATCAAAACACCTATTTTTCATCGGATCCAAGCCTAAGAATTCCAAAAACTTTAAAACACGCTTTCGATCCTAAAGTCTATCAAACCTGGTCACTATTGGACCGGAAACTTCAAAAATTCCACTTTCGGCATTTCAAGCCTAAATTAGCTACGGACCTCCAAAACACAATCCGAACACACCCCTAAGACCGAAATCACCCAATGGAGCTAACAGAACCATCGAATTTCCATTCTGAGGCCGTCTTAACACTGCTTCAGCTATGGTCAACTCTCCAACACTTAAGCTTTTATTTAGGGACTAAGTGTCCCAAAATTCTCCGAAACTCAAAACCGAACATCCCGGCAAATCAAAATAGCAGAAATAAACTTGGAGAAAGCAGTTAATAGGGGATCAAGGTGTTAATTCTTAAGACGGCCGGCCGGGTCGTCACATCCTCCTACACTTAAACATTCGTTCGTCCTCGAACGAGCATAGAGACATACCTAAAGTAGTGAAAAGTTAAGGGTAACAGCTGCGCATATCTTGCTCGGCGTTCCAGGTCGCCTCCTCAACTGGATGGCCCCACCACTGAACCTTTACGGATGCAATGTTCTTTGACCTCATCTTTCTAACCTACCTGTCCAATATTGCCACTAGCTCCTCAACATAGGATTGATCCTTGTTCAACTGGACAGAACTGAAATCCAACACGTGCGACGGATCACCGTGATACCTACGGAGTATCGAAATATGAAATACCTGATGAACTCCGGCCAAGCTGGGAGGTAAGGCAAACTCATAAGCAACCTCCCCAACACGCCTCAATATCTCAAAAAGGCTAATAAACCTCAGACTCGACTTCCCTTTCTTCCCAAATCTCATAACGCCCTTCATAGGTGAAACTCGAAGCAAAAACCGCTCTCCAACCATATAGGAGACATCACGAACCTTCCGGTCCGCGTAACTCTTCTATTTGGACTGGGTTGTACGGAGTCTATCCTGAATAACCTTAACCTTCTCCAAAGCATCCTGAACTAAGTTTGTTCCCAATAATCTAGCCTCACCCGACTCAAACCAACCCACCGGGGATCTACACCGGCTCCCATATAAAGCCTAATACGGTGCCATCTGAATGTTGGACTGATAGTTGTTGTTATAAGCAAACTCCGTCAATGGCAAGAACTAATCCCAAGACCCTTCAAACTCAATCACACACGCACAGAGCATATCCTCAAGAATCTGAATAGTGCGCTTGGACTATCCGTCCGTCTGAGGGTGAAATGATGTACTCAACTCCACCCGAATAACCAACTCATGCTGAACGGCCCTCCAAAACCATGATGTAAACTGAATACCTCTATCTGAAATGATGGACACTGGAATACCATGCAGACGAACAATCTCCCAGATATAAATCTCCGTCAACCGCTCCAAGGAATAAGTAGTACACATAGGAATAAAGTGAGCGGACTTGGTCAGTCGATCCACAATCACTCAACTAGCATCGAACTTTCTCAAAGTCTACGGGAGCCCAACTGCAAAGTCCATGATGATTCGCTCCCACTTCCACTCCAGAATCTCTATCTGCTGAAGCAACCCACCCGGTCTCTGGTGCACATACTTCACTTGCTGACAGTCGAGACACCGAGCTACAAATCCAACTATATCCTTCTTCATCTGCCTTCACCAGTAGTGCTACCTTAAATCCTGATACATCTTCGCGACACCCGGATGAATAGAATACCGCGAGCTATGAGCCTCCTCCAAAATCAACTCCCGAAGCCCATCAACATTGTGTACACAAATCCGACCCTACATCCTCAATACCCCATCATAATCAATAGTCACATCTCTAGCATTACCGTGCTGAACCTTATCCTCAAGCAAATTAGGGTCATCATACTGTCGCTCCCTGATACGATCAAATAAGGAAGACCGAGAAACCACGCAAGCTAGAACCTGGCTGGGCTCCAAAAGATCCAATCTCACAAACTGGCTGGCTAAGGCCTGAACATCCATTGCCATAAGCCTCTCCGATGCTGGTAAATAAGCCAAACTCCCCAAACTTTCTGCCCGGCGACTCAAAGAATCGGCCACCACATTGGCCTTGCCCGGGTGATACAAAATAGTGATGTCATAGTCCTTCAACAACTCTAACCACCTCCTCTGGCGCAAATTTAGATCCTTTTGCTCGAATAAGTGCTACAAGATCCGATGGTTAGTATAAACCTCACAGGGAACCCCGTATAAATAATGGCGCCAAATCTTCATGGCATGAACAATGGCAGCTAAAACAAGGTCGTGAACATGGTAATTTCTCTCATATACCTTCAACTATCTGGATACGTAGGCAATCACTCTACTGTCCTTCATCAACACCGCTCTGAGGCTAATCCTCAAGGCATCACAATAAATCGTATAAGACCCCAAACTTGTAGGCAGTATCAAAATTGAGGTTGTGGTCAAAGCTGTCTTGAGCTTCTGAAAGCTCGCCTCACACTCCTCCGTCCACTGGAACGGAGCACCCATTCTGCGTCAACCTAGTCATAGGGGCCGCAATTGATGAAAACCCCTCCACAAAACAATGGTAGTAGCATGTCAAGCCAAGGAAACTGTGAATCTCTATAGCTGAGTAAGGTCTGGGCCAACTCTTCACGGCCTCTATCTTCTTCGGATCCACCTGAATACCCTCACTCGATACCACGTGGCCTAAGAACGCCACTGAATCCAACCAAAACTCACATCTCAAGAACTTAGCATGTAACTTCTTCTCTCTCAGAGTTTGAAGCACAGCCCTCAGGTGTTGCTCATGATCTTCCCGACTCGGGGAATACACCAGAATATCATCAATAAAGACAATGAAGAACGAGTCAAGACACGATCGGAACACACTGTGCATCAAATGCATAAAGGCTGCTGGGGCATTGGTCAACCCAAATGACATAACAAGGAACTCGTAATGACCATACCGAGTCTTGTAAGCAGTCTTCGGGATATTTGGCTCCCGAATCTTCAACTGATGGTAACCTGAGCGCAAATCAATCTTAGAAAAACCCGTGCGCCCTGAAGCTGGTCAAACAGATCATCAATACAAGCAAAGGATAATGGTTCTTCATTGTAACCTTGTTTAACTGGTGATATTCAATACACATACGCATAGAACCATCCTTTTTCTTCACAAACAAGACATGAGCACCCTAAGGTGATACACTAGGCTGAATAAAACCCCTATCAAGCAATTCTTGTAACTGATCCTTCAACTCCTTCAGCTCAGGAGGATCCATATGATATAGATGAATAGAAATGAGTTGAGTGCCCGACAATAGATCAATGCCAAAATCAATATCTCTATCAGGCGGCATGCTTGGAAGATCAGATGGAAACACATCGGAAAAATCCCGTACTACTAGGACTGAATCAACTGAAAGGGGTATTAATACTGACATCTCTCGTATAAGCTAAGTATTGCGTCACACCCCCTTCTCAACCATACGTTGAGCTTTATGACTAGAAATAACTTTACTGGGAGTGTGATCTAAAGTACCCCTCCACTCAACACGTGGTACACCTGGCATAGCCAGCATCACGGTCTTGGCGTGCAATCAAGAATAGCATAATAGGGAGACAACTAGTCCATGCCCAAGATAATGTCGAAATCTACCATGCTAAGGAACAATAGATCGGCTCTGGTCTCAAACCACTAAGAGCAACCAAACAAGACCGATAAATGTGGTCCACAACAAGAGAATCTCCCACAAGAGTAGAAACATAAACATAGGAACTCAAAGAATCCCGAGATATACCCAAATACGGAGCAAAATAAGAAGACACATAAGAATAAGTGGAGCCTAGATCGAATAGAACCGATGTATCTCTATGACAAACCAGTATAATACCCGTGATGACAGAATTGGAGGCAACAGCCTCGGTACGGGCAGGAAGGGCTTAATATCTGGCCTGGCCTAGCCTTCCCCTCTAGCTAGCTGAGCAGGTGGGGTAGCAACTGGTGTTGTGATCATACCCTGAGAACTCTATGGAGTGCGTTGTGGCTGAGAAGTCTGTGGAGGTGCACTACTCCCAAGTCTAGGGCAATACCTCACCACATGGCGTATGTCCCACACTCAAAGCAGCCTCGCGACTGACGTGTCAGTGGGAACTGTGTGGTACGGGTACTCCAAGACCCCTAAAGACCTAAAACACTGTGTAAAATCAGAGATGCAAACTGAGCTGACTGACCCACAAAATCTCTACCATGTCGTACTCTTCCTCCAAAATAAGGAACAGTGGGTCTCCCCAATCTACGAGGTCTACTCACTCCTCTATACTATCCCTCCTGACCTCGTCTACCCTCTCTCTCCTGGACCCACCTGTCCTCTACTCGGCGAGGGGTCCTCAACACCCGCTAAACTGGGACCACAGGCTGTGTCGCTATGACACCTGGAACCTGACCAATGGGAACTCGCTGCTCTGTAGCGAGGGCGGCGGGACTCTGGGTCCCTCCCTCGATCTGCGAAGTAGTTGGTACAACCTGAATCAACCCCGCCTGAACTAATGTACCAAACATGCTCAGGAACTGTGCTAATGTCTCCTAAAGTGCTGGAGTAGTAGTAGTAGTAGGCATATCCAATGCCTGGGCTCTGATTGGAACTGCTGGTGACTCTTCAGTGGCAGCTCGCGTGGGTGCTCTGGCTGTACCACGTGCACGTCCTCAGCCTCTACCCCGACCTCTGACAGCTCTCGTAGGGGGCGCGAGTGTCTGATCAACTCTGGTAGCACGTATCCTCACCATCTGCGAGAGAATAGAAGACATAAGTTTAGGATTGCAATATCAAAAATCTCGCACGACAGGGGAATCAAATGAAGTGGAATTTTCCTAACGGTTACATAGCCTCTCGTAGATAAGTACAGACGTCTCCATACCGATCAGTGAGACTCTAATAAACCGGCTTATGATCCATGACTCCTATGAACCTAGAGCTCTGATACCAACCTGTCACGACCCCAGTTCTCCCTCCATGAACTGTCGTGAAGGCACCTAGTTTCTACGACTAGGTAAGCCTACCAAATGCGGAACATAACGAATCTTGCGGAAGAAATAATCAAAAACCAAAATAATTGAATGGAAACAATAGTTATAATGGCGCTCAGCATATACAACACAACATCCTCAAAACCAAGTACACTATTCCAAAACCTGGAAACTCACAAAAACACTAGCCTTTGGAATATCTAACAGTCTAACTCCAGAATATCTAACAAGAAAGAAAAAAATACAGAAGGGCAATGTTTAACAGCTAGAATAGAAAGGGACTTCTCGGTCTACGGACGCAGCAAATGTACCTCGAAGTCTCTAGAGTAGTCGCCTCCCTCAAGGATGGTAGGACTGAGTAGCGGTACCTAGATCTGCACATGAAAAACATGCGTATAAGGGCATGAGTACACCACAGTGGTACTCAGTAAGTGCCAACACTAACCTCGGTTGGGTAGTGACGAGGAAGGTCAGGGCCCTATTGAGATTAAAAAAGATATAAGGGTTAACAGTGTGGAATAAAACAATATAAATAAGTGCAACAACAAGAAATAACATAGGATTGAAATAACAACAACAACTAGAATAGAGACAGCATAAATCACGGGAAGGAAATACAGCTCAACACAGAGATAACAATTGAGCATCTTCCAGGATACCATCCTGTAGTACCAATTACAAAGTCCAGTAGATCTCCCGGGATACTGTCCCCTAGTCCATCATATATATCCGAAGGATCTCCTGGGATCCTGTCCCGTAGTCCAACTATCAGTGCGCAGGGATCTACCAGAATCCTGATCCGTAGTCCCCAGATATGAATACCCAGTACTGGGGAATCTACCAAGTGCAGTCCCGTAGTTCCATATAACTATGTAGGGGATCTACCGGAATCCCACATTCGTAGTCCCAAATAAACAGACAAGGGGGATCTACCGGAATCCCACATCCGTAGTCCCAAAATAAATACACAACAACAACAGGAAAATATATAGAAATGGCAAAATTTTCATATTAAGGCAACAAGTGATTCTAGCCTAGCATGCTGCACAGAAGTCAAGTAAGGTAGATTGAGCAAATAAAGCAATTAAGTCACTTAGACATGCTTTCCTAAGCTAACAACAGGCTTAATAGTGCAAGTAATAGAAACAGGAAAGGAAACATACTAGTAATTACTTAAAGAAAAACCGGATTTCCAACAATTAGCAAAAGTACGCACTCATCACCTGACGTACAAGGCATTTCAATTATCAAATATACCAATCCTAAGGGGAAGGTACCCCACACAAGGTTAGATAAGCCACTTACCTCGAACTGGCTCAAAAATCAATCTGAAACCACGCTCTTGGCACGAGTACTCGATTCCAAATGGCCCAAATCTATTCAATTCAATTTCATAATGTAAATAACAATTCAAGTAACTGATTCTACAATTAAAGTCTAAGCTAATATGCAAAATTATGTAAAATGACCAAAATGCCCCTCGGGCCTACATCTCAGAATCGGGTAAAATTTATAGTTTTAGAATCCTCAAACTCTCACGAGTCTAACCATACCAAAATTATCCCAATATAA